>NW_023270389.1:56762519-57224337 GCF_011800145.1 Mirounga leonina | reverse complement strand
CTTCTTCTTCTTCTTCTTCTTCTTCTTCTTCTTCTTCTTCTTCTTCTCATTCCACCTACTATTATACCACTATTATACCTATTATTGTACCACTTTAATTTGATGGTCATTTGATATTCAATAATGATGACCCTTAATGTTTATTGATGCTAATATATGTCATGCAATTTATCCATGGGACAGTCCTATGAGGTAGGTGATTTCATTAACCCATTTTGCAGATGAAGAAATTGGGCAAATAAGGGTTAGGAAACTTGCTCAAGGCTTCACTAGAATTAAGTGCAGAATCGGGGCTGAACCAAGTCTGAAAAATCCTAGAGCCCAGGTGCTAAACAATAGGCTGTACCGTATCAGTCAGGTTTTGGTTTTGCAGACAGAAGCCGCTCAAAAATTTTCAATACGAAGGGCTTTGATACTGGGAATGTAAGGCTTATACAACCTGTATACACCTCCCATTGGAAGAGAGCAGTAATCCGGAAAGCCCTAGATCTAGACACACACGTATTTCGGAGATGTCGCTACTGCTGAGCTCAGCTGCCCCCAGCGCTGAGAGCTGCCAGCAACCCCCCACATAGGCCACTTCCTGATGCTCACACTCATGCCTAGAGCTTCTGCCGCCAACAGTGGCCTATCCTTTTCTTCTGACTTGCAAACCTCGAAAAGTGCCACCCACTGAGGATAGGCAGACACCTGCTGCCGAGGACATCTGAGAAATATAGTTTCTAGGCTTTCAGCGCCTGTGGTGCGGGGGCGAAAAGCGCAGCGGGACAGGGAAGATAGATGCATAGGTAAGATCGGGCCCACCGGTTATGCGACAAATCATCCTTTACTTAATTTTCTCCATAATTGTCCATTTCAGTTATTTCTCCGACCTATGGCTACAAATGAGACTGGTAACTCAGACTGCCCCGCTCATGTCCCCACCTGCAGGCGTCCTCACTCTACGCCCCATTTCAGTTCTGTCTGGGAGCTCAGGTGAGCGCAGCGACGGTCCTCCCCGCCCTTCCACTCCCGCCCCTGCCTTGTTTCCAGCCGCACCGCCACTGGAGGGCAGCACCTGCCCGCCAAGGCTGCGGCGGGCGCCCACGCGGCCTCGCGGGCGTCTCCCGGGCCAGGGCCCGGGTCCCACAGCTGAGGACCCTTCCACTGCCAAGGCGCGTCCCCAGGCCCCCTCCGGGCTTCTCGCTCCGCGCCGTCTTCAGCTTCTTTCCTGAGCACCGGCCAGCTTCCAGGCCTGCCGAGCTCCTTTTTGGAAAAGCTTCTTCAGTCCGTGTGAGTACCTCCCCCTTGAGGATGGACTGACCGGTGGGCCTGGGTGGGAGGCAGACGCCTCACTGCCGGCTCCATCGTCCCCCGTCTCCAGCCCTCAGAGTCCAGGCCTGACTTCCCTCCCGGAAGCTCCTTCCTCAGCGAAAATCAGCTCATGCAAACGGACACCATTACCTGCCAACTGACATTTCATGACATGCGGAGTTATTTGCCTGAACATTTAGGTTCTCCGTACCCAGTGCTACAAGGAAAATTTTGGACATCGCTCTTTGTTCACATTCTTCCTGTAGATCCCTAAATAATGGAATTACCGTATAAAAGAGAATAAACATTTTTAAGGTTGTGATACATATTGGCAATTTGGTTCCACAAAGTTTTACCAATTTATACACCCACCAGCTAGTGACAGTGCTTCTCCTTGAACCCTTGCTCACTGCAGCTTCTGCTGAATGCCATTTTATCTACATCTATCTATCTATTTATCATCTATGGAGATACTGTCCCATATTATATATACATATATATGAGATATATAAAATTATATATTATATACATCTTATTATATGACATATATCATAATATATATATGTTTCCCACAGGTTGCTTCGTTCACCCTGTTAAAGTGAATTATGCCCCAAACCTCTCTCTCACACACATATCCTTGAAGCTCCAAAACCAAACCTTCTAAAAATGTGAGGAAAGTAACATCCCTAACATATTTTAGTCAATTACCATAATTGTGGCAATTTTAATTGTTGATTGAATGCAAGGTGTCCTTCCACAAGGTGTCCTTCCACAAGGTGTATCACTAAAGAGTAGGTTGAGCTGTAAGTGACCAAAATCCAAAATACCAGTGGTTTAAACCAGATACTTTTTTTTTCTCTTTGTCATAGCAATGGTTAGGAGTTAAGCAAGATCTCATCTGGTATGAGATTCACTGAACCAGGTTCATTCCACCTTCCATTTCCAAGTTTGCATCCACGTTCCATCCAGCAAGAAGGAGAAAGGGAAATTATGCTTCTGCTATCTAGAAGAAACTTTGTAGAAGTTGTGTATACCCCTTGCTCTTAGAGCTCGCTGCCCAGAAGGTAGTCATACAGCCAAGTTCAGCTGCAAAGAGGGTGGGAAATATAGTCTTCTTCCCAAGTGATCATTTTCCAGCTAAACATCAGACGAGTTCTGTAGAGAACAGATACCAAGGAACACGCAGTGGTCCCTGTCCCAAAGGCACAGAAGTATAAGATATAACGTTTGCTCTTAAATGACATGATTTACTTATTTTCTGGAAAGCCTGTACTCCTTTTTTACATAGAAAATATAGTGTTGTGGGTAAGAGCCTATTGTTTTTCTTTCTTTTAATTACAGTCTGCTTTTCCTTTGACATAGATTATAGTTTCAGAGATGTTTCAAATTCATTTTAGCCTTCAAATGGCTGTAATCTCTCATGCTTTGCTCCCTTTGCTAGCCCAGCCTCTCTGTCTCACCATTAACTGGTCTGAGAATAAACACTCAGATGGAGCAGGTGAGGTGTGAACCTAGAAGTTTGCTTCATATTCTTTCCTTGATAAAAGAACAATGAAAATGTACTAAAATATCAGGAAGCAGAGAAAGAAACTAAGAGAGAAGAAAGAGACAGCAGGTCTGTGTGATGAGCAATGAATATAACCTCCATCATCCAAATTAAAAAACCCAAGTGGGACAGGTCAAGGAGCTTTAAAGGAAAGATACACATCAGTAGACTCGGCAATTTATAGAGGCAGGATCCCATCATGGTATTGTATATTATCTTGTGCATCTTATCAAGTATACAGCAACCAGAAATTAAGATAAATTACTGGCCAAATAAGTTAAGACTGCGGTATAAGTTTAATGAATTAGTGAGCTTAAGCAAAGAATAGGCATTAGCTTGAGCAATGGATCCCAGAAATCTTGAGTCTGCTTATCATCCCACACCATTTGGTGAATAGTCTTTCTGCTGCCCAAGTGGTAGGGCTAGAGTTCTCTATTTAATTATTTGCCCATCTTTATCTTCAGTTTTCTCATCCCTCTCCTGAACCATATATTCATGCACTGTACTCTTCTCAAGAAATACTCTCTAAAGGAAACAGTTTCTGTATAGTCGATACAATGAAGATGAACTTGAAGTTTAGAGTATTCATGTAGCAAGTTGCAGAGAGAGCCCTTGTACCCAAGCCCTCAGGCTTCCTGCTCAAGGTTCAAATGCTGATCTTTTAGGGATTCAAACCCTGGAAATTCTTCCAAGGTCAATGGATCTTCAGGTGCCCCCAATCTGAGTTGTTGCTGTAGGCTTTTAGCCACTGGTTAAGACTGGCTTCCACCCCACCCCTAGCTTTGGGTGTCTGACCGTCTGACTGAATTATTGTTAAAGGTGTGTAAATTTAATCAAAGCATGTCTGGAAAGAGATTTAACTTATGCTTTCAGCGTTCAAGGAACTCTATTTAAGAATATGCAAATGAACAAGAAAAGGATGCACAAAAAATCCAGTGAAGTGGATCTGATGAGTACTGAAGTTGGGGCAAAAGTGGGTTAGCCTGGGACACTAGGACTTAAGACAGCCTGGGAATTGCTGGTGAGGGCGTAAGTCTTTGGAGTCATTAGATGCTCAGTCACAACAGTGCCTCCTCACAACAATGGGAGGAGGACAGGGTAAGGACTACTTCCTTTATTTTACAGTTGAGTGCCTGGCCAAGGTCATACAGTCAGGGGGGGGACTGGGATAAAAATAGAACTCAGGTTCCTGACTTTCAGGCCAGCGCTCTTTCCATTATGTTGCAGCTGCCTGCTTCCAGGAGACCCACATCCGATACCCAGAAAATGCCATGCAGGAGACGGCTGCGACTATTCTGTTTAAGTCGGGATGAGGGGAGGTGTGTGGTGGGCTAAAGCCAGGGGAGGACTGTGGGAATGCCATCCTGCCATCCTGGATATGGAGTCTTTTTACGGCTTGTGCCACTCCAACTGGCATGAACAAGGCACAGCTGAAGATTAAATGTCTTGAACATTATTAGCCCGTTAGGTCTCTCGATAGCTTCCCCCAGACTTCTCTGCTGTTTTACATTCCCAATCAGGTTTTGTTTATTCAATTTCTCACATGTTCGTGAAGAGATGTCCTCTTCATTGCCTCTCTTCAAGGAGCAAATATTCTCTCGTATACTTCGGAAAGGAAAAAAATTCCTTTTAGTCCAGAGGTCAAGTCATCAAGAAAAAATTGTGTTGCCATCCCCTACCCCTGCCTTGGGTGACCAACTTGTCTCTGTCTGCCCGGGACTTTCTCAGCTGAAAGTCTCATGTCCTCCCTTTAATCCAGCACAAATGGGAGTTGTTGGTCATCCTTCCATGAGGGGATTTTTTTTGCATTGGCTCCCCTTGCTGCCTCAGGGGGTTATGAAGCAGACCCTGCAAGATGCTTTGTCTTCACTAGAAAGGCATTTGGTGGCGCCACCTGCATCTAACAAAGGCAGAAGGTTTGGTGAACTGGGTTGGACAGCCTCATGTTCTGTAGGACGAGAGACCCCATCAAGGTGAAGGGCAGATTTTCTGGGACCTGGGCTTCCTGGTGTAATTTGAGAAGCTCCTTAGGGTGGAAGAGAGCAGCTCTGGATGGTCAGAGGTGAGAGGAGGAGAGAGGAGCTACTCATTCTTGCCTGCAGGAAATTAGGACTATCCCATTACCCCAGGGAAAATTCTTGTTTCCAGGTTAGAACATTCTGGTAAAGTCAGGCAGGGAGCAATTACTTACGACGTCAGTGAGCCAAGGGGTAATTGAGAAGACTTAGCACAAACGAGTTTGTCCTTCATTTGTCTTGGCTGGCTTTTCCTGGCACACGGTAGGGTTGCAGGCAGGCTGTCCCTGCAGGTCAGGCGAGGCTCTGTGCTGGCAAAGAGGTTAAAGCCCTTGCAGGGATCTCCTTCCCAAGCGTTCCTGTTTCCTTAGGAAGAAGACTTCCCTGTTCATGATTAGGTAAGGCTGCCTTTCTGACCTGTCCCAGGGTAGTTGCTGCTGCTAGCTTTGTTGTTTCGGAGCCTGGCTATTTGCCATCTCCAGAGGGGAGGACAATCTAGCAGCATTTCAGATTTCACTGTCTATCCAGGAGTCTGGATAACCGACAAGATGAATTCACTGCAAGCGCGCGCGGGGCTTATGTAACCTGCAGGCCACAGCTCAGCACAGAGCCTGGGAAGCCACGCGGGGGCAGGGCATCAGCCGGCAGGAGCCGCACTGCAGACCCCAGCTGGGAGAGCATGCTTGGAGGTTCCGTGACTACTACTGCAATGCGGAGCACCAGCAGGGATGGAGGAGGGAGACTAGGAGCTTCTGGCAGTGGTGCTGGGGCTCCAAGACCTGATTTGGCAATGCTCAGGGGGTGGGGCTGGGGATGGTGGGGAAACCTGTCTTATTGGGGCCCCTTTGTGACAATAGGTGGGAGCATGCAGTGTGGGAGGGAGCTGAGGAGACAAAGGAGAGAGGAAAAGGCCAGAGGCCTTGGAGCTGTTTTGTTGGGGGGTAAGTGATTAAGGCAGCAAGCTGCTTTAACTGATTAGCAGCACGATTTCTCTTTGGGGGCCTCTCCCCCGAATTCTTTCTTCCTTATAACCACAGCCACACTCCTCCCCATCTTTGACTCTCCTAAGCCACAGTCCACAGCCGTCCACCCCAGCACCCAGTAATTAGCAGAAGCTCTGCTGGAGTCATCATGTTTGGGGACGGTCAGCATGTCAGCTGAGGAGGCGCCTCCATGTTGCGCCAATCAGGTGGTTGCAATTCCACAATATTTATTTGATTTTATTCTGCACAAGGAACCAGGTTAGGCCCTTCAGGGCATATTCCTGCCCTCTCGGTATTGCAGGATAACGGTAAGAAATAGGACAAGGGCCCAGATAAATACAGCACAGAGCCAAACATGGTACCTGCAAAGCTCAAGGGAGATACAAAGTGCTATACCTTTTTTCTGTAGGTTCAAATACTTAATACCTCTTTCCTTTAAAAAAAAAAAAAAGATTTATTTATTTATTTGAGAGAGAGAGAGAGAGAGAGAGAGAGAGAGAGCCAGCGAGTGGGGGGAGGGTTAGAGGCAAGAATCTTCAAGCAGACTCTCTGCTGAGCACGGAGCCTGACAGGCGACTTGCTCCCAAGACCCCGGGATCATGAACTGAGCTGAAACCAAGAGTCAGGCCCTGAACTGACTGAACCACCCAGGCGCAACACCTCTTTTCTTCCAGCTGATTTGAAGGAACAAAATGTGGGTTATTTTGTCTGATTTCTGCAAATATGATTAGGCTGTCAATAGGACAAAACTGTAGGGGCGCCTGGGTGGCTCAGTCGGTTAAGCGACTGCCTTCGGCTCAGGTCATGATCCTGGAGTCCCGGGATCGAGTCCCGCATTGGGCTCCCGGCTCAGTGGGGAGCCTGCTTCTCCCCTGACCCTCCCCCCTCTCATGAGCTCTCTCTCTCTCTCATTCTGTCTCAAATAAATAAATAAAATCTTTAAAAAAAAATAGGACAAAACTGTAGGTTCATATCCATCGGCATTCTTTTTGTTATGGTGAAGAAAGCTGGCCTTTAACATCAGATGGACCTGGGTATAAATCTGGGCACTGCCATTTACTTGCTTTGTGTTATTGGGCAAGTAACTTCGCTCACTGTCAGTTTTCTCAACTGCAAAATTGGGCTTACATAAAAAGAGGTTAAGAGCACAGGCTCTGAAGTTAGACTGGGTTTAAATGGGAATCTACCACTCATTAACTGTATGACCTTGGGTAAGTTGCTGAACCGCCTGATGCCTCAGTTTCTTCATCTGGAAAGTGGGCATATTAATACCACATACCTCATAGCGTTGCTATAATGATTAAGTATTTTAACATATGCACAGAACTTAAAATAGTGGCTAACATAGAACAAGTGTTTTATAATAATGACAATAACAGTAATTTCATTATAAGGTTGCTATGACATATAAAATTAGCGCACATTATTTTATTATAGGAAAATAAATATGAACACATGTGACTGTAGCCTTCTTTCACTTATAATGAGTCAGGAAACAACAGAAGAGCCCTTCTGTACTAATATTCTGTGCCACAGAATTAAGTCTAGCATGAGTAGATAATTTTTCCTTCTTTTGCCACTTTTCCCTTAAGAAAATGGAAACTAAAGTTGATATAGGGAATGATTATTAATATGATATAATAGCTCTTAGCATTATAATTTAAAAAGCTATGCTAAAGTACAATTTTCAAAAAGGTAAAAATTATGAATCACATACAAATAAAAAATGAATAAATTTCAAACATTTTATTTAACCCGTTGATTAGGGAACGAGTAAGATGCTGACATCTGTGCAAAGGACAATCTGAAGAACACACAGAAACACACACTCAGGAACACAGCAATAAATTTGCTAATAGATACAACACCGGTTCATAGTCTAGAGCACAGTCAAATATAATGTTTGGGGTTAACTTTTTTATAGGATGGAAATCAGTCAACTCTCTACCAGACAAAATTCACTTGCATTTCTGTAGACAAGGATCATTTGCTTTACTATCAGTTTCCCAAAGCTTAACTTGTATTCCCACAGAGCTTGTCTAGTGAGTGGAAACAGTAGAAGATGCACCATTCTGTAGAATCCACTAACCCTCAGAGAGTCTGTGAGCTGGTGCCGGGTTGTCACTGGAAGAGTACCCAGTAAAGTCTTTAATAATTAAAGATAAACCAAATGATAAAGTACTTTCTGCATTGGAAAGAGGGGAGATTTGTCAGTTGATGGTGTAAAATGAGGTGAACCTACATTTGGGATGTTACCTTATCTACCACTTTGGGTCCCCAAGATCAAGACCACCCTCTTTCAAATGTGACACAGTTTTGACACAGTAGGTGACACTAGGATAGCTGATACCAGAGGCTACGTGTTGCTGACAGGCTTCTCAGAGAGATTCTATGGCCTGCGGACTCTTCTTCCAGAGGCACTGAAGCCTTGAGAGAGGAATCACGCCACAAGTCTGCAAGGCAGTGAGACAGAACCTGATGTTGGTGGAGGGGGTGTTAGGGTGTGGAGGATCTAGGCCCCTGTGGACTGATCCACACAAAGCCACTTAGCAAAGCTCCCCACAGCTTCTTGGCTCCCCCAGCACTGTCTATCATAAGTCCATGAACCATGTTAGGAGCCATTTTCAGCCTCTATGAAGCCAGAGACTTTTTTTCCAACTCCTTGGGATATAGTCATGGGCTGGTAGAAACACTGAGAATTAGCATGATTAAGACTTCTTGGAAAGTTCTCCTAGGAACACAAGGCTGAGTTTTCCCTTAGTTCGTAGAGGGGAGCTAGCTGTGTTGCTCAAATCGTGGTTTGGAAGCCCCTAAATAACAATCACTTTGAATGTTGCCCCCAAACTGCTGAACATGAGGACGTTTAAACAATCAGTGAGTCAAACTTTTCCTTGTCTCCTTTATTTGGAGGTGAGACCAGCCAATTTCTCAGAGGCACCCCGGGGATGAGGCAGATGAGAGAGCAATGGCGGATGGAGTGGTCCTCAGTTTGTGATGCTGGCTGATATGGCATGTCTACTACAGGGCTTCTCTAACTCCTCCTGATTTGGGGGAACCAGGAGGGCTGGAGGAAAACACGGTGGAATCAGTCAAATATGATTTATTCATGGGCAGGCAAGGAGACTGTTTCCCTTCCTCTTTTTCTTACTAGGACCATGTAATTGAGTCTAATGGGAAGTGATTGTAGGGGGAGTTCAGAGCCTGTTTTCAGTTGTCTTTGCCCAAAGACAGCAATCAAAATGCAGATGAGCTTTCTCTATCTTACCATAGGAAAAGGACACAGACTCTGGCTAACGAAGGGGAAAATGGCTAATGCATGTTTACTGTGGCTTCTCTGTCCGCAGATGGCCACCGGTGTGAACGTGGGGGATGGAGGGCCAGCAGACACACTTTGTTTCCTAAGCTGATGCCACCCTGTATTGACTGCCTACTTTCTGCCAGGAGAAGCTAAGTGCTGCAGTAATGCTCTCTTCTCACACTGCTGGACAAGGGGCAGGGGGCCAAGGGATCTTGTTTCTTCCTCCCTTTGCCTCAACCTGAACAAAGATCTTGTTTTTTCCTCCCTTTGCCAGCTAAGTGGCTTTCCCCAAAGTACACCAAGCAATTGGGACTTTTCTAACCAGAAAGAGCAAATTGGAGCATTGCAATTAGGCAGCGTTAGAGATCCACTCTCATTTTGACCTTCACTCTAAATAATTAGAGCCTTCTCATCTAACTAAACAAAGAAGATCTGGGGCAGCATGGGACAGAATTAGAAATAACCCACTAGGAGATCAGAACTCAGCCTGAGGAGGACGGCACCGTGCTATAACCCAAATGGGAGAAAACTAATCAAATGGAGGCTGAGAGATGCCTCCTGATCTGCATTTTTTTTTTTTTTAGCAGAAAAATGACTTTCAACAAACCCCTCCAACAGACAAATCAACCTAGGATGAAATTTCCAGTGCACCTCCTTCCCTACCAGGAATAATAAATTATTCCTAGGCTGAGCAGCTGCTGGACATCACTTAGGGCTGTTTCCTTCCATCCAGTCCTGGGAGAGCCCCTGAAGCCCCTCCTCTCCCTCCCAGCCAGCGCTGCTAAATTTAGATCTTCCAGCATGTGCACAGTCTATATTTAGTGCCTAAGAGTCAGAGCTCAGCATACAATTCATCAAGCCATCAGTCATCCCTCTATCCAAGCGACATGTAGAGAAAAATACTTCCAAACTAGCTTGCTCTCCACGAGGATGGAAGCCATTCTAAGAATGGGGAATTCACAGGGCCAAAGGGGTTTTCTCCTTACCCAGTGGTGTCAGGAGTGCCCGAGATTGCCAGGCACGCAGCCAAGGAACAGAGCATGGCTCCAGAGAGCCAGAGGGCAGGGGGAAGAGGAGGGAAAGAAGCAGGACTCAAAGAATGGCCTGCAGGCCCTGTTGTGCTTGTTCTGTCCCCATTGAAATTGCAGGCAACTGGGATCTTAAGGCTCTAGCTTAGATGTCACTTCTTCATGGGAATTGCCTTGAGACCACTCAGAGTGGATTAGGAGCCCCCAGCCCCCAACCCTGCCTGCACACAGTATTTCCTCTGCCACACGGTATAGAAACTACCCCCTCACACTGTAATGTGCAAATAAATCACCTGGGATATTGTGAAAATGAAAGTTTCCATTCTGTGTATCTGGGCTTCAGATCCTGCATTTCTAATGAGCTCCCGGGGGACAAGACTGGTAGGGCAAAGGTAATACCAGGCTGACCGGCTGGTAGCAAATCCAGACATTTCCTCAAGGACTGAGCTTGTAAGTTCATGAGTGAAGGCATTATAAGAGGGGTGTTGGGAAAAGAGGAAAGTGGTCTTCATTTACCATCCCTGCCCCTGCTCCCCCAACCCACTACCACCACCATGGCTGCAGGCCAGTGGGACTGTACCCAAGTGAGGGAGAGATCCCAGTACATGGGAAAGAAGGTTTGTGTCCGAGCATTTCAGTTCAGGCCCTGAGCTCCTCCCGCTGTCCCACCTAGACACCTTTCTTTTATCAGAACAAGCAATATTGCAGAGGTGGTGCAACCACAGCTGGAGCTGGTGTGGAGGGGCCTGAGTTTTCCTGCAGCTGAGGGGCAGCCCTAATGGGATAAGCCAATGGGGAGGTGGGAGGAGGCTTCAGGATACTGGTAAACTGACAAAAAGAATGGTGAGAGACAAAATACACCAGACAACTGTGATGATTTAATTCAGGCTATTGCAATAGGGAGAGAGTTTGTTCATGAGCAATGTCTCAAAGAAAAGGAAAGTGACCTGGCATTATGGAGACAAATAAATGAGAGTCATGAGAATGGTCTTACCTGAGAATATTTAGAATATTGGGGGGCATGGTGGTCCTTTGCAGTTAGCCATTTTAGAAACCCGTAAGGGTAGTGGATTTCTGAGAACAAAGTGATGGGAGAATTTCTGAACCTTTATTGTTTTCCAGAAGCATAGGACTCAGGGGAGTTTCAACCTGTCAGAGTATAAGATGTTGACCGTGAAGTGTGGAGTGGGGGCTGCTGTGGGGGCAAGAGCAAGCCATGAATGCCTCAGAACTCAGATAAGCTGGGTGATAGACATTGGGGAGGGTATGTGCTCTGGTGAGCGCTGTGAATTGTGTAAGACTGTTGAATCACAGACCTGTACCTCTGAAACAAATAATACATTATATTTTAAAATAAAAGAAGAAGAAGATAGTAGGAAGGGAGAAATGAAGGTGGGGGAAGTCGGTGGGGGAGACGAACCATGAGAGACTGTGGACTCTGAGAAACAAACTGAGGGTTCTAGAGGGGAGGAGATTGGGGGGATGGGTTAGCCTGGTGATGGGTATTAAAGAGGGCACATTCTGCATGGAGCACTGGGTGTTATATGCAAACAATGAATCATGGAACACGACATCAAAAACTAATGATGTAATGTATGGTGATTAACATAGCATAATAAAACAATTAATAAAAAATAATAATAAACTAATGTATATTTGGAAAAAAAAGAAAAAAGAACTCAGATAAGCAAGAGGTGTCTATGGACCAGTGCTACCTGAAAGCAGTGGTATTGTGGAGCTGGCTGGAACCTGCAGTTGAGAGCTCATCCTTAAACATACAGCTGGTTGCTAAACCATTGGTAGGTTGAAATTGGCCATGGTGGGAGTATTTATACCATGAAAATTGGCAAACACTGTAAATCAGTGTGCCTTTTCTGCCCACTCATCTACAGAGCTTACACATTTATCAGCAGCCCACTGCCCAGAAGGCCCTGTGGAGGAGGCAAAATTTGAAATGGACCTTAAGAGTTGGGAAAAGAAGGATGTTGTATCTCGCCTTCCCAAGTTAGTGCCAGAAAAGAGAGGGTACAATCCTTAAACTCCAGAATGAAGTGCCTGGAGTTGAAATAGGAATAAATTAAGCATTGTTTTAAGTGAGGACATATGGTCTGGCAAAGAATTTTAGTCTTCATTTTGAAATGGGATGAAAGAGTTGTCTCAGGAAATTTGTGACATGTACAGTACTTGTTTGCCATTCCAGCATCCAGAGATTTCTGTTCAACAGACATCTTCTGAGCATCTACAATCTAGTGATTATATTACAAGATCCGTAGTGCCTTCTGAATTGTCAAAGCAAGATTACTTTATGTTCTTTATTGTTTTACTTGTATATTTTGTGGGATTGTGATTACTTTTTAAAAGTGTGTACAGTTATATCTACCTCCTTCTTAATGAGAAAGTTGGTATTCTGCACTATTAAGATATAGCCAACAGCATAGTTTAGTAGGGGCATGAAGATGTTATGTTATATCAGAGTAGGATATTCAATGCATTCAAAGGTGCATTTCCCTTTTGAAGGTGGCTATATGGTTCAGCCATTAGCCTTATCATTCCTTTACCCTGACCATTTCACAGTTCTTTTTTTTTATTATTATTTAAAAAAATTTTAATTCCTGTATAGTTAACATAGAGTGTTATGTTAGTTTCAAGTGTATGAACCATAGTTCTCTCTCATAAGAAGCATTCAATTGTTCCCTATTTTTTAAATGTATAAACTGCTAAATCAAGAGTGATCAGATAGAGGGCCGCCTGGGTGGCTCAGTTGGTTAAGCGACTGCCTTCAGCTCAAGTCATGATCCTGGAGTCCTGGAATCGAGTCCCACATCAGGCTCCCTGCTCAGCAGGGAGTCTGCTTCTCCCTCTGACCCTCCTCCCTCTCATGCTGTCTCTCATTCTCTCTCTCTCACAAAAAAAAAAAAAAAGAGTGATCAGAGAGAAGAGTAGGATTATGTCAGGACAAATGTATTCCTGCTACAGAAACAAAAACTGAAACAGACACTTCAAAGTATATATCAAGCTCAGAACTCTGCTTTGAAGAATAAATAGCAGTTAGCTAAAAACATAGGAGTGGAAGGAATTCCAGTGAAGGGAAGTGCATTTGGTCATGCCATTGCACTGTAAGGCATTCATTATTGTTGTAACTGAAACACAAATAGGCTTGAGATAAAACAAGAAGTGGGAAAGAATAAGGAGGAATAAGGTCAGAATCAGGCAGTAGCCACACCATTCAGAGCCTTATGGTTTAGTCTTACTAAGGAGTTTGAACTTTACCTTAAAGCTCTAGGGAACTCTCAAAGGATTGGAATCAGAGTAGTAGAAGAAACGTGATTCTACGTTGGAAGAGGATTACACAGATAGCTGAGTATTGGGGAGGGTTGGTAGTGATCCAAGTGAGGAGGCTCTGCACTGGCAGGAGGGTTGAAGATTCAATTCTAAAGGTGTTAAGGGGGGAGTGTCTGCTGTCTTCGTGATGTGATTGATTGATTGGGTATGGGGATTGAGAGAGAGAAAAGAATAAAAAGATGCAAAGGTTTCTGTGTGTGAAGACTGGATAGTGTACCATTTGGTAAGATAGGGAATACAAGAGTATTTTTTTAAATTAACATATATTATTTATTTCAGGGTACAGGTCTGTGATTCATCAGTCTTACACAATTCATAGTGCTCACCATAGCACATACCCTCCCCAATGTCCATCACCCAGCCCCCCCTTCCCTCCCACCCCCCGCTCCACTCCAGCAACCCTCCGTTTGTTTCCTGAAATTAAGAGTCTCTTATAGTTTGTCTCCCTCTCTGGTTTCATCTTGGTTCATTTTTCCCTCCCTTCCCCTATGAGTCTCTGCCTTGTTTCTCAAATCCCTCATATCAGTGAGATCATATGATACTTGCCTTTCTCTGATTGATTTATTTCACTTAGCATAATACCCTCTAGTTCCATCCACGTTGTTGCAAATGGCAAGATTTCGTTTTTTTTGATGGCTGCATAATATTCCATTGTATATATACACCACATCTTCTTTATCCATTCATCTGTTGATGAACATCTAGGCTCTTTCCATAGTTTGGCTATTGTGGGCATTGCTGCTATAAACATTGGGGTACATGTGTCCCTTCAGATCCCTACATTTGTATCTTTGGGGTAAATACCCAGTAGTGCAATTGCTGGGTCATATGGTAGTTCTATTTTCAACTTTTTGAGGAACCTCCATACTGTTTTCCAGAGTAGTTGCACCAGCTTGCATTCCCACCAACAGTGTAGGAGGGTTCCCCTTTCTCCACATCCCTGCCAACATCTGTCATTTCCTGACTTGTTAATTTTAGCCATTCTGACTGGTGTGAGTATCTCATTGAGGTTTTGATTTGTATTTCCCTGATGCCAAGTGATGTTGAGCACTTTTTCATGTGTCTGTTGGCCATTTGGATGTCTTCTTTGCAGAAATGTCTGTTCATGACTTCTGCCCATTTCTTGATTGGATTCTTTGTTCTTTGGGTGTTGAGTTTGATGAGTTCTTTATAGATTTTGGATACTAGCCCTTTATCTGATATGTCATTTGCAAATATCTTCTCCCATTCTGTTGGTTGTCTTTTGGTTTTGTTGACTGTTTCCTTTGCTGTGCAAAAGCTTTTTATCTTGATGAAGTCCCAATAGTTCATTTTTGCTCTTGCTTCCCCTGCCTTTGGCGATGTTTCTAGGAAAAAGTTGCTGTGGCTGAGGTTGAAAAGGTTGCTGCCTGTGTTCTCTTCAATGATTTTGATGGATTCCTGTCTCACATTGAGGTCTTTCATCCATTTTGAGTCTATTTTTGTGTGTGGTGTAAGGAAATGGTCCAGTTTCATTCTTCTGCATGTGGCTGTCCAATTTTCCCAACACCATTTGTTGAAGAGACTGTCTTTTTTCCATTGGACATTCTTTCCTGCTCTGTCAAATATAGTTGACCATAGAGTTGAGGGTCCATTTCTGGACTCTCTATTCTGTTCCATTGATCTATGTGTCTGTTTTTGTGCCAGTACCATACTGTCTACAAGAGTATTTTGATCAAATTCATTACATGTATCTAGTGAAAAGCATCTTGGGGAAACTCACAAACTTATAATTCCTTATCCTCCTAGTAACTTGCTATATATGCTTTCAGCTTTCAGCAGTAACATGACTTAAGTGACCTGTCCTCATGATGGTTAATTATGGGTATACAATAATTATGTGTGTAAATCAAATAATATGTGACTAAGAATAGACAAATGTGAATCTATATACCAGTGAAAACCTCCACAGTAGCTAGTTTTGCTCAGCTGAGTGATGAACTAGCTGACTAGCATCAGCATGCTCATGTGAATTCACTGACTGCCTTATAATCTCTTTTAATACCACTTAAGCTTCCATTTTGTGATGAAGAAACTTTAAATAATTATTTTACTGATTGATCTTTTAAAATGTCAATGGAAACGAAACACATTACTCTTTTTAATAAAATTAACTCACTGGAACCCATTTTTGAGCCCTTGGGCTTCTGCAAAGCACCATTATAAAAACATTGATATTCCTCATTGTAATAGAGACCTGACATCAAATTAGTATATGTGCTTCAGAGCTATAACATTGGGAATCATTTTTTTGAAAAAGAAAATCCATCCATAATTAGATTCACTTTTAATGTAATAGTATCTGTTTGCTATGAATTTGACATTGATTTAAAAATATATTAGCTTACTCAATGAGCATGATCAGTATTGGTGAAACTTTCCAATCACATGGATCTCTTTATTATTTTTTACTTTTAACCCTACCACTTACAAGCATGTCTGCATCACACCAATCCTCTCTTCCTTTTCTGCCTCATTAGAATGTGTGCCTTATTTCCTGTCTGAAGCAGTCTTTTTCAACTGAGCCTCCAAGTTCTCATTCCTTCTGCTTCCTCTGGGGCCACATATGATCTCTCTCTACTGTATCATCAACCTCACCCTTTCCAGTAACTATTGTAAATGTGAAAGTATGCTCACACCTCTTCTATCTTATGGAAAAGTTCCCACTCAATCCTAAGCCACCTGTACCTATTATCCTTTTTTGAAGCAGTTGTTTAAACTGCTGTTATCATTTCTGATTAACTCTTTAACTCCTAAGCTTTATGTTCCCACTACTTCCTTGAAACTACTTTTATGATGGTTCTCTATCACCAAATCTATAGGCCACTTGATCTATAGTAAAGAGCTTGGACTTTTCTCTGAGGTTGGCGGTGAACAGAGGAGTGACATGATGCAACTTGTGCTTTATCACTCTGAAAGGTGCAAGTGTTGTCAGGAAGATCAATTAGAATGCTATGAAAATATTATTTATGAATTATAATGGTGGCTTGAACTACTATGGTAGCAATGTAGATGGTAAAAAATGATCAGATTCTGGGGACGTTTTAAAGGCAGAATTGACAGGATTTGCAGATGGAATGGGGGTTGAATGTGAGAGAAGGACGGGAGTCAAGGGTGATCCCAAGGTTTTGACCTGACCAAATGAGAGAATACAGGTGAATGCTATTCTTTCATGTTGGGCCATCACACAGAAAAAAAAACTCACACCATCCTGCTACCCCACTGCTGATGGTAAGGACTTTGGATTTTACTCTGAATGATATGAGAAGCATGGAGATTTTAGAGCAGAGGAGTGACATAATCTGATTTACATTTTAGAAAATCACTCTGCTGATAGAGAAGAGATTATATGTTAACAAGGATGGAAGAAAGGGGATTAGTGAGATAGTTTTATAATAATGTAGGTAAGAGGTGATGGTGGATGGAACCAAGGTGGGAACAGTGAAAGTGGTAAGACATGGTCAGATTCTGACTATAAACTGAGAGAGGAATTGGCATGATTTGTTGATATGAGGGATAAGTGAAGAGGAGTCAGGGATTACTCTAAGGTTTTGGTCCAAGCAACTAGAAGAATGCAGTTACCATTTACTGAGATGAGGGAGACTATGAGATAAACAGATTTGGGGATTGAATGGGAAATTAAGAGTTTAATTTTGGAACACGATAAATGTGCAATACTTATTAAAAATCCAGGAGAATATTACCTGGAAATTGTATTTATGAGGCTGGTGTTTAGAGAACAGATTAAGTTTGAGTATAGACCAGGGGATCATCAGCATAGACGTGGTATTTAAGTCTATGAGACTGGATGAGATTGCCAAGGGAGTGGATATAGATGGTGAAGATGCCTGAAAGGTAAGTCCTGGACCTGTGTACACTTGGATGGCAGAGATACAAGTAGGAAACAACAAAGAGGACTGAGAAGGAGCAGCCAATGAAGTAGATAAGGAACTAAGAATGATGTTCCAGAAAATAAATATTTCAGGAAGGAAATCATGATCCTCATGGTCAAATGCTATTATTGTTAAGTCAGGCAACATGAAGTGTGAGAATTAATCCCTGGATTTGACCACACGTGTGTTGTGGGTGGGGTTTTGACAAGAGCCATGCGGTGAAGGAAGCTGATTGGAGTGAGTCCAAAAGTGGAAGGGAAGATGTTGCATGCTGACAACTCATGATGACTATTGTATTAAAGGGGAGCAGAGAAATAGGACAGTAGCTGAAGGCAGAAGTGGAGTTGAGAGATGGGTTTAAAATAAGATAAACAACAGTATGTTTGTGTGCAGGTAGAAACATTCTTTATGTAGGAAAGAGATGAAACATTGGAGGGAGCAAAATCTTTGAGAAAGCAGAGCGGATGGGTCCTAGAGCACAAGTATGGGGGTTAACTTCAGCTAGGACCATGGATAGTTCATATATTGTGATGGAAGATGACAGCTCATATAGGTGGAGCTCCTGGTAGATTGGTAGGTGGGGGCATATGGAAGTTCTTTTTTGATTGTTTCTAATTTCTATAGGAAATAAGAAGCAATGCCATCAGCCAAGAATGAGAGTAGTAGTTGGAGATTTAAGGTGGGAGGAGATGGTGTGAAAATCTGGTCCAGGACAGAAAGAGATTGAATGAACTAGAGATATGTAATAGGATGGGAGGCCACCACCATGGACCTCAGGGAAGTTAGTGGCTATCCATTGAAAGTGACACTAGTGAGCTTGGTTGTGTGTTTTCTCCAGCGGGGCTCAGGTTCAGGGAGGAAAAGATGGACCACCAGCTCTCTTTCTTTTCTCATTTTTTCTTACAGCAAACAAAACTCTTGAAGCTCTTAGGAATTTATTTCGAACTCCCAGGTGAATTCCAGATGAAAGCTGGGGCTTAAAGAGAAACAGCCCTTTCTTTGAAATGTCTGTTCTTCCTGCCAGTCAGCATTCATCTGCCAGGCCAGCCTTCACTGGTATTTTAAGCATCCAAATGTGTTCCAAGCCAGACTGGCAGCCCTTCTGTGCAGTCCATGCCATTTCCCTTTACCCTAGAGGGGACTAAGGGACCCCTTGGAATCCTTAGTCAGCACAGCTGGTGTGAATCATGATGGAATCAATTTGCCCAGGGACACTAATAGATTGGATTCAGAAATAGACAAATTTGGAGTTTTTGTTAAAGGGAAGAGGGGTGTCAGGGAAGGAGGCAGCTGGGGGAAGAGTAAAGTTTGTATATGATTTAAATAAAATAGCCTTCAGAGAAAATGTACGCCCCCCCCCAAAAAAAAACTGCACAAAGTAAATGAGAGAGGAGGTTAACCTGTAACCTAGATATGTAGATATGTATTGATGTCCTCATCTCTGTAGGCTGGGAATAATTGTTTCATAAAGGAGTTTGACATTCATATCCATAAAGTACTCAGAACAGTATCGGGCTGATAGGAATATCATACATGTTAGAAAACATACATGTTAGAAATTCATGTTAGAATTCATGTTCAATACATGTTAGAAAACATAATAATAATGTTGATAAATTATTATTTTATCATTATGCCTTGCCTAGGACTGAACTGCTTCTTGTTTCTGTGTCTTTTTGCAGACCACGAAGAAAATATTATTTAAACAAATAACAAAAATTAATAGATTAATTAATCTGGTCATATACAAAGATGATATCCACATCTATAAAACACAACACAAATGTGATGTGAGGGTATGTTGGGTAGTGGGAAAACATGGGGCTGCCAGCCAGAGATTCCTTAGCCACCTAAGTACCTAGCCAAACTACTTAACTTTAAGAATCTCACTTTTCTGATGTGTGAACTAAAGAAAAGAATACCTACTCTTGAGATTGTTATCAGGGTTCAATAAATCAAAGTATATAATGTAATGTGAATAGTGTTAGGTACATAGTATATATCCAACAATGGTAGTTGTGATCACTAATAATTTTGGTGGATTCCCTACATGGGAAAATCCTCCCTCTTCTTTTCCATGTGCAGAAATCTTTACCTTTTAGGACCAACTTGATGCCAGCCTCTGCAAGAATCCTCTCCAGATTCTCCAGGTCAGATTTAAATCTATTTTTCTTCTGGGATCCCATTACACTTTGCATCATGTGCCCTCCCCCAATTCATCTTGGAAGTCTTTTTTCTCCCATGTCTGTCTCTTGAGATAGATTTAAGGGTTTTTTTAAAAAATCCATCTCTAAATTATCTTACCATTTAGCAGAAAGGCCAGGATGTAATAGGCATCTAACAAATGTTTATAGAATTAATTGAGAGTTCACTTTAATCTTCAAAGCCAGGAAACTGATCTGTGTTCTCTCTTTCCCCAAATTTCCCCTATGAGAATTTTGAGAACAATAAGTAGTGGCTAATTGTGTGGTCTCTGAAGAAGTGATTCCTCTGGAATCCCATTTCAACAATTACACAGCATATTGCCTGGCATGTCATATGTAGCTAATATTATGCTTTCTGTTATGATTATTGTTGTTCCAGCTACCATCATCATCACTAATGCACAATTATATCTTTCCCGTAATCTCAGTAGGGAAAGAGGACACATGCATAATGCAACTGGAGCATAGTACCAGAATGATATTTACTAGCCCTCACTTGATCTTGGAGCACAAGGATGGCACAGCTGGCTCCAGCCAAGAAAAGATCACTCTCCAAGCACGACAGAAAGGAAGCGTTTGTAAGTAGCTCCAGTTGCTTCCTGCACCAGCTGATCAAAGTAATTAGAGCAGATAAAGGCAGGCAAAATATGGATCCCTCTTCCGTGCCAGGGATAAGGTAGCATGTTATGAAGATGTACAGCTAAAACTCTACAGATAGGTGTTAGTCACCAGATCTCCAGGGACTGAGAGAGTCTCAGATTTGATGAGGAAAAGTGACTTTAAAGGTGGGGTCAGAGGAGGACCTCATAGTCACTAAGCTGCCACTGGGCTCTTCTCTGCCACAATTGGGCTCAAGTTATCAAACATCTAAGAGTAGAGGAACTGTAGCTTTAACACACACAGTAGTGCGGTGTAATGGAAAGACAAGGAGATTCAGTCCTGAATTTATCACTTACTAGCTCTATGGCTTTTGCAAGTTACTTAATCTCAGGGAATTTTTGTTTCCCAAGGATGGTTGGGGATTAGAGATGATATAACATACCTATGCTCACTAACTGGCAATTTCATTGTTAAGGACTCTAATACCAGCAATCTCATCTTTTTTCAATTTTAGAAGAATAATCAAAACGGACTAACCATAAACAACATCAGTTTCAGTTGAAATGTTCTGACTGCTTCTGGTTTTGGCCATGGGCCTCCTAAGACTCTTCTTGCCCTGGATCAAAACCTAAGAGATAGTAAATTGGCTTTTTTTTTCTATTCTGGATCCACTTCTGTACCCCAAATCTCAGCCTAGAAAACTCTTGAAATTGTTCTTAGGGTAACTGAGCTGGGGCATGAGAAAAATCAATGCCCACTCATTCCCACTGTAGAGAAAATTGCTCAAGAGTACAGAGCCCACTGATGGGAGATTAGTGATGTCATCTTCCTACACAAAGGACATTATTAATCTCACAGTGATTCACACTGTGTGATTCCCGGCCCTTCCTGGAGGGGAGGGGTGGGATTTGATCGACAAGGATGCAGAGGGAGGAGGAGAAGGACAGAGATTTAGGTGGGATATTTTAAATGGGGAAGTATCAGCCTCTTTAGCTCTGAGAGATGAGAAACATGGGAGTCACTGGTGGGCAAAACTAAAGGTAGGAGAAACAGGTAAACTGGGAAGGGAGCCAGAAAAGGAGAAGGAAAGAGATGGATGGAGGAGGGAAGCAGAAAAGAGAAAGGAAAAAGGGGCTTTGGGATGGGAAAGGAGCATCATTATTTAGGACTGAAACTCAAGCTGCGGTATGACCAATAAAGATTAAATTAGTAAAATATACCCAGGAGTCAGAGAGGTCCCAGAAGGAACATGTTTAGGAACATCTAAATCAGGGGTTTTTGAGACTTAGATGAAATCCATGGATGAAAACAAAGCATGTACCTTTTAACTGTGCACAGTCTCAGGAGTTCATGGATTCCCTAAAGCCTGTCCATGGACTCCCCTCTTAGCATATTCTGCTTTCTGTATTCACGTACATTATTTTGAGACAGTGACAGGTCTGGAGCTTTCTCAGACAGATCTGAAAGTCAAAGAGTTTATTGATATTATCTTTTTGGTGTCTTTTCAATTGCACAAATATCACTTTTTCAAATCTAGCTATGATCATATTTATTTAGTCAGTATATATATATTTTTTTAATTTCAGGAAGTGTTGGTAGATTTTTTTAAAAAATAACTATTAATAAATGGTTCAAAAGTTTTGGGCCAAACAAAAGAGGATCATGACCTCAAATGAAATTTATCATTTGGGAGTATAGCGTAAGCCCTGACAGTTTTATTTCTTTTCTGTAATGCAAGTGTCTGACTTAAGCTTTGATTTCTGAGATATCCATTTCAAAGAAGCATCTACTTCGTAGATGCTATCTTGAATAAACACATTATCAGACACACAACTAGATAAAGAGCCAGGCCACCTTCCCAGCACTGAGGGTCCTTTGTTTTAAAGGTCCTGGTGTATTTCCCTAACTGACCATTTGGGCCACTTATTTTTTCTCTTCCATACTTTAAATTCACCAATAAAGAGTGAACCTACAAAGCCCTAGGTCCCCAACCTTGACCCCAGTAAAAGCAGAACTCCTGGCCCCTGTGTGCTCTTTTTCCTGTTCTCTCTACCGGCAACCTTGCTGTGTGGCCCCAGATGTGCGATGTAATTTCCAGGTCTTGTAAGTAATAAACGTTTATTTTTTCAGTTTCCTGATGCCTGTTGCTGAAGGCTACCTTGCAATCATAATAAGAAGCACAAGGGTGAGTCCAACCACAACATTGGCTCTTGATAGGTTGAGACCCGCACAAAACAGGGTGCTTGTCTCTTTTAGCCTGGAAGAAAGTGGTCTGTTGGGGTTTCTTGCAGTGACTGGGTTTGTTTTAAGTATCCACAGGGAATTAAGGAAAATAAAAGGTAGTTGAATGGGGAAAGAAGTATCAGAATGCCAGACCACACAGACTGTTGCTCAGGAACTGGGCGGTGTAGGGTTTGGTGTAGCTTGAATCCTCCAGTGTTCTCCTCCCTGTTCAGCATAGGCTGACTTCTACTCTAGTGTTTCTCTGTGGTGGCCGCTGTGCCCCTCTTCGCTTGTTCTCCCTGTTCCTGCCTTCTTGTTCTTCAGTAGATTCTGCCTGCTCAGTCTTTTGCCTTGCTGTTTCCTCCAGCCATGTTTTTTGTTTTCTTCTTCCCATTTTTAAGTGCTGACCTCTTCGTGCGCCAGACTGCCCAAGAGAGTCACTAGTGGGTCCACGATCACCATCATCTCTGACAAACTCTTTTGTGGTCATTCTACAGTGGCTGCCAGGAGGCATTTGTGCACCCAGCTCCAGTCTCTGTGCCCAGATGTCACTATCATGTAGTCAGCAACTTAAAGCAGAATGGTTTCTTGTCCAGCACTGTATCTATTGGGCTTTGTGTGTTTACAAGGCTATAGTTTCACATCCAACACATCATCCAACCCTTCCAATAACCTTTCCCTGTAGAGGGAAGAACTCCTGGGCTCCCCACCTAGCAAACGGTAGAGCACATTCAAGTCCAGCTCTTCTGACCCCAAAGTCTATCCAGACACCATTCTGGGGATTAGAAGCTGGAGACAAGGCAGGGGGATTTTGAGAAGAGCTGACGAGGAAAGGACATGACTATTTTAGGGGATGAAAATGGTAGTGGGAGGGTCAATGGCAAAGACTGAAAGCGAATGCCCTTGCTAGATGTCAAGCTTAAACACCGATACCAGATCTTGAATATTTCCTCAAGGTACCAAAAGATGGCCAGAGATGGGTTTCTGTCTTTTCCCACCGCTTCCCTAAACCACCCTATGTGGCCATGACATGAAGAGCAGAGTGGGGAGGAAGGCCTCTTCTGGGAAGCCCCAAATTTCCTCTCCAGCCTGACATTTCAGGGGTTAAAATGCCTTAATAGCTATTCAAGTCAACCTCCTTGAAATGTAATGTTCTTGAGAGAAGTCAGAACATCAAATCCCTAACATCTTATGTGAAATCATTTATCAAATTACTTCCCTTTTTAATTAGAGAAAATACAACAGCCATAAAGAGGAGTAAAAAGACCCTGAAAGATAAACAGGTAAAAACAACATTTGCTCCAAGCCTCATAATGCTGCTTGGGGCCAGCCGTGGGAGCAGGTCCAACAAGTCCTCCAGGTACAAGCCACAGGTGCCAGGGCATGGGCTCTTTCACCAGTACGCTGCCAATCCTAGAGATGGATCAGTGACATCAGAGGAAGAGAGTAAAGGCCTCAGCAACATCATGTATGGAAGCACCTGGGGTGGGGGTGGGGTCCACTGTGCTGGGAAGCCTGCCTTCTGTCTAGTGTCCTTTAGAAATGTGGCTGGGCAAGCTGACAGTCACTCTCGCACCACAAGTGCATGAGATATCCTGAATTCTTCAAGGCCATTTGGAGGGCTTACAGTGCTATATGTGTCCTTCCCTAAATTCTTTCTTTTCTTCTGTAGACTCATCAGAAACTGACTCAGATATTGATAGTGGAACTTTCTACACTAACCCCCACTCTTCTCATCAAAATAGGGACTGCGTGGGACTTTTCTATGGTGCTTATTCTCATGAGTTCATTTATTAGTGGTTCTCCAATTTTAATAGGTGTAAGAGGAACTCAGGCAACTTGTTAAATTATGGATTTCCAGGTCTCATCTGTCACATTCTGAATCAGACGTTTCAGATGATATGCATTTTAATTAAGCATTTCAGGATACATTGATGCAAATGATGTTTGGATTATGCAAGAGAAACACTGTAGTTTGGCTGGGTCTCAGTTTGTTTTTATTAAGTAGAATAATGGGATTTACTTCATTAGATTGTGAATTTCTTGAGTGCAGAGACCATGTGTCCATATTCCTACCATAATTCTTAGCATAGTGTCTGGAATAAAGTAGGTTAAATTTAGTTATCCACAATCCTCAGTTCCTATTTGTTAGTATGAGCAGGGGGACTGAAGAACCAAGTTTGGCTTCTAAGTCTCTGGGCTGAAGAAGAGATTGGGGTAAACAGCATGGGGAACTTTTGGCATGTTGGCCTTGGCATTTAGTAAGAAAATGACCTTAGTTTTCAGAACATCAAACTCTGCTTGTGTTGTTATGTTTTTATGTGAACTGTAATGCTTTTTTTTTCTCCAGAAGCAATTTAAGTCTTATTTTTTTTGTGTCTCCTACTATGCCTAACTTTGAGTAAGACCTAATAATGATGGATGATCTCCTTTCATCCTAACCTTATTTGTCAATGTCCTTAGCAAGCATTCTATCTAATGAATTCTCATTCTGGTTTATTTCAGGCCTCAGCATCTTATGTACGAAGTGTGAGGTGAAAAGTTGTACATAGTCTCATCCTAGTAAACACATTAGCTAAGTTCTCTGTGTGCCCTGAGCTGAGGCAATGATAGAAGAATATACTTGGATGCATCAGACCCCCCATGGAGACAATGATAGAAGATGGCAGGTAGAGAATCTGACCTTTGGTAGTAATGCCAATCTAGTGTCAATGGCCAAGACCTGTCTAAGTGCCTTGGAAAACCTAACTCTTTGAGACACAAACCAGAAGTCACTGATTCTTGAATTATAACCAGGAAAGAGAAATTACATACATACTTCAGAGAGCATCTTCAAAGAAGTTCCAGAGAAAAATCAAGCAATTTTAGTCAAGGATCTAAGGCAACCTTAGAGGTGTATGACATTACAGGGCCTGGAACAGGGATACAGGTGGGTAGACTATATAGACCTTTTCCTGCAGAAGAAAACAGATCAAACCAGGAAACCGTTGGTCCAAAATAAAATTTTATCTTGACAGTGTTCCATCATTTGGCATCACATAAAATGTTATTAATATAAATCCCTGAGAAGCAATTTAGCCAAATTAAAAAGTTAACATTAGAGTCCCTCATACCTCATATTGGAAAGGATTTGATGAACATCTGCTGAAGGAAGTTCTACAGATCCCTTTTAATTCCCTACCTATTAAGTGCATTTACAAAGAAGCAGGATGCTTACTGATGGAAATGTCAGCACCACCTGACTTGCTGCACCTCAATTTTCACAATTAAAAAATTTAGACTCTGACCCACTGTAGGAGGAACTACCTGTTTCAGTGAAGTTTCTGTTGGTCTCTAGCTTATCCCATGATATAGTGCACAGAAGGTGGGGGATTCTTAAGGCCTTTTTTTTAATCTTAAAAAAGTTTTTATTTTAGTTCCAGTTAGTTAATATACAGGACTATATTAGTTTCAGTGTACAATATAGTGATTCAAAAGTTCCATACATCACCCAGTGCTCATCACAACAAGTGCATTTCTTTTTTTTTTTTCCAAGCCTTCTGATTTTTTTTATTACTCAAAAAAGCTTCATTTTTTTATTTAGCTTTCTGACTCTGTGCTTGGGCCTTCAACACTTTCACAACGATTTTCTGCTCCTCGATAAGGAAAGCACGCTTGATCCTGTCACGAACACACTTAGCACACATGGAACCACCATAGGCCCTGCTGACGTGTTTTTTCGTTTTGGACAACCTCATAAGGACTTTAGGTCTCACAGCACGAACTCCTCGAAGTCGGCCTGGGCACACGCCACATGCAGATTTTGGTGCTTTCCCAACCTTCTTGGTATAAAGGTAAACGATTCTATTACCAGGGGTTCGGGACAGCCTAGTTTTGTTAGAGGCTGTATTATAGGACAGCCTACGACGGTAGGTCAAACGCTGGACCATTCTGAATGCCTACGGACACCGTCCCCGGAAGAGGACAACAACAAGTGCATTTCTTAATCTTCATCACCTAGTTCACCCATCCGCCCCAACTACCTCCCCTCTGGTAACCATCAGTTTGTTCTCTATAATTTAGAGTCTGTTTCTTGATTTGTCTCTTTCTCTTTTTTTCCTTTTGTTTATTTGTTTTGTTTCTTAAGTTCCCCATATCAGTGAAATCATATGGTATTTGTCTTTCTCTTACTTATTTTGCTTAGCCTTATACTCTCTAGCTCCACCCATATCCTTGCAAATAGCAAGACTTCATTTGTTTTTATGGCTGAATAATATTACATTATATATGTGTGTGTGTGTGTGTGTATACATTATACATATATAAATTATACACTTGTTTTTATCCATTCATCAATCAGTGGACACTTGGGCTGCTTCTATATCTTGGTGATTATAAATAATGCTGCTATGAGCATAGAGGTGCGTATAAACCTTTGAATTAGTGTTTTTGTATTCTTTCTGTAAATATCCAGTAGTAGGATTGCTGGATCATAAGATAGTTCTATTTCTAACTTTTTGAGGAACCTCCATACTGTTTTTCCACAGTGGCTGCATCAGTTTGCATTCCCACCAACAGTGCAAGAGTGTTCTCCTTTCTCCATATCCTTGCCAATACCTGTTGTTTCTTGTGTTGTTAATTTTAGCTATTCTGACAGGTGTGAGGTAGTATCTCATTATAGTTTTGATTTGCATTTCCCTGATGGTAAGTGATGATGAGCATCTTTTCATGTGTTGGCCATCTGGATTTATTCTTTGGAGAAATATCTATTCATATCATCCACCCATTTTTTATTGGGTTATTTGTTTTTTTGGTGTTGAGTTGCATAAGTTCTTTATATATTTGAATACTAATTCTTTATCAAACATGTCATTTACAAATATCTTCTCCCATTCTGCAGGTTGCCTTTTAGTTATGTTGATTGTTCCCTTCTCTATGCAGAAACTTTTTATTTTCATGTAGTCCCAGTAGTTTATTTTTGCCTTGTTTCCCTTACCTCAGGAGAGGTAAAAAAGAAAAAAAGTTGCTACGGTTCATGCAAAGAAGTTATTGCTGTGTTTTCTTTTAGGATTTTTATGGTTTCAGGTCTCACATTTAGGTCTTTAATCTATTTTGAATTTACTTTTGTGTATGGTGTAAGAAAGTGGTCCAGTTTAATTCTTTTGCATGGTTCCTGTCCAGCTTTCCCAACACAATTTGTTGAAGAGACTTTTCCCTATCGGATATTCTTTCCTGCTTTATCCAAACTAATTGACCATACAGTTATGGGTTTATTTCTGGATTTTCTATTCTATTCCATTGATCTACATGTCTATTTTTGTTCCAGTACCATCCTTTTCTGATTATTTGCCATTAACTTGAAGTCCAGAATTGTGACGCTTCCAGCTTTGCTTTTCTTTTTCAAGATTGCTTTGGCTATGCGAGGTCCTTTGTCATTCCATACAAATTTTAGGATTGTTTGTTCTAGTTCTGTGAAAAAAATGCTCTTGGTATTTTGATAGGGATTGCATTAAATCTGTAGATTGCCTTGGGTAGTATAGATGTTTTAACACTTTTTGTTCTTCCATGTGTCTTCTTCCATTTCTTTCATCAGTGTTTTATAGTTTTCAGAGTACAGGTCTTTTACCTCTTTGGTTAGGTTTATTGCTAGGTATCCTATTATTTTTGGTGCAATTGTAAGTAGGATTGTTTTCTTAATTTCCCTTTCTGCTGCTTCTTTACTGGTGTATAGAAATGCAACAGATTTCTGTAGATTGATTTTGTATCCTGTGACTTTATTGAGTTTGTATAACAGTTCTAGCAATTTTTTGGTGGAGTCTGTTTGGATTTTCTATACATAATATTACGTCATCTGAAAATGTTACTTCTTCCTTTCTGATTTGGATGCCTTTTGTTTCTTTTTGTTGTCTGATTGCTGTGGCTAGGACTTCGAGTACAATGTTGAATAAAAGTGGTGAGAGCAGACATCCTTGTCTTGTTCCTGATCTTAGGGGAAAGGATCTTAGTTTTTCCCCATGGTGGATGATGTTAGCTGTGGGTATTTTATAAATGGCCACTATTACATTGAGGTATGTTCCCTCTAAACCTACTTTGTTGGGTGTTCTTATCATGAATGAATGTTGTACTTTGTGAAATGCTTTTTCTGTGTCTATTGAAATGATCATATGGTTCTTATCCTTTCTTTTATTGATGTGATGTATCATGTTGTTTGATTTGCAAATACTGAACCACGCTTGCAACTGAGAATAAATTACACTGGGTTGTGGTGAATGATTTTTTAATATATTATTAGATTTGGTTTGCTAGTATTTTGTTGAAGACTTTTGCATCTATGTTCATCAGGGATATTGGCCTGAAGATCTCTTTTTTAGTGGTGTCTTTATCTGGTTTTGGTATCAGGGTAATCCTGGCCTCATAGGATGAATTTGAAAGTTTTCCTTCCTTTTTTATGTTTTGGATTAGTTTGAGAAGAATAGGTATTCGTTTTTCTTTAGATGTTTGATAGAATTTGCCTGTGAAGCCATGTGGTCCTGGAATTTTGTTTGTTGGGAGATTTTTGGTTACTGATTCAATTTCTTTGCTGGTTATTGGTCTGCTCAGATTTTCTATTTCTTCCACTTTCAGTTTTGGTAGTTTATATATACAGCTCTAGGAATTTATCCATTTCTTCTAGGTTGTTTAATTTGTTAGCATATAGTTTTCACAATATTTTCTTATAATTGTTTGTGCTTTTGTGGCGTTGGTTGTTATTTCTCTTCTTTAATTAGTGATTTTATTTATTTGAGTCCTTTCTTCTTTTTTCTTGGTAAGTCTGGCTGGAGGTTTATCATTTTATTGATTTTTTTCAAAGAACCAACTCCTGGCTTCATTGGTCTGTTTTATTTATTTTATTTTTTAAATTTTATTTTAATTAATATAGTTTTTGTATCATTTATTTCTGCTGTAATCTTTATTATTTCCTTCCTTCTGCTGGTTTAAGTTTTGTTTATTGTCCTTTTTCTAGCTCATTTAGGTGTAAGGTTAATTGTTTGAAATTTTTCTTGCATCTTGAGGTAGACCTGTATTGTTATAGATTTCCCTCTTAGAATCTCTTTTGCTGCAATCCAAAACTTTTGGACCATAATGTTTTCATTTTCATTTGTTTCCATGTACTTTTTATTTCTTCTTTTATTTCCTGGTCGACCATTCATTGTTTAGTAGCATGTTAGTATTTGTGGTCATTCCAGATTTTTTCTTTTGTCTGACTTCTAGTTTCATAGCACTGTGATGATAAAAGAAGCACAGTGTGCCTTTGATCTTGAATCTATTGAGGCTTGTTTTGTGGGGTAACATGTGATTTCATGTGCACTTGAGAAGAATGTGTGTTCTGCTGTTTTAGGATGGAATGTTCTGAATACACCCGTTAAGTCCATCTGGTCCAGTGTGTCATCCAAAGCCATTGTTTCCTTGTTGACTTTCTATTAGATGATCTGTCTTTTCATGTGTGGGGGGCATTAAAGTCCCATACTATTTTTGTATTATTATCAATTAGTTCCTTTATGTTTGTTATTAACTGTTTTATGTATCTGGGCACTCCGATATTGGGTGCATACATATTTACAATTGTTATATCTTCTTGTTGGATTGTCCCTTTTATTATTATATAGTGTCCTTCTTTGTCTCTTGTTATAGTTTTTTTTTATTCTCTTTTTTATTGTTATGTTAATCCCCATACATTACATCATTAGTTTTAGATGTAGTGTTCCATGATTCATTGTTTGTGCATAATACCCAGTGCTCCATGCAGAACGTGCCCTCCTCAAAGCCATCACCAGTCTTGTTATAGTTTTTGTTTTAAAGTCTAGTTTGTCTGATATAAGTATTGCTACTCCAGTTTTCTTTTGATGTCCATCCCCTCACTTTCAATCTGCTGGTGTCTTAAGATCTAAAATGATCTCTTGTAGGCAGTGTATAGATGGGTCTGTTTTTTTATACACCCTTTCACCCTATGTCTTTTGATTGGAGCATTTAGCCCATTACATTCAAAGTAATTATTGATAGATGTGTATTTATTACCATTTTATTACCTGCTTTGTGGTTGTTTCTGAAGATTTTCTCTGATTCTTTTTTGTCTTTCTCTCTTTTGTGGTTTGCTGGTTTTCTTTATTTGGATTTATTTCTCCCTTTTCTTTGCATATTTATTAGTGGTTTTTTGATTCGTGGTCACCATTAAGTTTGTATATAACCTCTTCTGCATATAGCAGTCTATATTAAGTTGATCATTTATGTTTGAACCTATTCTTACTCTTCCCCCCCCCACACTGACATTATAGTGTCAGATTTTACATCTTTTTATGTTGTGAGTTCCTTGACTGATATTTTATAAAAATATTTACTGCTTTTGTTTTTCTAACCTTTATACTGTCACTTTTGGTCTTTCCTTTCCACCTACAAAATCCTCTTTAATATTTCTTGCAGGGCTGGTTTAGTGGTCATGGACTCCTTTAGTTTTTGTTTGTCTGGAAAACTCTCCATCTCTCCTATTCTGAAATGATAGTCTTGATGGATAGAGTATTCTTGACTGCAGATTTTTCCCCTTCAGCATTTTGAATATATCATGCCACACCCTTTTGGCTTGGAAAATTTCTGCTGAAAAATCCCCTGCTGTCCTTATGGGTTTCCTCCTGTATGTAACTGTCTTTTTTTTTTTTTTTGTCTTGCTGCCTTTTTAAAAAATTTAATTTTATTTTATTATGTTATATTAGTCACCATTCAATACATCATTAGTTTTTGATGTAGTGATCCATGATTCTGTCTTGCTGCTTTAAAATTTTTTCTCTATCACTGTATTTTGCCATTTTACTTACAATGTGTTTTGGTGTGGATCTACTTTTGTTGATTTTGTTGGTGGTTCTCTGTGTCTCCTGGATCTTGATATCTGTTTCCTTACCCAGATTAGGGAAGTTTTCAGCTATTATCTTTTAAAATAAATTTTTTGTCCCCTTTTCTCTTCTTCTTCTGGGATTCCTAAATGCAAATGTTATTACATTTGATGGAGTTACTGAGTTCCCTAAGTCTATTCTTATTTTGCATAATTCTTTTTTCTCTGTTTTGTTCAGCTTCATTACTTTCCATTACTTTGTCTTCTAGGTCATTAATTCACTCCTCTGCTTCTTTTAGCCTTCTGTTCAATCCTTCAAGTGTGTTTCTTTGTTTATTGAGCCCTTTATTTCTGCTATGTTATTCTTATCTCTGTGTTAAGGGAATTCATTCATGTTTTTCTCACTCTTTTCTCAAGGCAAGTGAGTATGCTTATGATCATTACTTTAAATTCTCTATCAGGCATGTTACTTATATCTGTTATACTTAGATCTCTGACCATGGTCTTGTCCTGTTCTTTCATTTGTGATAAATTTCTCTGTCTTTTCATTTTGTCTAAATCTTTGTGCCTCCTTGTGTGTGTTTGAAAGTCAGCTATGTCTCCTGTTCTTGAGAGTAGTAGCTTTATGAAGAAGAGGTTGTGCAGTGCCCTGAAGGGTCTGGCACTTCTGGTAGTGTCCCCAGTGTGTACTGTGTGTGCTCCGCTATTGTGTTCTGGCTACATTATCCTTTGTCTGCAGAGGCTCTTTTTGCTTGTTGTGGGCAGTGTTTGGTCCTTGGCCTGAATGTGATGAGTTTTAACTAGGTGTGCTCTGATCTGCTTGTGGTATATGACTTATCTCCACCACTGCTGGAACCGAGGCCCTGCAACACTCGCAGGTTGGGAGACATGGTGTGGGCAGATGTTTGGGCAAGTCTTCAGTGGCATGGTACTTGCTGCGCTGGGACTGAGGTAAGTGTAACTGTGAAGGGCAGTTCCACTGGAGTGCAGGGGGCGGGGGAGGGTGTAAGCAAGTTAGGTAGTGAGTGGCACTGGTTCCTACAGGTGGCCCTATGCTTATGCTGAAGGTTGGGAGAGGGAAATGACATTTGTCAGTTCCTTTGTAGACCCAGAAGGGTCTCTCCATGAATGCTGCCTCTCTGGGACATGCTTCAAGTTGAGCACACAAACTCCTCTCTGTGTGCTCCAGGGATGTCTGTTTTAGATGTCTGTTTCCATGCTGTGTGTCCGCGGGTTGTTTGCCTTCCTTCTCTTCAAGAGCAGCACAATGCCTCCTAGAGCCAAGCATGCTGACCTTTAAAGCTCCAGGCTTTAAGCCCTGTTGGTTGCCAGAAGTCATGAAATTTGGTCTCTCTCGCTTTCCAAGCCAGTTGCTATGGGGGTTCATTTCCCTGTGAGTCCCCCCGTGCTAGTCTATCTCTCGCCCTTCTCTGTGACTGTGGCTCCCTCCCCACTGCAGCAATCATGATCTGTTTCTCTCCCAAATTGCATGTCTGCAATTCCTACCTTCTTTTATGTGGCCTCTTCTTTACCTTTAGTTGTGGAGTTTGTTCTGCTAGTCTTCAGCTCAACCTTGATAGTTATCTAGCTGTATTCATTGGAGGAAGTGAGCCTATAGTCCTCCTACTCTATTACCATCTTCCCCTCTTTGGATCTACCTTGTTTTAACATCTGGTTTTTGAAGACTACTACATGCCAGAACATATATAATCTAATTTCGTTCTCACAACAGCCTTGTGAAGTTTTCAATAACTCCAAAACACCAACTTCAAATGCTAATAATGTAAATGCTGTACTTCTTTCTAAATGGTGGGTGTACTCTTGTCTAAGGCTACATATTTACATGGACATTTGGAGCAAAACAAGGAGATCTGGTTCATTCAACTAGGCAGTTAATTTAAACCCTCTTGTTCTTATAGTGCCTTAATCAACTGTTTGAATTCACCTGCTTTAGCTTTTGTGTAGTTGTGTTTCATTTACTTCTGAAGAATGGGGCATCTCTAGAGGCTGGCAGGCCTCTTATATGCTTATAAAGGGAGAAGGGGAGGTGAATTAGAGATGGAGAGGTGTTAGCCCTGGCACTGTGTTACCAGCAATATCTAGGGATGTTTTCTCAAAACATATACATTTGGAAGCTCTGTGGGGAGAAATGGTCTTATGTTTGAAAACATTTGAGAAGTGCCTGTATTGTATCATAATTACATAAGGCTCTAAGCTGCCCTGTAGTAAAGAGATTTTATTTCAAACTTTTTTCAAAAATTTTTTTCAAACTTTACCAAAAAAACCATACCCCCCCCCCCACACACACCAACACCCAAACAAACAGTGGTGGGTGTATGTGTATGCATGTAACATTCATTCTTTTACTCATGTGACAGATAGTTTTGAGTACCTGAACCAGGTATTTTCTAGGCACTGGGGATTACAGCAGCCCTTATGAGGCTTGCTAAATAGGGACATGTCATGGGACACATTTTGGGAAACACTGGCTGAGGAGTTCTTGTGTCTACTTTCCTTAAAAAGGGAAAATTCAAGGATATATAGTTCTTAGATTTGTAAATATATGGAATGATGACTAGTCACCAGGGTAGTGAGACCTCATCCTCTTTTGACTTCTATAATATTCTCCAGAAACAGAGGAGTTACAGGAACCACAGAATTTGAGGGCTTGAAAGGATGCTTTTCTCCTCATTCTGCATCTAATTTGACCCACCTGCACACTCATATTTCTTTGGCCATAAGTATTGGTCTGTCACCAGCTGGTCATGCAGACACCTCCCTAGGACCTGTCCTATTTTCTTCCTGACCTGCTATTGTTCCCATTCTCATTTCCACTTAGCTAGGAGTTTTTTGAAATATCCTAAACCTCAGGCCCATCTTTGACCCATTTAGCCTTTATATTTATATCCATTTTTCTCAGTTTTTTCCTACAGACTGAAGAAAAAAAATGAATCTGGTAGTTAGGTCACTGGACCTTCAAGGGAAGGGTTTCTGAATAGTAGCAGAATTTGAAGTGAAACTGAAAAGGATTGAGTGTTGAGTGGAATTGGAAATGAAGGAAGTTCGGGATAAATGTGAGAATTTGCGGTAAAAGTGAAGAGAGATATGGGAAGGTCACTTGACTAATTTAGCAGAATGGCTTGCATGAAAGTTTACTGACATAGGGAATATGTAAGCATAGCCATAGGGTGTAGTCAAGGATCCTGAGAAAGAAGATTTATCTTCTAACTGAAGGAGAAGAAGTCAGGTTGGCAGGAGGGATTAGCCTTGGAAAGGGGATCTTTATTTTTGGCTTAAGTGGGAATGGAGAAAGGTTGAACATAGGGACAGAGAACATGGAAATGGACAGATCCACTGATTACCTGGTTCACTCAAGGCCACATGCCTTATCCGCTCTTCCTTTATGGTATATGTGACCAGACATTGAGTGAGATTTTCTGTAGTCCTGAATTGGTGCTAAAGCCCAAAGGTGAAGAAAAAGGTTCTAAGTGCCCGACATTCTAAATTCAAGGATCTGTCAGATCATTTTCTAGGTACCAGTTCAGATCCCAGCTCTCTTACCAACCTCTCTTTCCCCCTTTTCTAGTATAATAGGGTCAGAGGACTGAAAGTGGAGAAGAGTCACCTTAGGATGCACAATTCATGGAGAGAGACTTTGCACTTCCAGCCCATGGGAGGTGCTTCCCTCCCTGAAGTCAAGGTAAATGAAGACTGTCCAAGAATTGAAAAGATTGGTAGTTTCTGCATGAAAGGAAGTTATTGATATTTCATTCCTCAGTTGATTTCTTCTTAGCCAGTTGACTCTTAACATGCTCTGTACCATGTGAATAGGAGAGACAGAATTGGAAAAAATGATATGTGGGATGGTCTGCCCAAGAAGGCTGCCAACATGCTCCCTTCAAGTGCCCAGTTCCCAGAAAGTATGGAGATGTTGACTCTGGCAGAAAGGTGATACTGGGGAACCTAAATCTGCTGATGGGTTTTGGGTGCTGGAGCTGAGGCAAAGGTGTATGTATATCAGTGGGTAATGGCAAAAAGGTGGAAGTCAAACTGATAAGGAGGCCAAGTCTGGCAGGGGATGGCTAGTACATAGAAGGTCTGCACAAAAGCAAACCCTGGCAGTGGGGCCCACTATTGCTCTCATGAACCATGACGTATCCTGTTGACAATGAGCTAGAACAACTAACCCATGAGTGGGCAGCAGCTTCATCTTGTTAAGGCAGATGTTTGGCAAAGCAAAGACAGATCTAGCTAGCGCTGAAGTTTATGAGGAGGAGATGATTCTTGAACTGAATTTGATGTAAAAGATTTATACATAAAATGGCATTAAACCTTAAATGCTAAACTGAGGCTGTTCTAATAGCCACAGAATTTAAGAGGCTAAAAGATTAAGCTGTGATGCTGTCCAGGGACCCACTACTCAATTGGATAGGAAGGTTCAATAAAAGTTTCAGGTTTGTATTCCCAATGAATTGACACTCTGCAACCAACCAGTTACAAATTAACCAAACTTGAATTTAAAGCCCATATACTGTAACATGAGCTCCTTGAGAGTGGGGCCATGTTTATATTAACACTTCCTCTATAATCCCTTACAGGATAATCCTTACTGGATTGCTATTGAAAACCTAATCAGTGCTAAATACCTATTGATGCATGAATTAATTGATCAAATTGTTTTTTCCCAGAGGTTGGCAGAGTAAGTTTTACCTCTACTGGCTTAGAGAGGTACCTCTGCTCCCCATTAACTGAGGGGATACCATAAGGGACACCATGTGAATATGAGAAAGTTTGATCATATTCAAGGCTAACCCTTACCTCTTTGTCCTCAGACTCTCATGGGAGACCTCTGTTTGTCCCTGACACACAGAGTTCTGTCCATTTTCTATGAATTAAAGTTTTTTTTTGGAAAGTAAACTCCCATTTTGATAATCTGGCTTCATTCATTTATTCAACAAATATTTTTGAGCTTCTCCTATCGTCAAGCACTGCACCAAGGGCAAAAGCCTCCTGCTGTCATGGTCTGATGAAGGAAGAACACTGAATTAATGACAGAATCTCACAACAAGTACATAAACACAAGGAGGGTCAAGTGTTATGGAGGAATAGAGTCTGACTCTGTGAGAGTGAAGGTCAGAAGAGCACCACCCACCTGGGCTCAGGGAAGACTGGGGCTGAGAGCTGACAGATGAATGGGAGAGAACTCGTAAGGGGATGGGAACTTGGATGAGATTTGGGGACAGTTTTGTTCCTGACACAGGGAGCCATGTGCAACAATCCTGCGGTGGGAGTGGCATCTTTGGGGAGTTTATAAGGTGGTTCAGGTATAAATTAGAATTAACTCTTGTTTGATTTGACTATGATGAGCGAATTGCCTGTCCTTTTACTCCTCCTCCCCATTTCCTCAGATACAAACCAGGCAGTGGTTTTTACTCACCTGATACTGAAAACATCTCATAGGTACCCATGACATGGTTAAAGGGCCTGAACAAAGTCAGGGAATCCACACCAATTCAGCTAGGCAAAAGATAAGGGGAGGAAGGGACCCGGAGAATGGAGGGAAACATCTTTCACGCCAGGCTGTGCGTGTTAATAGACTAAAGAGTCATCTGATTCTCACATTCATTCCCACTATCTTTACTAGGAGTTTGAGGGCAGTGTCCCAAAACACATTCTTCCAGTAACCAATGTTAAGATGGTTTCTTGATTCTAGTTCCTGAGAGGTATTGATCACTAAGGAGCTCAGGAGCATAACGATGTAGGGAGATCAAACAGGGGATCTGGTTCCTGATTTTAAAGCAAAGCAAAGTTTCCTTCATTAAAAACTCAGTGAAGAGAAGGGAGAACAGGATGGAAGGAAAATCAGTGGGCAGCTGTGGGCACTGACTTCCTGTCAGCCAGCCCCCCAGCTGATCCATCACAGTGCCATGCCCGTGGAGCCAGCCCATCGAGTATGCTGTCTCTCCCGGGGGCACAGCTAATTTTTGTGCCAAACAGAGGATGGAATTTACTGATGGAAAAAAATACTGCAAGGCAATGATGGTTTTGTTGCAAAACAAAACAAAAGATCATGAAAAGCTTTTTTTAAAAAAGATTTTATTTACTTATTTATTTAAGAAAGAGAGAGAGAGAAAGCGGGGGGGGGGGGAGGAGCAGAGGAAGAGGGACAAGCAGACTCTGCACTGAGCACAGAGCCAGACGTGGGGCTTGATCCCATGACCCTGAGATCTCCATCCTGAGATCATGACCTGAGCCAAAACCAAGAGTCAGAGGCTTAACCAACTGAGCCACCCAGGCATCATCCCAATCATGGAAAACTTTAAAGATTTTATTTATTTATTTGACACACAGAGAGAGACAGCTAGAGAGGGAACACAAGCAGAGGGAGTGGGAGATGGAGAAGCAGGCTCTCTGCTGAGCAGGGAGCCTGATGCGGGGCTCGATCCCAGGACCCCGGGATCATGACCTGAGCCGAAGGCAGACGCTTAACGACTGAGCCACTCAGGCACCCCTCAGTCATGGAAAACTTTAAAATCACCTTTGCAAGACTGAAATTAAAGCTTGTGGATTCAGTGTTTGTGGGACCCCGAGTTTCTCCCACTGCCACAGTCCCTTTAGATGCCATGCTTTAGGCTTTCCTCCCCGAGTTCTTGTCTGTCTCTTGCATTTATCCCACAGCTCTGGAAACAGACAGACCTGCAGGCAAATCTTGGGCAGTCTTTGACCACCCTGCACCTGTATCTTTGTGAGATTAAATAATCGGATAGCCCACATCATAGGGCTGGGGTGAGGCTCAACTAGTTAATACCTGTCAAGTACTTAGCATCTGGCACTCAAATCTCAAATGTAAGTTCCATGACTAGAGGCATTTTTTGGTGCATTTTTGTTCACTGCTGCCTCCTCAGTGCCTAGAACAGTGCCGGGCACCAAAGTAGGTGATCAGTAAATATCCGCAAGTGAATGTATGGCATGAGGTTCTCTGTAAGTGTTACGTATTGTTATATCCTTCTTTAGAGTTCACGTCCCTTGAGAAAAAAAGTCTTTTCTTTTTCTGTGACTTTGTACAATATCTAAGGCAGACTGTAGCTCCCTCTGTCCACTCTTGCCCTTCCTCCAAGCACATAACTGCTCTTCCCCTAAACCCTTTACATGCCTCCTTACGTCCTTAGCATAAAGTCCAGTATCCTTATGGTGGTTGACATGCACATCGTGATTTGGTCCTTGTCTACTTATACTTCTTCCTTGGCTCTCTGATAGCATCTCCTCCACGCCAGTGCCTGTAATAGAGCAGTTCTGTGCTCCAGTTTCATTGTCCTTCATGGTTCCTCCAATGAGCCATATCGTTTTGCTTCCAGGCCTTCAAACATGCTATTGCTTTTGCCCCAATATTCTTTTATTCTCCTTTGTTTGGCTGTCTCATACTCATTCTTCAAGCTTCAAATTAAATGTTGCTTTCACAGTACAGTTTTCATTGACTCCCTACACTTGGTTAGCTATTTCTTTATAATTATGTTCCCATAACACTCCATATGCCTCTTTTGCATCATTTAGCATATATTAATATTTGTCATACTGGTTTGTACCTGATTGAAGAATTGATGAGGACTAGCATCCGATCTGTATTGTTCAGTATGCTACCCCTTCAACCTAGCCTAATGTGGGACACTCAGTAGGTGCTCAGAGAGTTATCTGTAAATAAATTTCAAGTGAAGAACATATAAAGAGGGAAGGTTTTGGACTCAGGCACATCTGGTTTTAATTCTAACTTCACTATCTGCTTCTCCTGTGATTTTGGCCAAGACACTTACTTTATAGAGTCCTAATGTTTATTTATGTAAGATAGGGATAATACAACTGATCTCATAGGGTTTTATTTAAAGGTTAAATTGGAGACAGTATATAAAATGCCTCAAACATTAGCTGGCTCGTAATGTATGCTTAATAAAGTTAATCATTATAATTATTATCATTAGTAATCTAAGCATGGCCTTGAAGAAAAGCTACTTATGTACTCATTGAGAACAAGTAATACTCAACAAATATTTAGGAATACCTTTTTCCTTTATTGTATTCCGCAATTAATCTTTGACATCAAGCTAAATAAACTATATTCTTGGCTTAAGGATGAAAAAAAAAAAAAACCAACACACAGTTGTCCCTTCACTAAACTAAGTGACCACCTTATTCTTAATTCTTCATATAGCATTTGGGGCTTCATGTTTCTCTTCTTACATCTGGCTCACATAGATTATCATTATTGTATGATTCAGGTGAGCAGAAGAGAAGTATTTGTGAGCTTTGTATTGTGCAAGGCCCTTCATTTACATTCTCTCATGTACTAATTATTAGTAAATAAATAGAGAAAGCCTGCGGTGGTTAAAAGCATGGCCTTTAGAGTCAGAGATCAAGGTTCAAACCTCAGCTCCACCACTTACTAAGTGGGCCACCTTGGGCAAACTTTTAAGGTAGGGCCTGGCACACAAGTGTCCAATGAATGGTTATTATGACTGTGTTGTGAAATGGTAATGGGTAGACATTTGTGAGGCTAATGAATGATTTATTTATTTTAAGAAGAATTGCCGAGTCTTCACAGAAGACACAGTGTTTTGCAGAGACAACACACTACTCTAGGAAAGTTCTCACCACCTTGTCACTGGAGAATGTTGATCGTCACTGTCAGTTGTTAAACGGGTGTGTTTCTCAGAGCAGAGACCAAAGCTGAGTGGGAGAGCCCGAGCAGGTAACTGATGTTTGAAAGTAGGACAGGTTTCATTTAAGGTAGTTTGAATAGCCCTTGTAAAATAGAAATTGTCTGGGTAGATTACTGCCCCGGTTGCAGGGAAACAAATAGATTCCAGTGGTCACAGGAGCAACAAGCAAGAAATAGAAAATAATTCGGTAGAGTTCTTGAAATGTGGTTGTAGTTGTTGTACTGCAGGCATATGGCAAGTCAGCAACTACTTTACTACTCATTAAAGGAGTCTGTACTTCAGCAACTTGGCTGTATTGATTGCATTTTCTTTGGTTGTGTCCTCTAGTGATTTAGCAAGGAAATGCCTAACTGGCTCAATGTGCAAAGAAAAAGAACAACAGGAAAGAGGAGAATCAAATGCTATGACTATGACAGGAAGCAAGGGGTGGGGGCAGTGGTCCAAGAGGCAGGTATCATCTCCTCAGGTAGATAAAGGGGTCTTCCAGGCTCTTGGGTAGAGAACTCTTCTCAGTTCATTCCTTGTGTTGTGTTTTGTTGAAAAAGGAATTGATTTTTGTTTTCTATTTAAGAGAAAATGGGGAAAAGAGAAAAAAAATACAGGAGAAAATTATGTACATAAACCATGTTAATATAGACAGAGGAAGAAAAAATGTCCCATCGTTGTTTGTCACCATTCATACATGGGTTTGTAGAAAGAAAGCCTTTGAAAGACTTGTAGCTTCATCTTACTTGCTCCCTACCTATCCTACAAGTATAGAGGGGTCCTTGCTCTTTTCTTTCTAAGGAAGCCTTAATCTTTGCTTACTGCTATTTTCAGGCTAGGCACTCGGTACAATGTAGATCAATGAAAGCCAGAGGATGTCTGGCATATCTGTGATCAAAGTATGTCCCAATATTGCCTGTGATCACACACGAAAACTCCAAGTCTATTTTTATTGATCAGCTTTTAGAAAGCAGAAAATGTGAGCAAACACTCTAAATTGGATTATAAGCACTCGATATTTAATCAGCTTTTGGTTATTGCTAGCCATCTGACATTTATCTGAACCGTTCTTTTCTTAAAGAGAGTATTCATCTAGATTTTCCCGTCATAAATGAGGGTGAGTAAATGGGTCTGTTGTTGAAAGTTTTCAACACTGAGTGGCCTCTGAGGTCACCATCTAAGCTGGTGGTCACTGTGGCTTTGAGGATTGTTTAGGATTGCTAGGATTTTTAAGTTCTTTTTTATAAATGTGCAACAAAGGCAATGTTGTCATATGCTTTGATGATTTAACACCTTACACTGACAGTGGTCATTTCTTTACTGGACTTTCTTTTTGTACATTTTCCCCCATAGAATCCTTTGAGATAGGTAAATTTTAACATTTTACAGATGAAGAACATGGACTCTTAGCAGTATTAACTTTTCTTTCCTATGGTACCTCTGGAATTTAATAAGAAAGATAAACAGTAGATTGATGTAGCTCAGCATCAATAAACAGTAACTTTGCTGAAGGCCTGTATGTTTTTATGCTGTTTGTTGTTAACGAATATAGCACAGACACATAGCACGGGAGTCTTTGGCTAGTTCCATGCAATACCACCATAACTGACAAAGTAGAAGTCAACCTGCAACTGACTTTAGTTCCTAAAATGCCAAATAAAGTAGACTCTTTTTGTCCTCAAAATGACATAAGGTTTTTTAAAAAATTTTTTATTGTTATGTTAATCCCCATACATTACATCATTGGTTTTTGATGTAGTGTTCCATGATTCATTGTTTGTGCACAACACCCAGTGCTCCATGCAGAACATGCCCCCCCAATACCCATCACCAGGCTAACCCATTCTCCCACCCCCCTCCCCTCTAGAACCCTCAGTTTGTTTTTCAGAGTCCATCATCTCTCATGGTTCGTCTACCCCTCCAATTTTCCCCCCCTTCATTCTTCCCCTCCTGCTACCTTCTTCTTCTTCTTCTTCTTTTTTTCTTTCGTAATATAATGCTCACTGTACCAGGTGAGGTAGAGCTAAGGAAACTGAGACACAGAAAGATTAACAAATTTGTCTGTAGTTACACAGTGGGGGAGCTGAAAAGTGTCAGGATTCAAACCCAGGCAGCCTGGAAGGGCAGCAGGGGATAAGTGAGATCAGCAGAGAGGGAGGAGAAAGGAGAGAGTGGTCAGGGAAGTAGGGGGGACACATGGTGCAGCATTGGGGGGGCAGAGAAGAACCACAGTAGGAAGAGGTGATGGAGGGAGGGTCTGAGAAGGAGTGAGGGAAGGCCTTTAGGCTTCCTCAAGTGTGAAGTCAACGAAGGCAAATTATTCAACTTTTTTTTTCAAAAGGTATACCTCATTTTCACCAAAATCTTGAGCCAGAATGTTTCTCTAAGCCTCAAAAAGAAATGCATTAGGGGCACTTGGGTGGCTCAGTCATTTAAGCATCTGCCTTTGGCTCAGGTCATGATACCGGGGTCCTGGGATGGAGCCCCACATGGGGTTCCCTGCTCAGTGGGGAGTCTGCTTCTCCCTCTCCCTCTGCCTTTCCTTCTGCTCATGCTCTCTCACTCTCTGTCTCAAATAAATAAATAAAATCTCTAGAAAAAATAAATGCATTAGAATTCTGGAGTCTGATAAAACCAAATAGTGGTGCAGATGTGAAACAAGAGTCTAGAGCCTGGCTCTGATACCAGCGCTACGGGAAGCGCTTGGCCCCACCCATCTATGACCCCGCAACCGCAGTCCTAGACACACACCCCAGAGGAGAGTCTGCACGTCTCCTAGGAGATGTGTAGAAGAATGTTCGTACTAGTATTGTTGTAAAAGTAAAGGACTGGAGACAATGATGATAATCCATTAAGTAGAGAACGGGTATATAACTCGCGGTCCAGTTACTTACCACACGGACACTCAGAGCAACTGTACAAGAATGAACCACAGGGATACGCAGAGCACTCCTGAGTCCCACACACATAGTGCTGGCCGAAATAAGGAAATTTCAAAATAAAAATAGTAATACTGACAGAGCACTTACTCCATGTAGGGCGCTAGTCTAAGTACTTTACATGTGTTAGCTCATTTACTTCTACCAAGACCCTAAAAGTTTAGATGTTATTATTACTCCTATTTTATAGAAGTGGAAACCAAATCATGCAGACATTAAGTAAATTGCCTAAGGTCACACAGATACTAAAGGACTGAGCTAGAATTTGAACACAGGCAGCTTAACACTAGAGATCATACCCTTATCACTCTAATCTTCTGCTTTGCCGGGTACTGTGGTACAATTCTTTTTTTTTTTTTATTCTTATGTTAATCCCCATACATTACATCATTAGTTTTAGATGAAGTGTTCCATGATTCATTGTTTGTGCATAACACCCAGTACTCCATGCAGAATGTGCCCTCCTCAATACCCATCACCAGGCTAACCCATCCTCCCACCCCCCTCCCCTCTAGAACCCTGTTTGTTTTTCAGAGTCCATCGTCTCTCATGGTTCGTCTACCCCTCCGATTTCCCCCGCTTCATTCTTCCCCTCCCGCTACCTTCTTCTTCTTCTTTTTTTTTTTCTTAACATATATTGCATTATTTGTTTCAGAGGTACAGATCTGAGATTCAACAGTCTTGCACAATTCACAGCGCTTACCAGAGCACATACCCTCCCCAGTTTCTATCACCCAGTCACCCCATCCCTCCCACCCCACCCCCCACTCCCAACAACACTCAGTTTGTTTCCTGCGATTAAGAATTTCTCATATCAGTGAGATCATATGATACATGTCTTTCTCTGTTTGACTTATTTCACTCAGCATAATACCCTCCAGTTCCATCCACGTTGTTGCAAATGGCAAGATCTCATTCCTTTTGATGGCTGCATAATATTCCATTGTATATATATACCACCTCTTCTTTATCCATTCATCTGTCGATGGACATCTTGGCTCTTTCCACAGTTTGGCTATTGTGGACATTGCTGCTATAAACATCGGGGTGCACGTACCCCTTCGGATCCCTACTTTTGTATCTTTGGGGTAAATACCCAGTAGTGCAATTGCTGGATTATATGGTAGCTCTATTTTCAACTGTTTGAGGAACCTCCATACAGTTTTCCAGAGTGGCTGCACCAGCTTGCATTCCCACCAACAGTGTAGGAGGGTTCCCCTTTCTCCGCATCCCCGCCAACATCTGTCGTTTCCTGACTTGTTAATTTTAGCCATTCTGACTGGTGTGAGGTGGTATCTCATTGAGGTTTTCATTTGGATTTCCCTGATGCTGAGCAATATTGAGCACTTTTTCATGTGTCTGTTGGCCATTTGGATGTCTTCTTTGGAAAAATGTCTGTTCATGTCTTCTGCCCATTTCTTGATTGGATTCTTTACTGTGGTACAATTCTTAAATGAAGTTTAAAAATAAGCAAAACTAAATATATGCGGTATGTGAATGTGTGTGTGTGTGTGTTATATATATAGATTTAGATTTTATTTATTTATTTGACAGAGAGAGAGATAGTGAAAGCAGGAACACAAGCAGGGGAAGTGGGAGAGGGAGAAGCAGGCTTCCCACCGAGCAAGGAGCCTGATGCGGGACTCGATCCCAGGACCCCGGGATCATGACCTGAGCCGAAGGCAGACGCTTAATGACTGAGCCACCCAGGCGCCCTGTGTGTGTATTATATACACAGATATGAACACATGTATTCCCCCTGACTATATATAGTATGTGAATATCCATATAATAATATATTATATATTAATTAATATATTATGTTAATTATTAATTATATAATACTAATATTAATATATATTATACAGATATTATTTATATATAATACACACATAGGGTATAATGAACTCCCAATTCAGGATGTTGTTGCCTCTTTAGTTGGAGAGACAATGGAAGGGGACAGGGAAGGAGACTACCAAGGTGTTGGTAATTTCTAGTTCTTAAGATGGTAGAGGGTTTATTGGGGCTTCTTATTCTGCTTCACAACCTCATATAATACATAAAGGTAGCATGTAAGTCATGCATCCAATATTACATTAAAAAGGAACCATCTGGGGAACCTGCTGAAATGTAAATTCATAGGCCCAACCTGAGAATTTTAATTCAGGGCCAGGAATCTGCATTTTTAAAACGCAGTCCAGGTGGTTGTCCTGGGGAGTCTGGAGCCCATGATCTGAACATCCCTGAGATAGAGGCTGGGGCAGATGCTTACCCACTAGTATCAGTGGTCTATTGCTACTTAGCAAATAAGCCTTAACTTAGTGGCTCAACTAGCAGCCATTTTCACAGCTGGGAGTTGGAGCTGGGGCCCTCTGGCCTTCACGTGATCTCTCACCCTCAGCAGGCCTCACTGGGCTTTCCCAGGTGTCAGGCTGCATTTTCAGAGAGCGGGAGAAGCTGGGGCAGCCAGAAGATGGCAGCAGTGTAAGTGCCTGGCATTAAGCATTTTGATTGTAGCATCATGGCCTGACTTTAAGCTCTTGATGGCAGAGGCATCCATTTCAAAGACATCCCTTTCCAAAATAGTGCAAATTGTGGGACACAGTGACTAGCAAAACCACTAGATAAGGAAGTAGGACCCCCCGTGCCCCCTCATGAATTTCCCTTTTTAGAAAGCCCTGGGGAACCTAGCTAACTCAGGAGTGGCCAAGCTTCTCACTCCCCTTGCCCTAATTCCTGCTCTTATGTTTTAAATTCACCAATAAAGAGTCAGCCTGTGAAACACTACCCCACCCTTGGACCCTAATAGAGGCAGAGCCCCAGGTCCACCCTCCCCACAACTCTCTAGCTGAGACTTTTCTGGGTGGCCCTCGGGCATGCCATGTATCCTCCAGGACCTATGAGTACAAATCTTGTTCTTCAAAGACCCCAGATGGCTTTGCTGAGGTGCACACTGCAATCATAACAAGAACTACAAGGGCAGATGAAGACACAAGCTCGGCCCTAGTAGTGGTTGGGGGAAACGAGTGTAGGGCTCGCTAGGCGTCAGTATGGCCCAAGTGAGGGCCTCGGGCATTCCTAGCGCAGAACAACACTGGCAATAAGCCGGGACCTGGAACCTTCATAATGTCACGTTTTCTACTCTCGATTGTAGAAAACAATCGCAAGGTGAGGTCAGATAGAAGGTGTAGAGAAATGGACTGTCCCTCAGGATGCGAGGAATAGTGAAGGCCATTGCAAAGAAGTGTGCATACAGGGATGGGTAGAATTATTGCAGCTGTCTTTGTAAGCACTTTATTACCCCAATGATGGAGCATATGCATTTGGTCAGAGTATCTTTAGCACTTCCTTTTTTTTAACCACATTGTTGAGGTATGATTGACATGTAGAGAGCTTCACATATTGAAATATGAGTTTGGAGATAAATATACACTCATGAAACCATCACCACCATCAAGGCCAAGGCATGACCATCATGTCCCAAAGCTTCCTTTAATCTTCTTTATTATTATTATTATTATTAATTATTATTAATTATTGTTATGTGTGTGTGTGTAGGGAGTGGGTAAGAACAGCTTAATCTTTTGTGCTTCTGATGTTCTTTCTGGCACACACTGTGGAGACAGGCAACTGACCAATGATTTAAGGCCTGAGATCCTGACCAAATTCATCTTTGCTCAAAATTACACCTGCTCCAACATACAAGTGGCAACATTGTTTGTAATAGCAAAATTCTAGAAACAACTTAAATGTTCATCAATACTGGACAAGTTAAATTATGGTACATTTCTATAACAGGTATACTTAATATAATAATCCATCCATTAAAAAGAATAAAGTAGATCTATTGACACAAAATTATCTCCAAGATAAATTAGTAAATGAAAAAAAAGCAAAATGCGGAAGAGTGTATATACTACATTTCCATTTGCATTTTTAAAATTTATTTATTTGAGAGAGAAAGAAAGAGGAGAGAGAGAGAGAGAGCGGGGAGGGAGGGCAGAGGGAGAGGAAAGGATCCAAAGCAGACTCCCCGCCAAGCATGGAGCCCAATGCAGGGCTCTCACGACACTGAGATCATGACCTGAGCTGAAATCAAGAGTCTGACACTTAACCGACTGAGCCATCCAGGTGCCCCAGCCCATTTGCATTTTTAAAGGATGCTTTGTATATATGAGCTCTCTCTTGAAGGATGCACAAAAAGAAGAAACTGGCAATATTGGATTTCTCAGAGGAAAAATATGGACAACTGGGAGGCTGGGGTATGAGGGGGACTTATTTTTGCATTGTTTGAATTTTATCATCATGAGTATGAATCATTACCTGGTTGAAGCACATGAATAGAATAAATAAATTCATTGTTCTTTCTTGCCTAAGTACTCTCACCTCGGAAGAATACCAGAAATAGTGGTTTAAAGATTTAAGAGAAAATAAGATTTAGATATCTGTGAATGGCTGAGGTCGATGCCTTTAAGATAAGTATAGAATGCCTTCTCCAACTCTGATCTTAGCAGAGGAGAGGACAAGGTCATAACATTGAGGTTGTCAGCCTAGAGCCCAGAGGTCTTTGTAGGACACCAGTTCTATCTGTTAGCCAGCCCCCCCAAAAGCAGGCTTGTACCCCCCAATTTTAGGGTCTTACTGCATCATGAAAATAGGGATTGTCTCTGATGAAGGAAAGACAATTTCTCCTAGGAAATTCTTTTCTCATTTCCTCATCAAGGCAGTTAAAAAATTGGACACTTCAGAAACCATCACTCCGGTCCCTCTTCCCAAGTAACTAGTTGGGATGATTCATTCAACAAGCTTCTTTTCTTAGCTTTATGCAGACATAATGAAAGGAGATAACACGGTGGAGGTATTTTGGGGAGATATCTGTTACAAGAAATTCACTTCAGGTTGCTGGCCCTAAACACCCAAATCTCCTTTCAGGAGCAATTTTGTTCGTGGCTTGAAACAACCTGTAACGTATCTCTGAAAAAGAACACCCAAGGTGCTAGCCCTGAGGGCTTTGTTCACTTGGCTTAGATCAGACATTCCTCATCTCTAACCCAAGACAGTCCTCAGTCCTCGGTTCTTAATGAGAAGCTGTTGCTTGACCATGCTCCAGGTTCCCTGGTAAGTAAGACTGAGCCAGTATGCCATCCTCAGGGTGGTGAGGGCCCCACTGACCCATCACCAACAATGACCACACTTTATGGACCTTTGAGCCCAGTCCAGATTTTGTTACCTTTTGTCCTGTTATGGACTCAGATGAGGTCTCCTTAAGGCAGCCATACTCTGTCTTTGAAAAAAAGAATGTTATTTTAGGATGTAGCTCATTTGATGCCTCCTTATTTGGCACATATACCTGTTTTTAATTCTACTAAGTATGTATAGTTAGAAATTAATCAGAAGGAATGATTAGATTCCTTTTGGAAGAGAGAACACAGAGAAACAAAGAACAAGAACATTCTCTCAAACAGGAAATAATTCTACCACTCATCAGTAGCCTCCAATGTAACTAAAACAATCATTGTGCAAATTTGAAATACCAGGTCTGGTACAACCTGTAACTTCCTTGCAGCATGTATGCCTTGCTTGGCACTTTCCTGTCCCACATATTTACGTAGTTTGTGTCTGAATGAGTACTGGGTTTTGAAAATGTCCCTGGCTCCATAGATAGATGTAAGTCAGGAAATGTTGGATTTGGAGGCAGGGCAGGAGCTCTCCCAACTTGTTCTGGTTAAGGTTGAAACGTTGCTTATGAAACCACACATGTGGGGACATCTGAGAAACAGACAGGCCCATTTCCTCTCTTCCTCCTGGGGGATTCCCCTGAGGAAGCTGGAGGTTCCCACCCTGGGCATCAGCCCATGGCTGAAGTCCTCCTTCATCCCACTTGAGCTCAAAGATTCTTGAAGAATACTCTCTTCGGGGCTCTTTTCCCTCCAGAATAGAAGTGGCCGTTGCTATCCTGCCCACTATAAATTACAGAAAGGACAACCAAAATTTCTCTGTTCCTCCTATTAGCTGGGCATGGGGCCAGGTGTTTTTTACACGTATTTTTTCATTTTATCTTTTTAACAAATCCCTAAAGTAAGAATTACTATCTTCCCTGTACAGGTTCGTTACCCAAAACCCAGAGTGAAGTGACTTTTCCAAGGTTGTTCAACTAAGAAATGGCAGAAGCAGGATTTAGGGCCAGGTCTAACCTCAGAACTTGTGCTTTTTATAAAATCCCCCTCCCCTGCCCTCATTTGGTGGTACCTAAAGTTCCCAGCATTTCATTTATTCTTTTTTTTAGCCCCCCTATTAATTGAAGGCTCCTAATAAAATGCGAATGTGTCCCAGATCAGTAACACATTAAAAATCCACAAAGATCTTGTGTTCCAAAGACAAAATAAGTCTTGTGTGGGTTCTGCACAGCATAGACCACCTGGGCAAAGGCAGCAAACTTTGATTTGACAGCAGTTTTGAGTTTACAGAGCACTTTTATAGACAGAACTGGATTAACTCTTACAGTGCTTCTGTGGTATCATCTTACCTGTAGTGCAGTTTATCAATGATGAAAGGGAGTGTGAGAGAAGCTCAGTACTTTGTCTGTGGTCCCACATCCAGTAAATGACAGGCCAAAGCTCAGTACTTTGTCTGTGGTCCCACATCCAGTAAATGACAGGCTGAGGTCTCCTGACTCTGTCCTGGCACCAACAATCTCTGTTGATTTTGAACAATCCTCGAGGACCCATAGGACCAAAAAAAAAAAAAAAAAAAAGCAAGCCCTCACAATTGCTCCAATGTTTGAACTTGTCCAAGTTAAACTCGCTTCTTGACTGAGTTAAAACATGGCAATGATGATACTGGATCATTAGATAGCAAATTTATTAGCATGGAGTCTTTTTCCTGATTAAGGCTTCACAGTGTGCGGTGTAGGTCCAAACATTTGAAATGTTTTCAAGTACTCGGTGGCAGCGAGAGAGTGGAAAAGAAATGAGAGACCAGAGAGTGACCTTTGGCCTTGAATGTCATCCTTAAACCATTGGACATTGATCATTGATGCATTGCTCGTTCTTCCTTTCACTCAAGTATTTTTTGAATGCCTACAATCTGCCAGGAATATTACAGAGATTACAGATACACCAACAAATGGGACACAATCCCGTCCTTCATGGAGTTTATGGCCATGGAGAAGACTTTGGTATGCACATAAGTAAGTAAATAAATGGAATGAGCTCAGGTTGTTAGGCTGGAAGAAGCTAAGCAGGCTGAGGGGCGCAGAGTGGTTGGGACGGGTGGGTGTGCACAGGAGTATGTCTGCCAGGTGGACCAGGAAAGAGTTTTCTGAGGAGGTGATATTAGTATAAATGGGAAAGAAGAATCATCCCAGAGAAGTCCATTTTTAGCAGAGGAAACAGCATGGCTTGAGTCAAGAAGAGGCTGGGGGAGTTCAAAGGACAGATGGACAGGGTAAGCAGAGAGGGGTTAGTGAAAGGGGGGTGGTGGGAGAGGAGGCGGGGGTAGAAGGTGCTCCAGATCACGACATGCTCCCGAAGCCAGGAGACTGCTTTGTTCTAGTTAACAGGAAGCCATTGCATGATTTTAAGCAAGATAATCTGATTTTTTTCCAAAAGGGTCATTCTTCCTGCTATAAGAATGTGCCACAGGGGAGCAAAAGTCAAGTCAGGGAGAAGACTGTAGAAGGCAGACAGATGATAAAGATGGGACATGCTCAGGGGCAGCCCAGTGAGGCAGATAATGGCCGGGGACCAAGTCTGGCCCTTGTGGAAATAGTCTGCCAAGCCCTGGAGTAGGAGATTGTGAGAAATGGTACATTCAGAAACTATTTCAGATGTGGAGGTAGCAGGATGGGGTTGGATGTGGAGGCAGGGGGCAGAGTGGCAGAGCCGAATCCAGGGTGCCGGCAAATAGGTAAATGGTGACATCATTCACAGAGATGGGAAAGACCCTGGGAAGAGCAGTTTTGAGGCAGGGAAGTTTAAAATATCATTTTGATATTTTTTAGTGTGATCAGCTAACACAAACCCCGTTTTTAAGGTTTTTTGTTCATTAGGACAATAAGAGTGATGAACAAAAACTGCCGTTATTGACACTATTATTCCTGTTTTATGGATGCCTAAACTTGCATGCTCTGAACTGTCCACACTAAACTATTCTCTGGAGAAGCATATGCACATGACAAAATGATTTGTAGTATTATTGTCATTTTATTCCAATCACTCAGCCAAACCCCATTCCTGAAGCACCTGGATGACCCATATTCTCTATTCATACATTTGGAAAGACTTTCTTTCTCTGCTGGGAAAAAGTTAATAATTTTATAGAATTGTGTCCTACAAATTCAGTTTTCAACCTCTGCTGAGTCTTTGGTTTTACCTGGCAGGTCTTTTATGTGTCCCAGGTGAACTTTCTTGGGACAAACGAGCAAACACATTTTTTGGTGTTATGTGTTGTTCTCCTAACAACATTTGGAATGGTTGTGACTCTCCTCAAGCCTCCAGCTGCCACTTCCTTCAGAGAATCATAATCTTCAGCTCTTAGGGTACACTGTGGCCATCAGGCAAGGGTACCCTCACCATCTTCCTCCACCAATCCAGCTTCTTCTCATCTACTGCTTCTGCTTCCCTCCTGTCCCCATATTTCAGTGGAAGAGGTGTCCCTTTTCCTACTAAACTTACTGGATTCCATCCCTCCTAACCCCTGGGACCTTACTCCATCACTTATCATCAGACCAAAAACACAATAACTGCCAAATAAGCAAACAACAACAACAAAGCATCAGCCACACCATCTACTTCCACGCATCCCCTAGCGCCCCTGTCTCTTCTCCTTCCCTTTTTAGCCAAACTACTTGAAATAGTCATTTAAATACACTTTCCATTTATATTCATCACTCATGCTGTCCTCAATCTTTGGTAAAATCAGCTACTGATTACCGAGAACTTAGATATTCCTGGCACTGCAGAAAGTCTATTACATTGATTATTTCCTTTGAGTCCTGAAAATACTGTGAGGAAATCATTTTATCCCCCATTTTATAAAGACACTGAGTCTGAGAAAATTAATTTGACCACTGTCACTCCTAGTACATGGAAGAGCTGGGGTTCAAATCAAGAATGTCCTCCACTGGGGTGCCTGGGTGGCTCAGTCGGTTAAGCGTCTGTCTTTGGCTCGGTTGGTGATCCCAGGGTCCTGGGATCGAGCCCCACATCAGGCTCCTTGCTCAGCGAGGAGTCTGCTTCTCCCTCTCCCTCTGCCCCCCCTTGTGCTCTCTCTCCCTCACTCTATCTCAAATAAATAAAATTTTAAAAAAATGTCTTCCACTGACCTAAATAGCTAGAATGTCTCCCCTTGCAAACTAAGGGTCACTTGTTGACTTAGTAAAATGAACATTTAGAATTTGAATACAAGTTTTCATTTGCCTATTGATTGCATGGGATTGTATGTTTTCTTGTTTATTTGTTTTTACTATACCAAACTGCCTTTTGCTGAGAATTTCCTTATACTATCTAGGGATGGGAGTATAGAATTTAAAATTTTATTACTTTGGGAAAGTGAGGCCTTCTTGATGGTAATTCTTTATATCTGTAAAGACCCTAAGGCTTTCACTTAATACTGATGTTTCTTCTCTCTTCCAACAGAGCAGATAGATACTTCTAAAATTGATAGATTGGTGATACACACTGCAGCCAAGCTCTGCTGGGAAATAACAAATGCATATGCATTCATAAGATTCAGAAATAGCTGCAAAGCAGAGAACACTGTGTCTGGATACTCCAGTCACATACATGAGAGTCCCAGTCCCTGTCTACTTCGTGCCCATTGGACTTAAAGGATGTGGTCAAGGGGCATGGCTGTGTGCATCTGTTCAGATGTCTCGGTCCAGGTTATGTTAATTACCTGGATGTAGAACCCTAGTTGTTAGAGCCAGGAAAAAACTTTTTTTTTTCATTTCTTTCTTTTTTAAAAAAAATTTCAGCTTTATTGAGGTATAATTGACAAATAAAATGGTAAGATATTTAAAGTGTACATCATGATCATGGTAATTTGATATACATATACATTGTGAAGGGACTCCCCCCATATAGTTCATTAATGCATCTGCCATGTCACATATATATTTTTTTGTGAAACTATTTCAGTTCTACTCCCTTAACAGATTTCAGTTATCAGTGTTATCAACTATAGTCCCATGTTTTACCTGAAATCCTCAGTCCTTATTCATTTTTTAAAAATTTATTATTGAAGTACTGTTGACATACAATGTTTTATTAGTTTCAGGTGTACAGACCTTATTCATCTTATAGCTGAACATTTGTACTAACATCTCTTATTTTCCCTACCCTGGTCCCTGGCAACCACTTTTCTACTCTCTTTCTATGAGTTTGACTTTTTTTCATTTCTTTTTTTAGATTCCACATGTAAGTGATGCTCTGCAGGATTTGTCTTTCTGTGTCTGACTTATTTTGCTTAGTATAATGCCCTCAGGGTCCATGCATATCATCCCAAATGGCAGGATTTCCATCTTTCTCATGGTTGAATAATATTCCTCTGTGTGTGTATGTGTGTGTGTGTGTGTGTGTGTATGTATCACTTCTTTATCCACTTTTCCATTGATGGGCACTTAGGTTGTTTCCATATTTTGGTTATTGTGAATAATGCTGCAATAAACATGGCAGTACAGAAGTCTTTTCAGTATCCTGTTTTCATTTCCTTTGGATATATACCTAGAAGTGGGATTTCTAGATCATAGGGTAATTCTTTTTTTTTTTTTTAAGATTTTATTTATTTGACAGAGAGAGAGATAGCAAGAGCAGGAACACAAGCAAGGGGAGTGGGAGAGGGAGAAGCAGGCTTCCCGCCAAGCAGAGAGCCTGATGCAGGGCTCCATTCCAGGACCCTGGGATCATGACCTGAGCTGAAGGCAGACACTTAACAACTGGGCCACCCAGGCGCTCCAATAGGGTAGTTCTATTTTTAATTTTCTGAAAAACCTCCCTACTGTTTTCCACAGAGGCTGAACCAATTTACATTTCCACCAACAGTGCATGAGGGTTCCCTAGGAAGAACTTTAAGGACCCTAATTTTACCATTTCACAGATAAGAAAGTTGAGGTTCAGATGTGCCAAGTGAATTGCCGAGGCAAGTTTTGGAGAGTTGGGACTGACCTCAGTTTGCCTGACCCCTAACACAGTGCTCTTTCACCCTTGGTCACTTGATGTACCCAAGTCCTGTGTGTAGGGATACATGGGTTTGGGAGCTTGGAGATTCTAGCTGTTCCCTCATTGATATGCACCATGGTACTCCTGAGCCAGGCTGATGATTTCCCTTTTCCTCAGACTCCCCTGGGGATGAGAAACTTGGCATTCCAATCAGGGGCTCTTAGATTCTGAGCTTTTTAATGCAATGTGTCCTACTATCCTTGTGAATTGGAAAGAGCAAGGGCAACATGCTTTCCACCAGCTGGGGAGCCAAGGACTTGATGAAGATTACCTGATGTGGGTGTGCCCAGTGAGCCCTGCAACAGCAAACTGCAGCTCTCTGCCACATTCATCATTTTAGTCAATTAATTATGTTCCAGCCTAAAAGGGCCATTAATCTCTATAGATTTTGTGCATCAAACTCTAGAATCTCTTCTGTTGAAAAATATGCTGATCCACTTGCAAACTTGGAGCAGAGAAAAAGAAAAGACAAACAGGTGGCTCATCAAGTTTTGGCCAGCAATGCTCACTGTCGTGGGCTGACTCATATTCTTGGCTGGAGAAGTGGATGCCAGTTCAGTGTCCTAGAAACCTGCTCTTCCACTGTGAAATTGGGGTCCTAAAAGCCACCAAATGGTTATGGCAGAGAGCTGGGGAAGTGCTGGAATGATCATTTCTAATATGTTCATCACTGTTCCCTCTCACCCCCATTTCCACCTCTAACCCTCGAATTTTTAATAAAAATCCTCTCAGTCTAAATGCTGTAGTGGAGGGGCGCCTGGGTAGCTCAGTTGGTTGACTGCCTTCGGCTCAGGTTATGATCCTGGAGTCCTGGGATCGAGTCCTGCATCAGGCTCCCTGCTCAGCAGGGAGTCTGCTTCTCCCTCTGACCCTCCCCCCTCTCATGTGCTCGCTCTCTCTCTTTCTCATTCTCGCTCTCTCAAATAAATAAAATCTTAAAAAAAACTATAAAAAAAATAAATGCTGTAGTGGAAAGAGCACCACAAAAACCTAAGCGTTTGATTTCTGTCTACTCTTCTTCAGCTGTGAGTCCTTAGCCAAGTCACTGAACCTCCTTGGGCTTTGTATCAGTTTGCTGATGCTGCTGTAACAAATGACCACATACCTAGTAGCTTGAAACAAACGTGGAGATTTATTCTGTCACCGTTCTTGAGGCCAATCTGAAGTCTGAAATCAGTGTTGCTATGCTGAAATAAAGATGTTGGTAGGGCCATGATTCCTTCAGAGCTACTAGAGATAATCCTTCCTCCCCTCTTCCAGCTTCTGGTGGCTGAAGAAGGCATGCCACTAAAAGTAAATGACACTTGGCAGACAGCATTCATTTTATTTAATGAATATTTACTGAACACCCCTTCTGCTCTTACAGGTGCTGAGAATACAACAGTGAAGAAAACAGATTAAGTCTCTGCTCTTGTGGAGCTTGAGTCTGGTGGCTTATAAATAGCTATGGGATTTCTTAAATGCATGGTCATAAGGAGGAGACTTATTTCTACCCATTACCTACTCACTACCCTACTATTGTAAGCCCTTCCAGTCTTTAAGAGTTTGTTTTAAATCCTGCCTCCTCCATGAAGCTTTCTTTGATCTAGTCCTGCATGCTTAAACTTTCTTCTGAATCCCCCAGACACTACACTTTACCCTAACTGTGTTTATCATATTCTGTTAGTCACCTTTAAAAGCTAGCCTCTCCACAGTCTCTTGGGGGTTCTTTATCTCAGGACTCAAGCTAGGAGTGAGAGAAGCATAAGGTTGGGGCTCTGGGCTCCCACTCCACTTGACCAGGGCTGGTTTACCTTTACTGTTTACATCCTGAGCTTCTAATAGGATGCCATCTGAAGGAGTTCTGTGACCAAAAGCATTTGATAATAATTGGTCTTGAGCAGCGTGTCTTGACCCCAGCTGCTGTGACAACATAAGTGTGGCACCCATTCAACTATGCCAATGCCCAGCTGGAGCCCATTCCACTTCTGCCCAGAGAGTATGACTCAATAGGTCTGTGGTGGGGTACACAGGTTCCCCGGGTAATTCTGATGCACAGTCAAGTATGGATGTCACTGCTCTACATGGCTCAAAATTTTACCAGATCGTAAATTACTTGAAAAGATTAAATGCTTTTTTGTTTGTCTTTATATCCATCCCCCTACCAGTATATAGCAGATGTTCCTTTGAATTTTTGAATCTTTAAGACTGTCAGGAGGGATGGTTATGTTGCAGCAGCAGCAACAGCGAGACAAATCCTATTGTCTTCTATTAGTGAGATTTATATTCTGTCACAGACACAGAGATGGGAGCTTGTTTCTCATCTCCTTATCTGGGATCCAGGCTGAGGGAGCAGCCACCACCTCAAATATAGTAGCCACCATTATTAAAGGTCCCACATCTGGAATGACTTGTCATTTCTGCTCCCAGCTCATTGGCCAGGACTATTATATGGCTCAATCCAACTATAAGGGAGCTGAGAAATGAAATCCTACCATGTGCCTGGAAGCCAAAGCACAGGAAAACCTTGGGAAATAACACTTATGACCATCACAGTGCACTCTTTTGGTTAACAAACATTTGGCACATTTTCCTTCCCACAGGCAAAGTACTCTCATGCCACCCCATGGGAGACAACCCAAAAATTCTATGTGGACACCAGCTGAAAGTCTAGGGGCTATGGGTGATACAAGGCAGTCTCTATATTAGATGGTAATGCTCAGTGGTGTCCACATCAGATCTGGATGTGACTCATCTTGATGTGCAGCTCTATGAACTAAATTAAAATGTCTTATGTCCTGTATTAGTTTCCTATGGTTGTCCTAACAAATTACCAATAATTGGTGGCTTAAAATTTATTTATTCTCTCACAATTCTGGAGACCAGAAGTTTGAAATCAAGATGTCAGGAGGGCTGTGCTCCCTCCAAAGACTCTGGGAGAGACTCCCTCCTTGCCTTGTCCAGTGTCTTGCATCTGCAGGTGTTAGTGTGTGGCTACACCACTCCATTGTCTGCCTCTGTCTTCACGTGGATTCTCCTCTACTGTCTGTGTGTGCATCCTTCTCTGTGTGACACTCGTCATTGGATTTAGGGCTCACTTGGAGAATCCAGGATGATCTTATTTCAAGAGTCTTTTTTTTTTAAAGATTTTTTCATTTATTTATTAGAGAGAGAGAGAGAGCATGAGATGGGGGAAGGGCAGAGGGAGAAGCAGACTCCCCGCCGAGCAGGGAGCCCGATGTGGGACTCGATCCCGGGACTCCAGGATCATGACCTGAGCCAAAGGCAGTTGCTTAACCAACTGAGCCACCCAGGCGCCCCTTATTTCAAGAGTCTTAATTTAATTACATCTGCAGACTCTTTTTTTTTTCTGGAATAAGGTCACATTCATAGGTTGAGGGATTAAGATATGGACATATCTTTTAGAACATATGATTGCAGCTCACTCTAGTCTTTCCTCTGGCCAAAACTCACATCCATCCACAAGCAAAATACATTCAAATCCCAAAAACTCTCCAACTTTTTAGCCCATAACAACATTAGCTCTAAGTCCCAATCTTATCCAAATGTCATCAGTTCAAAAAATCCCCACTGTCGTGACCTGAACCATTTAAATCTGTTTATGGATGAGACTCTGAGTATACTTCATCCTGGGAAAAAAAATTCCTCTCTATTTAAGAATGCATGAAACTAGAAAACAAGTTACATGCTCCCCAAACACAATGGTGTGATAAGTATAGGATAGAAATTCCCATTCTAAAAAGGAGGAATTGGGGAAAACTAAGAGGTCACTGGTCCCAAGCAAGGTCTTAGTCCAGCAGGGGAAATTCTATTACGTTCCAAAGCTAGAGAGTAATCCTTTGTGGCAATACTCCACCCTCTGGGCCCATGATGGCTCGACTGGTCTCTGTGCCACCTGTTATGGCTCTGCCCCTGTAGCCATCTTTCCTTTTTTTGTGGGGTAACATGTGTTTGCAGTTGAGTAGCTCTATCAACCAATTTCCTGACTGTAGAGTTTTGGAAGGCCCATGGCCTTCTTTCATTTTTTTCTGTCTTTGTCACTTTCAGTACAAGCTGTCAGTCATTTTTTTAATTACAACTACAAAGACCCCTTTTTGGGGTTCATGTTCACATATTCTGGTGATTGGAATGTGGACCTATCTTTTTGGGGGCCACCATTCAATCCACTACATGCTCCCATCCCCATGCCCAATATACACTAGTGGAATACAGACAGGATAACTGAAATAAACACTTTGGTTCCTAAGTGAAAAGAATATAAGAATCTCCAGTCATTGGTCTGTAGCAATTCTGAACTCTTACCTGGCAGATGCTGTGATGGCCCTCTATTTTGGGAGTGGGTAATGCTTCTTGATTAACCCATACCCTTGGAGTAGTTCCCCAGCCTGATGTTCTCCTTGGATCTTCCCCAAGTCTACCTCTTGGGGAGATCCTTCTTTTTCCATAATCCTGAAATGGTATTTTAGAACATGCCCTTCTTGAGATCTGAACAGCTTTCTCAGTCATAGACTGGTAGGATCCAAGTGTCATTTTGAATTTTGAGTACCGTAAACATTTTTAGTACAGGCTCACAGTTTCTTTGGCAATATAACTTTAAAAACTCACTGAGATCCTTATCTATTTGCTCCTACTCAGTTCTATGTGCCAATAGCCACACCTACAGTTCTTTCCCAGACATTTCTTACATTTGATATACTTTTATGCTTTCTTTATCTTGTGACTTTCTTTCAAATTATTTATGAGTTTCTCAGTCTATCAGCCTTCAGTGGGAGAACCACACGTCTAATATCTTTTCTCTGAACTATTTTGCTCAACTGCAGGTATATACTGGTTACCATGAAATTAAATGGATCTCTGCTCTGAGACACCTTATTTCATTCAGAGGTTTGACAAATGGGTGTTATGGTCACGCCCTTGATTCCATCCTTTACTCAAGGCTGAATTTTAGTTGGTTCAAAGATCCTCACAGTTTTATCCTTTACTGCTTAGCATAATAAAATATAGTCTTTTTTACCCCTACACATACCCAAATTCCTAGATATTCTCTATTTCTTTCTCTGGGCTTATCTTTTTCTTGTGCCTTGTCAAGTTCAGCCAGCTAAACAAACACATGTTACTACCTTTCTTTCTTTCTTTCTTTCTTTCTTTCTTTCTTTCTTTCTTTCTTTCTTTCTTTCTTTCTTTCTTCTTTCTTTCTTTCTTTCTTTCTTTCTTTCTTTCTTCTTTCTTCTTTTTTTCTTCCTTCCTTCCTTTCTTTCGTTCTTTCTTTTTTTTTTTTTTAGAGAGAGAGAGAGAGAGAGGGTGGGAGGGAGGGAGAGAGCGTGGAGGTTGTGGGTGGAGGGGCAGAAGGAGAGAGAGAGAGAGAGAATCCCAAACAGGCACTACACCCAGCGCAGAGCCTGATGTGGCGCTCAATCCCATGACCCTGAGATAATGACTTGAGCTGAAATTAAGAGTTGGATGCTTAAGGGACTGAGCCACCCAGGCGCCCCTACTAACATCCTTTTTATAGCATTTTCTCTGATATGTGAAAGTTCATTAGGGACCTCATTTGCCTTCCAAGTTATAATTGGCAGCATTTTTATTAAATATTTTGTCACTGTTAGCATTCTTCTAGCTTCCAATAATAGTTTGTTTCTGAATCAGCTAAAAAGTACAGATTTTGTTGAAGTAACAAAAGACTTCAAAACGCTTTTAAATACAAAGTTTTATTTTTTTGTTCACACTCTATGTCTAATGTAGATTGGCTGGGTGGGTGGAGGGTTGCTTTTTGTATTCTGGATTCCAAAATAATGGTTACTGTGTGTCTTATGTAATTTTCAACCTTAGTATCAGTTGTGTTGTCTACATGTTAAACACTGCGGCATCAAAACACAAAAATTAATTAAACAATTTCCTTTTACATTTAACCTTATCACTAGCTTCATTCAAATAAGTAGAAAACTCACAGCTGAAACTATTTTTTTGAATTTTATTTATTTTAACAGGCTTTGATTCACTTTCTTTTTCTCATATAAAACTATGTGGTGGCCACAGCTGGAGCCTGGTGTGGGTCTTTACAAGACAGTCAGTGAATCCCTGATAGGGAGACTTGGTAAACCCAATCTCTTTCCAGAGGTCAGGGGTGAGAAAGCTGTAGGTCTCAGAAATGGCATCAAAAGTGGCTGTAGCCAAGTTGCCGAGAGTAACAGTGCAGCCCCTGGTGGGAGCGAGGTGTATCAGTCATCAATCCCGGCCATCATCAATAGTTTCTTGAGCACAGGGTCTGGGACAATGCCACTGCCTCTGGGGGTGGCAACGAGGTGCACCTGCACAGAGCCATAGAGGCCGGTCATCTCACCTGGAACAGTGTGGGGCTTGCTGATCTTGTTCCCTTAGTAGCCTCACTGTACGGGGATGATGGAAAGCTTGGTCAGGATGGAAGCCCCATGGATGGCAGTGGCTACCTCCTTGGAACGCTTAACACTTAGACCAACATGTGCACTCTAGTCTCCGATGGCAACAAACGTCTTGAACCTGGTCTGCTGGGCAGCACAGGTCTGCTTTTGCACAGGCATAATCTTCAAAACCTCATCCTTGAGGGATGCCCCCAGGAAAGAGTCAATGGTCTCAGATTCCCTGATGGGCAGAGAGACAAGATAGATCTCGTGCAGGGACTTGATCTTCATATCCTGACCAAGTGGTCCAGCGTGGTGACAAGGATCCACTCCTTATCCTTGTCCTTGCCTCCCTGAGCTCCCAGCCTCTGCCCCACCCAGGCTCACCCCAATCCCTCCCCAACCCCAGCCCAGAAGCCCTAGGGAAACCTCTGTGGAAGCCCCCTGGCCTTCCATTCCAGGGGCTTCCAGGCTTCTGCTGCAGCACTGGCATTATCTGCCATTTGGTGCTGAAACTATCTTATTTTTTAAATTAGCAAACCTTAGTTCTGAGTTATTGAGCAAAAGTGACCTGATGGCTGAGGATCTGAACATTTGTGGCCCACAACAAAATGAGTACCACGAGCATTTCTCCTTGCTTCAGTACATAGTATATTTGATGGAAATAATTTCAGCTTCCATGCTGATAACATTGAGATGTGGGTGTGGTGGTGATTAGAGATATTTCCCAAATATTTACAGTTCTCCCCCTGTACTTCCAGGCCCCTGGGTGGATGGATAGGTCTGTGACTATTTCTGACCCATAAGTGCTAAACAAAGTGAGACCTTCAAAAATTTTCTTTCCCTTTGCCACCGTGACCAGCAATATTTGAGACGATGGCTGTTCAATCAGCCTGGGTTCTACAGTAAAGAGATGAGAACAAAATTTGAATTTTGTTTTTCAGAGTCATTTGAAGTTTCTGTGTTACTTCAACAAAATCTGTACTTACTGATACAGAAATTGAAACTATTATTGGGGGCTGGAAGAACCAACTTGTTAAAACAAGACTGTATTGCAAACATGCTGGGTTATCTAACAGGTCATGAGGGAAAGTTGAACAACAACAAAAAACCATTAAAGGACTTGAAGACATCAGACCCTTAGGAGAAACTGAATTTGAAGATTGAAATGTGCTCAGGGCTCTTTCTGTCTTTCCATTCTGCTTTTTTCACACCTCAGCTTTTTTTCTCCTCTTTCACCACAGGTCAGTCTTTCTACAGATGAGAAAATATGGCTGTGGACAGTTTTTAGTTTTATGCATTACAGTGTTGGTCACCTGAAAGGGACTGGGTTAATTTTGTCCCAAGTACATGATGAAATCCAAGAAATAGACTCATTGGTATGAGGCAGTTATCTACCCTTGAACCAATCAGTTGTGGTTGCAATGTAATTGTACTTGCAACAGCTGATTGATGGGAGTATGGGGACCATGGGATCGTGGGGAGGGTGGAGACTCTCTGCTCATGTGGGAGTGTGATTTCTTTGTACTTGTGTGGTGACTTCCTTCATACTCATGTGAATGAGGCAAGGGCTTTGAAGGGGTAATTCCTGCATAGCTATCCTCACTGCTTGTTCAAATCTTCTTTTTTTTTTTTTTTTAATGTTTCCTCACTAAGTTTGCTAGTTAGTTAAACAGGTCAAATAAACCATTTATTTTTGGACTCATTTAGGAAAAGCAAACATTTTCTTTAAAACATGAGGACAACAGAACAAGCAATTCATGAGAACATGGTCAAATGTTTCCTAGCTGAATTTACATAGTTTCAGAAAGTCTTTTATACCCTTGACCTCTTAGTGGAAAGAGAATTAGAGAGGCCTTTATTTCTTGGGGCACTATGGGTCTCAAAAGGCATCAGTTAACATATTGAATCCTGGTGTCTCTGAAGAAATAATTTTCTGCTCTTCTTTCTGGGTTTATAAAATATCATTGCAGCCTGCAACATCAAAATTATTACTTAGATATGAGTTGAGTGACTCACAACTTAATAGGGATTCCAAAAGCTTTGTCTGGCTTCTCTCTTGAGAGTGTGCATTTATTTATTCAATCCTTCTTTCCAAATAGTAGATGCTAACACCATGAAAAATCATTGCCATACTTTGGTAGTAAAGTTGACCACACTTACTCTCTATTCATAGTGCACGTATTGTGTATCATGGGGGAAGGTGATGCTTACTGCATTTTCTTTCCTAAAATGGAGGTGACAATACTGACCTCATGTCAAAAGGGTATATGCCTTGAATTTTATTATTTGTTTCTGATCAGAGTTATTGATGATTGCTTATTTTCCTTTGACATATACATTTGAGAAAGATGTATAACAACCCTTCAGAGTCTGACTTGTTCAACTGTTTGAGGGATAACAACAGAGTAAAGTAGGTAAGTACTTGGAGAACTTGGGCCCTTGGGGAAATCTGAGACTGCCCAATGGCTCGGATGAACAATTTTCAGTGTCTCCTGTTTTCTATCAATGTTCCTAACTTATTTGTTGTAATTCAGCCTGAAGCTGAATTGTTAAAAAAAATCTGTCTTCAACATAGTAATTTTGGCAGTTATGAGATTAAAATATAATAAAAATCATTTAGAAATACATGAGTTAATATTTACTCAGAGTAAGGCTTCAATATTGAGTTCCTTGAAGAGAACAGAATGCTGGTTAAAAAAAAAATTATCAAACAACCAGAGAACAATGGAGAACTAAAAGCCACGCTGAATCACTTGTCAACTAACAACTTTTTCTGTCTGTCTCACTTGGGTTGATGCCAGACATTGAGTTTACAATGATGAACCAGAAAGATATCAGGAAAGGAAATGAGGTCAATAGAAAATACACAGGCATATGAATTACAAAAATCAATTATATATGTTTCAGTTAGGTCTCCTTTTACCCATTGTTAAACTCTCATCTTAAGACTTTGTGCAAATTTTATTTTCCATTTGGTTTCTCACCTTGACTTTGATATGATGCATTAGTTTGGTTTTCTCTCTTTTTGACGGCTTTTTATATAAACTCTCTTCTTTCTATGCTATTAAAGTTATCTCTTAAAACAAAAGCTTCACCATATCACTTTCAACTTCAAAGTGTTTAATAGTTACCTGTTAGGAGCAATGTAAGGTAAGGGTTATAATCATGAAATTTAGAAAGTGCCAGAGTTGGCTTTGAGTAATCTGAGATCTCAGATAAATTCTTCAACTCTTCTTTTTTTAAAAAATTTTTTTATTCTTATGTTAATCCCCATACATTACATCATTAGTTTTAGATGTAGTGTTCCATGATTCATTGTTTGTGCATAACACCCAGTGCTCCATGCAGAATGTGCCCTCCTCAATACCCATCACCAGGCTAACCCATCCTCCCACCCCCCTCCCCTCTAGAACCCTCAGTTTGTTTTTCAGAGTCCATCGTCTCTCATGGTTTGTCTACCCCTCTGATTTCCCCCCCTTCATTCTTCCCCTCCTGCTACCTTCTTCTTTTTTTTTTCTTAACATATATTGCATTATTTGTTTCAGAGGTACGGATCTGAGATTCAACAGTCTTGCACAATTCACAGCACTTACCAGAGCACATACCCTCTCCAGTGTCTATTACCCAGTCACCCCCTCCCTCCCACCCCAACCCCCACTCCAGGAACCCTCAGTTTGTTTCCTGCAATTAAGAATTCCTCATATCAGTGAGGTCATATGATACATGTCTTTCTCTGTTTGACTTATTTCGCTCAACATAATACCCTCCAGTTCCATCCACGTTGTTGCAAATGGCAAGATCTCATTCCTTTTGGTGGCTGCATAATATTCCATTGTATATATATACCACCTCTTCTTTATCCATTCATCTGTCGATGGACATCTTGGCTCTTTCCACAGTTTGGCTATTGTGGACATTGCTGCTATAAACATCGGGGTGCACGTACCCCTTCGGATCCCTACTTTTGTATCTTTGGGGTAAATACCCAGTAGTGCAATTGCTGGATTATATGGTAGCTCTATTTTCAACTTTTTGAGGAACCTCCATACTGTTTTCCAGAGTGGCTGCACCAGCTTGCATTCCCACCAACAGTGTAGGAGGGTTCCCCTTTCTCCACATCCCCACCAACATCTGTCATTTCCTGACTTGTTAATTTTAGCCATTCTGACTGGTGTGAGGTGGTATCTCATTGAGGTTTTCATTTGGATTTCCCTGATGCCGAGCGATATTGAGCACTTTTTCATGTGTCTGTTGGCCATTTGGATGTCTTCTTTGGAAAAATGTCTGTTCATGTCTTCTGCCCATTTCTTGATTGGATTCTTTGTTCTTTGGGTGTTGAGTTTGATGAGTTCTTTATAGATTTTGGATACTAGCCCTTTATCTGATATTTTATTTGCAAATATCTTCTTCCATTCTGTCGGTTGTCTTTTGGATTTGTTGACTATTTCCTTTGCTTTGCAAAAGCTTTTTATCTTGATGAAGTCCCAATAGTTCATTTTTGCCCTTGCTTCCCTTGCCTTTGGCGATGTTTCTAGGAAGAAGTTGCTGCGGCTGAGGTCAAAGAGGTTGCTGCCTGTGTTCTCCTTTAGGATTTTGATGGACTCCTGTCTCACATTGAAGTCTTTCAACCATTTGGAGTCTATTTTTGTGTGTGGTGTAAGGAAATGGTCCAGTTTCATTCTTCTGCATGTGGCTATCCAATTTTCCCAACACCATTTGTTGAAGAGACTGTCTTTTTTCCATTGGACATTCTTTCCTGCTTTGTCAAAGATGAGTTGACCATAGAGTTGAGGGTCCATTTCTGGGCTCTCTATTCTGTTCCATTGATCTATGTGCCTGTTTTTGTGCCAGTACCATATTGTCTTGATGATGACAGCTTTGTAATAGAGCTGGAAGTCTGGAATTGTGATGCCACCAGCTTTGCTTTTCTTTTTCAACATTCCTCTGGCTATGCGGGGTCTTTTCTGGTTCCATACGAATTTTAGAATTATTTGTTCCATTTCTTTGAAAAAGGTGGATGGTATTTTGATGGGGATTGCATTGAATGTGTAGATTGCTCTAGGTAGCATTGACATCTTCACAATATTTGTTCTTCCAATCCATGAGCATGGAACGTTTTTCCATTTCTTTGTGTCTTCCTTAATTTCTTTCATGAGTAGTTTATAGTTTTCTGAGTACAGATCCTTTGCCTCTTTGGTTAGATTTATTCCTAGGTATCTTATGGTTTTGAGTGCAATTGTAAATGGGATCGACTCCTTAATTTCTCTTTCTTCTGTCTTGTTGTTGGTGTATAGGAATGCCACTGAATTCTGTACATTGATTTTATATCCTGCCACTTTACTGAATTCCTGTATGAGTTCTAGCAGTTTTGGGGTGGAGTCTTTGGGGTTTTCCACATAAAGTATCATATTATCTGCAAAGAGTGAGAGTTTGACTTCTTCTTTGCTGATTTGGATGCCTTCGATTTCTTTTTGTTGTCTGATTGCTGTGGCTAGGACTTCCAATACTATGTTGAATAGCAGTGGTGATAGTGGACATCCCTGCCGTGTTCCTGACCTTAGGGGGAAAGGTCTCAGTTTTTCCCCATTGAGAATGATATTCACTGTAGGTTTTTCATAGATGGCTTTTATGATATTGAGGTATGTACTCTCTATGCCTATACTCTGAAGAGTTTTGATCAAGAAAGGATGCTATACTTTGTGAAATGCTTTTTCTGCATCTATTGAGAGGATCATATGATTCTTGTTCTTTCTTTTATTAATGTATTGTATCATGTTGATTGATTTGCAGATGTTGAACCAACCTTGCAGCCCAGGAATAAATCCCACTTGGTCATGGTGAATAATCCTTTTAATGTACTGTTGGATCCTATTGGCTAGTATTTTGGTGAGAATTTTTGCATCCATGTTCATCAAGGATATCGGTCTGTAATTCTTTTTAATGGGGTCTTTGTCTGGTTTTGGGATCAAGGTAATGCTGGCCTCATAAAATGAGTTTGGAAGTTTTCCTTCCATTTCTATTTTTTGGAACAGTTTCAGAAGGATGGGTATTAATTCTTCTTGAAATGTTTGGTAGAATTCCCCTGGGAAGCCATCTGGCCCTGGGCTTTTGTTTCTTGGGAGATTTTTGATGACTGCTTCAATTTCCTTAGTGGTTATAGGTCTGTTCAGGTTTTCTATTTCTTCCTGGTTCAGTTTTGGTAGTTGATACATCTCTAGGAATGCATTAATTTCTTCTAGGTTATCTAATTTGCTGGCACAGAGTTGCTCATAATATGTTCTTATAACTGTTTATATTTCTTTGGTGTTGGTTGTGATCTCTCCTCTTTCATTCATGATTTTGTTGATTTGGGTCATTTCTCTTTTTGATAAGTCTGGGCAGGGGTTTATCAATCTTGTTAATTCTTTCAAAGAGCCAGCTCCTAGTTTTGTTGATCTGTTCTACTGTTCTTTTAGTTTCTATTTCATGGATTTCTGCTCTGATCTTTATTATTTCTCTTCTCCTGCTGGGTTTAGGCTTTATTTGCTGTTCTTTCTCCAGCTCCTTTAGGTGTAGGGTTAGGTTGTGTACTTGAGACCTTTCTTGCTTCTTGAGAAAGGCTTGTATTGCTATATACTTTCCTCTTAGGACTGCCTTTGCTGCATACCAAAGATTTTGAATAGTTGTGTTTTCATTTTCATTGGTTTCCATGAATTTTTTTAATTCTTCTTTAATTTCCTGGTTGACCCATTCATTCTTCAGTAGGATGCTCTTTAGCCTCCATGTATTTGAGTTCTTTCCGTCTTTCCTTTTGTGACTGAATTCTAGTTTCAAAGCATTGGGGTCTGAAAATAGGCAGGGTATGATCCCAATCTTTTGGTACTGGTTGAGACCTGATTTATGACCTAGGATGTGATCTATTCTGGAGAATGTTCCATGGGCACTAGAGAAGAATGTGTATTCCGTTGCTTTGGGATGGAATGTTCTGAATATGTCTGTGAAGTCCATTTGGTCCAGTGTGTCATTTAAAGTCTTTATTTCCTTGTTGATCTTTTGCTTAGACGATCTGTCCATTTCAGTGAGGGGGATGTTAAAGTCCCCCACTATTATTGTATTGTTGTCGATGTGTTTCTTTGCTTTTGTTATTAATTGCCTTATATAATTGGCTGCTCCCATGGTAGGGGCATAGATATTTATAATTGTTAGATTTTCTTGTTGGATAGACCCTTTAAGTAGGATATAGTATCCTTCCTCATCTCTTATTACAGTCTTTGGTTTAAAATCTAATTTGTCTGATATAAGGATTCCCACCCCAGCTTTCTCTTGGTGTCCATTAACATGGTAAATGGTTTTCCACCCCCTCACTTTCAATCTGGGGGTGTGTTTGGGTCTAAAATGAGTCTCTTGCAGACAGCATATCGATGGGTCTTGTTTTTTAATCCAATCTGATAGCCTGTGTCTTTTGATTGGAGCATTGAGCCCATTTACATTCAGGGTAACTATTGAAAGATAGGAATTTAGTGCCATTGTATTGCCTGTAAGGTGACTGTTACTGTATATTGTCTGTGTCCTTTCTGGTCTATGTTGCTTTTAGGGTCTCTCTTTGCTTAGAGGACCCCTTTCAAGATTTCTTGTAGGGCTGGTTTTGTGTTTGCAAATTCCTTTAGTTTTTGTGTGTCCTGGAAGCTTTTTATCTCTCCTTCAATTTTCAATGACAGCCTAGCTGGATATAGTATTCTTGGCTGCGTATTTTCCTCGTTTAGTGCTCTGAATATATCATGCCAGTCCTTTCTGGCCTGCCAGGTCTCTGTGGATAGGTCTGTTGCCAATCTAATGTTTCTACCCTTGTAGGTCACATATCTCTTCTCCCGAGCTGCTTTCAGGATTTTCTCTTTGTCTCTGAGACTCATAAGTTTTACTATTAGATGTCGGGGTGTTGACCTATTTTTATTGATTTTGAGGGAGGTTCTCTGTGCCTCCTGGATTTTGATGCCTGTTTCTCTCCCCAAATTAGGGAAGTTCTCTGCTATAATTTGCTCCATTATACCTTCTGCCCCCCTCTCTCTTTCTTCTTCTTCTGGGATCCCAATTATTCTAATGTTGTTTCGTCTTATGGTATCACTTATCTCTCAAATTCTGCCCTCGTGATCCAGTAGTTATTTATCTCTCATTTTCTCAGCTTCTTTATTTTCCATCATTTGGTCTTCTATATCACTAATTCTCCCTTCTGCCTCATTTATCCTAGGAGTTAGTGCTCCCATATTTGATTGCACCTCATTAATAGCCTTTTTGATTTCAACTTGGTTAGATTTTAGTTCTTTTATTTCTCCAGAAAGGGTTTCTCTAATAACTTCCATGCTTTTCTCAAGCCCAGCTAGTATCTTTAAAGTGATGATTCTGAACTCTAGATCCGACATCGTACTAATGTCCGTATTGAGTAGGTCCCTGGCAGTCGGTACTACCTCTTGTTCTTTTTGTTGAGGTGATTTTTTCCGTCTTGTCATTTTTTGCAGAGGAGAATAGATTAATGAGAGAACAAAATGCTAGCAGAGTAACCACGTCCCCAGAAAATATACTCTAAACAAATCAGAAAAGACCTGAAGCAGTGGGAAAAGAAAGGGAAAGAGAGAAAAAAGAAAAAGAAAAAAAAGAAAAAGATAAAGATAAAAACAAACAAAAACAGAACAAAACAAAACAACAACAAAAAAAACCCATAATGTGATCAAATATGATCAGGCTGGTATATAGATCAGTGCCACATGTTAGATTTGGGGTGTATTTTGGTCTGTTAGAAGAAAGTGCCTCCCAAAATTTTAAAGAAAGAAAAACTTATATATGTACAAAAATAAGGGTTGATATGATAAAGGGATGGAATATGACTGTAAAGATGGAAATTATAAAAAATTTTATAAAAGGAATTGGTAAGAAGTTGTTTGAAAAAAGAAAGAAGAGGATTTAAAAAAAGAAAACAGAAAAAAAAAGGGAGAGAATGTGATCAGGCAGGGGAGTAGGAAAAAACCATATACTAGAGATTTAGGGTATATTTTGATCTGTTAGAAGAAACTATCTCAAAATTTTAAAGAGAGAACAACTTATATATATATGCCAAAAATACGGGTAACTACTATGAAGGGATAGAATATGACTCTAAAAATGAAAAATAAAAATGTTTTTTTAAAAAAGGGATTGATAAGATGTTGGTTGAAAAAGGGAAAAAGAAAAATTCAAAAAAAGAAAAAAAGACAGTTAAAAAAAATAACTTTGAAAGACTAAAGAATCATGGAAAAAAGCCATGAATTCTATGTATAGTATTCCCCTAGCGCTGGAGTTCTGCTGTTCTCAATGATCGGTAAACTTGTCTTGGCTGGCTGTTCTCGCTGATTTCTGGGGGAGGGGCCTGTTGCCATGGTTTCCAAATGTCTTTGCCAGAGGCGGAATTGCCCCGACCTTGCCCAGTCCGGGCTAAGTAATCTGCTCTGGTTGCTCTCCAGAGCTTTTGTTCCCTGTGAGCTTTCCGTACAGCTTTGGAGGCGGAGAGTGAAAATGGCGGCCTCCCAATCTCTGCCTCGGAGGAGCTGAGAACTCGGGCCCCGCTCCTCAGTGAGCCCCCAGAGAAAAGCAGTCAGTCACTCCCGTCTCCCCGGTCTCCGGCCGCACTCCGTGCTCACCCGGCCTGTGACCGTGTGTTTCTATCTCTGGCACCCGACCCCGGGTGGAGTCTCCAAACCCAGCAGATCCCTGAGGTGCACTCCTGCACCGCTCCTCCCAGGGGAGGAAGGGGAGTCTCCCGGGATCTGCCGCTTATTTGGTCCCTGCTGGAGGAGCAGGGGCCTGACTGTGCCGCGGTCATGGTTTATGGCAACCCCGAGCTAAGAGCCCGTGCCTGGGCTCTGCCTCTGCAGCCGGCTTCCCTGTGCTGTTACCTGGGAGCTCTGCCACACTCAGGCACCCCCGGTCTTTCTGTGACCCCGAGGGTCCTGAGACCACACTGTCCCACGAGGTTCCACCCCCTGCTTAGCCACCGGAGTGACATCCCTCGGTGGAGCAGACTTTTAAAAGGTCCAATTTTGTGCTCCACTGCTCTATCACCTGCCAGAAGCGGCCTACGGAGGCCCCTCCCCCGCCGTCTATCCTCCCGAATATCGCCTCGGATTCACTTCTCTGCACGTCCTACCTTCCAGAAAGTGGTCGCTTTTCTGATGAGAGAGTTGTTGCTCTTCTTTTCTTCGATCTCCTGTTGAGTTTGTAGGTGTTCCGAATGGTTTGATCCCTATCCAGCTGAATTCCTGAGAGGAGACGAAATCCAGGTCTCCTACTCCTCCGCCATCTTGCTCCGCCCCCAATTCTTCAGCTCCTCTAATCCTCCAGGCCTTCATATATAAAAGGAGGCACTAAAATTATTTTTCTCATAGGGTTTTGGTGAGGACACATTCCCTAGTTTATAATAACTCAATAAATGATAGCCATTATAGCTGCTTAGAAAGCACAATTCCTTTAATACATTATTTATCAAGGATACTGTGGAGATTTCTCACTGGCTGAGACTAGTCTGGATGATTTTTTTAAAAAAAGATTTTATTGGGGCGCCTGGGTGGCTCAGTCAGTTAAGCATCTGCCTTTGGCTCAGGTCGTGATCCCAGGGTCCTGGGATTGAGCCCTGCATCAGGCTCCTTGCTCAGTGGGGTGTCTGCTTCTCCCTCTCCCTCTGCCCTTCCCCCACCACCAACTAGTGCTCACTCTCTCTCATGCTGTCTCTCTCTCTCAAATAAATAAATAAATAGAATCTTTAAAAATATTGATTTATTTTAGAGAGAGAGAGAGAGCATGTGTATGCACACATGCAAGCAGTGGCAGGGGGGAGGGACAGAGGGGGAGGGGGAGGGAGAGGGGATCTCAAACAGACTCCCTGCTGAGCATAGAGCTTAATATGGGGCTCAATCTCATGACCTCGAGATCCTGACTTGAGCCAAAACCAAGAGTTGGAGGCTTAACAAACTGAGCCATCCAGGTGCCCCATCTGGATGATTTTTAATTTCCCTTATAATTCAAGGTTTTCTGGATCTTTGGCCCACTCTACCCTTAAATTTCTATTATAGTCATGAAAGAATAGTGTTTAGTCTACAAATCCTTAGGAATTGGTTAAAATAACCCTTGACTCATCTCTTAAAGGCCACAGCATGGTAATGAGATAAGCTATGGGCCTTCTGCCTGCTGCCAACGTTCACCGGATGCTGACCAGAGACACAGATGAAGGACTTCGTGACTTGGTGGTGATGTTTCCAAGGCCTTATGTCGAGCAGTCCTCTCTTCTGCGGTGATTGTTATTTATAGCCTTAATTTCTGGAGCATGTAAGTAAGTCACCTCAAAGGAACTTATCAAAGAAAAGCAAGGAGCTACAAGGAGATGCTTATTTCCCTTATATGATTATGACTTCAAATACAATCACACTGAAAATTATACACTGAAGTATATCTTGATTACATTTCTGACTTACGAGTTAACAGTCCCTAAAAATGAGAAATAACACTTCTATAGTACTCATAGGTCTTAAGTGCTTTATCCAAAATGCCTCATATCCTTCTTTCATCTATCCAGAGAGCTGAACTTTTTCTGAAAAAAAAGAAAAAAAAAAGGATCAGAGCAATATCTTGATTCAACTATAGCAAAGTTAGAGTCTCTGATCTGGAAGTTCCTTCCAAAGTGTCTTCCCCATTTTTTTTTTCTTTCACAGAGGAGAAGAAGATGGTGGTGTGCCATCAAGGGAAGGAGAAGGGAGAGAGAGACTCTCAAAGTGTCCTTTCTTAATTATCTGCATGCACAGAGTTTTCCTTCATTGGAGGATAAATCTTGATATGATCAGGATTTGGGACACTTTTCCTAGTGTTTGAGGATCAAGGTTGATGGTCAAGTCTAATGGTTGGAGATGAAGGGAACTATGTCACATATAAGGTAGGAGGAACTAATCTAACTACTTTCCCAATCTTTTCAACCCCCAAACAGACAAACAAATAAATTAGTAATTGGGCATAGTCCCAGACCCTTCTTAGTTCTTTCAATAGAACATGGTAAATGAAGCTGAAGCTTGATTTGAAAATTTCAGATTATTTAACAAGCATGATTAGGTGGAAATATTTGAAATAATTTATCTTCTGTGACAGTTCAGGGTATATAGACAGAGCTGTGGTTGGATAGCTAAGTATTCTGCTTCATAAACACTACATACATAGAATTCATTTATTTATGACATCATAGGTGATTAATGGAGATAAACAACAGTGAGGTGCTTGCCAATAACTTTGAAAAATGGAAATAAAGCTGTCATCAGAGATAACCTGCTATCATAGATAAAACATGTAGTGCCAATTTACTGGTTAGAATAGGCCAGATTTCACTATCGTGAAAAACAGCTTAAAGATCTCCATAGTGAAACAATAAGAGGCTTTTATTTATTTATTTCTTGTTCATGATATGTGTTCTTCACAAGTTCTCTGAGGGCCTGTGTTTCGTATTTTCTTCTTCTTGGGACCTAGAGCAGATCTTATTTGGAGCTATAGTTGGGTATCTTGGAAGATAAAGGGAACTCAGGAGAGTTTACACTGGCATTTAAATGTTCCAATCTACAAGTGACACATGACTCTTCCACTTGAAATTTATTGGTCAGAACTAGTTATATGATCTCCCCAAATTCAAGGAGGCTATGAAGGGCGTGTGCTCAGAAGGGGTCATTATAATAACTACTAGCCCATCTTCAAGAAAATGATTGGCTCACAGGCCAATATGACTATTGACTGTAACCACATTGAAAAAGTTAATGTACATGAAGAATATGTCAATTAGATTGTACATGAAAGTCAGCTGCCTTAGTAACATAGAAGCAGAGCCCTGGATTTTGATATTGCCAATGGGTTATTCAAGCTCTTTCTGGAAAAGAGGGGTTTAGATAGACAGATGCAAGCCTTTGGTTCTTCTGACAGGTAGATCCCTGCTGTAGAAATGGAAGCATTAGTTTAGCAAAGCCTTAAGTCCATTCAGTATTTGATTCTTTCAGTTTCCCTTGATCTCATTTTATGAGATCCATGAAGCTTTTCTACAAAGAAAGGGATAATCAGGTGGATGCACACATCTAGTTCACTCAGTGTAGTTTTATTTTAAATTAATACTTTGATATTCTGGCTTTATAAATTGTTTTCTTGTGAGCTTCATTAGCTTAATTCAACTTCTTAAGTTAAATCAACTCCAGGACACTGAAGAGGTAGAATTTCTGAGCCAATGCAGCTGAAAGTCAGGCACTGAACTATAGACAATTCACCAGAGGAAGGGGCTTGTTTTGTTCTGTTGTGTTTTTTTTTGTCAGGGAAGTTGGCTGGCTTATCCTGTGTGACAGGTTTGGTATTTTGTCAGGGAAGTTGGCTGCTTTACCTTGTGTGACAAGTGGCCTCCCTTAACATTGTCAAAATCTCTTTCTATGTAGTCCTTGCCAATATTTATTTAACTATATCAGGAACACATCTGTAGCCCATATTTTAAATTGATGATAACCAAGTGAAAATCAGATAATTTGTAGGAAAACTCTTAGGCAAAACCACCTTAATAAAATACAAAGCAGCACAGGAAATGTCCTAAGATAATGTTCTAGTAACCACAACTACCATTATTATTTAGTACTTCCAACCATAATTCGAGACATATGGAAATGCTCTCTCTAGTGGTGTGTTTGAATTTAAAGGAATGTTTCAGCTGCAGTATTCTGGGCAGTAATGCACAGGGTGTAACATTTTAATTTGGGCACCATTTCAAGTAACTGAGGGACAGAATGGGAGCTGAACCCTCATTTCACCCTGTGCTCCTCACTTCTTTTAATTCATCAGCCAGGGGAAGCAGTGCAAAGTGATAACAATAACTAATAAGTGATAATTCAGTGGGGTTCTCTATATTCTTTTATGAAGGAAATCATAAAATATGCGTTTCCATACGTGGCTCTCTTTAAGTATGTTTTCTATCAAATTTGCAGTCCAGCATATTCATTTTGTGAGTCATTATCTTTACATTATCATATAAATGACCATACAAGCCAGAGAGAACTAATACTCTGTGCTACTTTCTGTCTCACTAATGACATACCTGTTTTATATGGCAGCTTGGCTTGGCTATAGTTTCAAGTTATTTAATTTAGCACTAATTTAGGTGGTGTTATGAAGGTATTTTGTAGATGTGGTTAACATCTACAATCAGTTGATTTTAAAGATTATCTTTGATAATCTGGTGGGCTTCATCTAATCAGTTAGAAGACTTTAAGAACAAAACTGAGATTTCCCTGAAATCTAGAAGAAATTCTGCCTGTAGGCCACAGCACAGTGTCAAGATATATATATCTTATTGGTTGTTTCTCTGCTAGAACCCTTATGATGCTTTGCCTTTTTTTTTTTTTTTGTCCTGGGCAGTGCACAGCTGCTGTCACAACTCCTACAAATGTGAAAGTGGCTTCAGAATTAGTGATAGGTAATGGAAGAATTTTGAGAAGCATGATAGAAAAAGCCCAGACTGCCTTGAAGGGACTGTTGGTGGAAAGACGGAAGTTAAACATGTTTCTGGTGAGATCTCCGAAGGAAATGAGGCACATATTTGAAACTAGAGGAAAAACAGTTGTTTTTATCAAGTGGCAGAGAACTTGGATGGACTGCGTTCCACTGTTGGTTGGAAAGCAGAACTTGTAAATGATGAACTTGGATATTTTGTGAGATTTCCAAGCAAAGTATGAAAGGTGCAGCTTGTTTTTTCCTTGTTGCTTATAGTCAAATGAGAGAAGAATAAGAAATTGAGAGAAAAAATGTTAAACAAAAAAGAACGAGCATTTGATGATTTGAGAGGTTCTCAAACTATCCAGATTGCAAAGGATGCTAAAATTAGGAAATTCACTGTTGAGGAAAAATATTCTGAAGAGAAGTCCAAGGGTATTGCTGGACAACCTTTTGCTGAAGAGATTAGGTATGTGGCTTGGATCCAATTAGCCATCTCAGAAGAATTCTGGGATCGAGATGGGGTTATTCAGGGAGAATCTTGTTTAATGAATGGATCCCCTTGACATACATGGGAGGACCATGAGGTTTTTGGGAATGCCAACAGAAACACTTCCAGGTTGGACTGGAAAGGAACAGTAACTGAACAGAATTAAAGAAAAAAAAAAAGGTTGTCAGCTTTCCATAATTCAATAAATAGGAAATGAGCTACAAGACTGCAAATGTGTGCTACTCTTCAAGGAGCAGGAAGAATGGCTTGCAGTATGGAGATGCAGGCCCAGGAGCTGAGGGTACAGGAGCAGCTGCTGGGGACACAGTGGATGATGGGGCTACTGTGGAGGGGCAGGAGGTGATGGAGCTAGCTGTGTGCCCAGAGGTGGAAGCCGTGAGCCACAGAGGACAATTTGCAAGTCTTGAAACCTAAAGGAATTTTCCTTGTTGGGTTTTGAACTCTGCTGGGGCCAGTGATTCCTTAATTCCTTCCAGTTTCTCCCTTTTGGAGAGAGAATGCCTACCTTACAGCTGTACCACTATTGTATTTTGGAAGTAGATAATTTGTCTTCTAGTTCACAAGTCCACAGATGGAGAAGAATTTTGCTATAGGATGCATTGGTCCTGGAATCTCAATCATACCTGACTCAGATGATTTAGGTGATGAAACCGGGGACCTTTTGAACTGATAATATTTATAGAAGAACTTGGACTTAGTTGATGTTTTCATGAGTTGTCTTAACTTTGGGGATGTGGGGATGGAGGGAATATACTTTTCACAGGGAATGGACACAAAGTCAGAGGCCACAGTGCAGAATGTGGTGGGTTGAATAGAGGACCTCCAAAATTATGTCCATCCAGAACCTCAGAATGTGACCTTATTTGGAATAAAGGTATTTGCAGATGTAATTAAGGTAAGAATCTTGAGAGGAGCTCATCCTGGATTAGGATGAAACTTAAATCCAATGATGAGTGTCCTCATAAGAGACAGAAAAGAAGAGACACAGAGACACAGGGAAGAAGTTTACATGAAGCTGGAATTAGAGAATGAAATGTTGCTGCCACAAGCCAAGGAATGCCAGGAGCCTCCAACATGCTGGAAGGACAAGAAAGGATTTTTCACTAGAGAGCATGGCCCTGCTGGCACCTTGGTTTCCAACCTCTGATCTCCAAACCTGGGAGAGAATATATTTCTGTTGTTTTAAGCCACCAGATTTGTGGTAATTTGTTAGGATAGTCCTAAAAAACTAATACATAGCCTTATATCACTTATTTATAATTTGTGTTATTTATAAACACAAATTAGCATTTATTATGTGACTGCTCTTTGTGAAAGGCACTGACCTAGGTGCTGGGGATATAACAGTGAGCAAAATACATTTGTAAAATATACCAGAAAAACAAAATAAAGTCATTACCACATGACATGATAAGTTCTATGATAAGGATAAGCCCAAGAAGCTACAGATATGCAGAGCCAGGGTACCCAACCCACTCTAAGGTATTTAGGGAAAACCTCTGAGAATGTTAGGAGTTAGTTGAGGAAGAGGATGGAGTGAAAAAAAAAGTATGTACAAAATCCCAGAAGCAAGAGAATATAGGAAGTTTATTCAAGAGACTGTGAATGGTTCTTCACAGGGTAAGAACCTTGCCTACCCAAGCAAAAAAGCAGGGGCTGCCAATAGCAGCTACCGCAGTCCCCAGCGACCTGCTTTGCAGACAAACCCAGCAGATTTCATTTCTAAAGAAACCAAGGACTAGCACAGCCACAGCAGACCCCTGCAGATTTTGCCAGCTTTCATCCCATAGGCACTTGTGGATAGCAGGGCCCCCCACAGCTGCTTGTGGGGCTTGTCTTTTGTCACTGACCTGCATGACTTCACTCATCCGTAACTAGCTTTTCCAGCTCTGCACCTGCATGCTCCCAGCCTGACCTCTGTCGATGGCTTTCACTGCCATGTGCCCATGACAAAACCCAGCAGCCACGGCAGTACACACCAAATCCAGGGCTCCTGCAGTTACCAGTGTGCCTGCCGTTGGCCCTGGCCCTTGCTGCCTGCCCTGGCCCCATCACTACATGTGTCTGCAGATGGCCTCTGTTACCACAGAGGCACCTACAGCTGGCACCTGCAGCCACATTTGTGCACACCACCAGCTCTGGCCATCACTGTTGCCTGCTGTGGTTTCTGGCCACTGAACCTGGAGGCACCACTGAGGACCCCACCAGCCCCTTTAGCCACTGCAGACTCACCACTGTGCTGGCTAAGGATCACATGCTTATTAATATAGAAAGAAAAAATGGCTGGGAATGTCCCAAATCTGGGGAGATATTTGAATATTCAAGTTCATAAAGATCATAGGTCACCACAGAAAATAATCTTAAAAGAGATCTCTAAGACACAGGGCTGAAAGAAAAAATTTGCCAACCAAGAATACTTTACCTGGCAAGGCTGTCTTTCAGGGGAGGGCAATGAACCTCCACTTTTTTTTTTTTTTAATATGTTACATTAACCACCATACATTACATCATTAGTTTTTGATGTATTGTTCCATGATTCATTGTTTGTGTATAACACCCAGTGCTCCATGCAGTATGTGCCCTCCTTAATACCCATTACCAAAACCCATCCCCCCACCCCCCTCCCCTCTAGAACTTTCAGTTTGCTTCTCAGAGTCCATAGTCTCTCATGGTTCGTCTCCACCTCTGATTAACCCCCTTCATTCTTCCCTTCCTGCTATCTTCTTTTTTTTTTCAACACTCTTACACAATTCAGAGCACTCACCATAGCACATACCCTCCCCAATGTCTATCACCCAGCCACCCCAACCCTCCCAGCCCCCACCACTCCAGCAACCCTCAGTTTGTTTCCTGAGATTAAGAATTCCTCATATCAGTGAGGTCATATGATACATGTCTTTCTCTGATTGACTTATTTCGCTCAGCATAACACCTTCCAGTTCCATCCACATTGTTGTAAATGGCAAGATTTCATTCCTTTTGATGGCTGCATAATATTCCATTGTATATATATATACCACCTCTTCTTTATCCATTCATCTGTCGATGGACATCTTGGCTCTTTCCACAGTTTGGCTATTGTGGACATTGCTGCTATAAACATTGGGGTGCACGTACCCCTTCAGATCCCTACATTTGTATCTTTGGGGTAAATACCCAGTAGTGCAATTGCTGGATTGTATGGTAGCTCTATTTTCAACTTTTTGAGGAACCTCCATACTGTTTTCCAGAGTGGTTGCACCAGCTTGCATTCCCACCAACAGTGTAGGATGGTTCCCCTTTCTCCACATCCCCACCAACATCTGTCATTTCCTGACTTGTTAATTTTAGCCATTCTGACTGGTGTGAGGTAGTATCTCACTGAAGTTTTGATTTGGATTTCCCTGATTCTGAGCGATATTGAGCACTTTTTCATGTGTCTGTTGGCCGTTTGGATGTCTTCTTTGGAAAAATGTCTGTTCATGTCTTCTGCCCATTTCTTGATTGCATCATTTGTTCTTTGGGTGTTGAGTTCGATAAGTTCTTTATAGATTTTGGATACTAGCCCTTTATCTGATATGTCATTTGCAAATATCTTTTCCCATTCTGTCGGTTGTCTTTTGGTTTTGTTGACTGTTTCTTTTGCTGTGCAAAAGTTTCTTATCTAGATGAAGTCCCAATAGTTCATTTTTGCCCTTGCTTCCCTTGCCTTTGGTGATGTTTCTAAGAAGAAGTTGCTGTGACTGAGGTCGAAGAGGTTGCTGCCTGTGTTCTCCTTTAGGATTTTGATGGACTTCTGTCTCACATTTAGATCTATCAACCATTTGGAGTCTATTTTTGTGTGTGGTGTAAGGAAATGGTCCAGTTTCATTCTTCTGCATGTGGCTATCCAATTTTCCCAACACCATTTGTTGAAGAGACTGTCTTTTTTCCATTGGACATTCTTTCCTGCTTTGTCAAAGATGAGTTGACCATAGAGTTAAGGGTCCATTTCTGGGCTCTCTATTCTGTTCCATTGATCTATGTGTCTGTTTTTGTGCCAGTACCATACTGTCTTGATGATGACAGCTTTGTAATAGAACTGGAAGTCCGGAATTGTGATGCTGCCAGCTTTGCTATTCTTTTTCAACATTCCTCTGGCTATTTGGGGTCTTTTCTGGTTCCATACAAATTTTAGGATTATTTGTTCCATTTCTTTGAAAAAAGTGGATGGTATTTTGATGGGGATTGCACTGAATGTGTAGATTGCTCTAGGTAGCATTGACATCTTCACAATATTTGTTCTTCCAATCCCTGAGCATGGAACGTTTTTCCATTTCTTTGTGTCTTCCTTAATTTCTTTCATGAGTAGTTTATAGTTTTCTGAGTACAGATACTTTGCCCCTTTGCTTAGATTTATTCCTAGGTATCTTATGGTTTTGGGTGCAATTGTAAATGGGATCGACTCCTTAATTTCTCTTTCTTCTGTCTTGTTGTTGGTGTATAGGAATACCACTGAATTCTGTGCATTGATTTTATATCCTGCCACTTTACTGAATTCCTGTATGAGTTCTAGCAATTTTGGGATGGAGTCTTTGGGGTTTTCCACCTAAAGTATCATATCATCTGCAAAGAGTGAGAGTTTGACTTCTTCTTTGCCAATTTGGATGCCTTTGATTTCTTTTTGTTGTCTGATTGCTGTGGCTAGGACTTCTAATACTGTGTTGAATAGCAGTGGTGATAGTGGACATCCCTGCCACGTTCCTGACCTTAGGGGGAAAGCTCTCAGTTTTTCCCCATTGAGAATGATATTTGCTGTAGGTTTTTCATAGATGGCTTTTAAGATATTGAGGTATATACTCTCTATCCCTATACTCTGAAGAGTTTTGATCAAGAAAGGATGCTGTACTTTGTGAAATGCTTTTTCTGCATCTATTGAGAGGATCATATGGTTCTTGTTCTTTCTTTTATTAATGTATTGTATCACACTGACTATTTGCAGATGTTGAACCAACCTTGCAGCCCAGGGATAAATTCCACTTGGTCGTGGTGAATAATCCTTTTAATGTACTGTTGGATCCTATTGGCTAGTATCTTGGTGAGAATTTTTGCATCCATGTTCATCAAGGATATTGGTCTGTAATTCTCCTTTTTGATGGGGTCTTTGTCTGGTTTGGGGATCAAGGTAATGGTGGCCTCATAAAACGAGTTTGGAAGTTTTCCTTCCATTTCTATTTTTTGGAACAATTTCAGAAGGATGGGTATTAATTCTTCTTGAAATGTTTGGTAGAATTCCCCGGGGAAGCCATCTGGCCCTGGGCTTTTGTTTCTTGGGAGATTTTTGATGACTGCTTCAATTTCCTTAGTGGTTATAGGTCTGTTCAGGTTTTCTATTTCTTCCTGGTTCAGTTTTGGTAGTTGATACATTGCTAGGAATGCATCCATTTCTTCTAGATTATCTAATTTGCTGGCATATAGTTGCTCATAATATGGTCTTATAATTGTTTGTATTTCTTTGGTGTTGGTTGTGATCTCTCCTCTTTCGTTCATGATTTTGCTGATTTGGGTCATTTCTCTTTTCTTTTTGATGAGTCTGGCCAGGGGTTTATCAATCTTGTTAATTCTTTCAAAGAACCAGCTCCTAATTTTGTTGATCTGTTCTACTGTTCTTTTGGTTTCTATTTCATTGATTTCTACTCTGTTCTTTATTATTTCTCTTCTCCTGCTGGGTTTAGGCTTTATTTGCTGTTCTTTCTCCAGCTCCTTTAGGTGTAGGATTAGGTTGTGTATTTGAGACCTTTCTTGTTTCTTGAGAAAGGCTTGTATTGCTATATACTTTCCTCTTAGGACTGCCTTTACTGCATCCCAAAGATTTTGAACAGTTTTGTTTTCACTTTCATTGGTTTCCATGAATTTTTTTAATTCTTCTTTAATTTCCTGGTTGACCCATTCATTCTTTAGTAGGGAGTTCTTTAGCCTCCTTGTATTTGATTTCTTTCTGACTTTCCTCTTGTGATTGAGTTTAGTTTCAAAGCATTGTGATCTGAGAATATACAGGGAATGATCCCAATATTTTGGTACTGGTTGAGACCTGATTTGTGACCTAGGATGTGATCTATTCTGGAGAAACTTCCATGGGCCCTGGAGAAGAATGTGTATTCTGTTGCTTTGGGATGGAATGTTCTGAATATGTCTGTGAAGTCCATTTGGTCCAGTGTGTCATTTAAAGTCTTTATTTCCCTTGATCTTTTGCTTAGATGATCTGTCCATTTCCGTGAGGGGGGTTTTCAACTGCCCACTATTATTGTATTGTTGTCGATGTGTTTCTTTGCTTTTGTTATTAATTGCCTTATATAATTGGCTGCTCCCATGGTAGGGGCATAGATATATACAATCGTTAGATCTTCTTGTTAGATAGACCCTTTAAGTAGGATATAGTGTCCTTCCTCATCTCTTATTACAGTCTTTGGTTTAAAATCTAATTTGTCTGATATAAGGATTGCCACCCCAAACTTTCTTTTGGTCTCCATTAGCATGGTAAATGGTTTTCCACCCCCTCACTTTCAATCTGGGGGTGTGTTTGGGTCTAAAATGAGTCTCTTGCAGACAGCACAGCAATGGGTCTTGTTTTTTCATCCAATCTGATAGCCTGTGTCTTTTGATTGGGGCATTTAGCCCATTTACATTCAGGGTAACTATTGAAAGATAGGAATTTAGTGCCACTGTATTGCCTGGAAGGTGACTGTTACTGTATATTGTCTGTGTTCCTTTCTGGTCTATGTTACTTTTAAGCTCTCTCTTTGCTTAGAGGACCCCTTTCAAGATTTTCTGTAGGGCTGGTTTTGTGTTTGCAAATTCCTTTAGTTTTTGTTTGTCCTGGAAGCTTTGTATCTCTCCTTCTATTTTCAATGACAGCCTAGCTGGATATAGTATTCTTGGCTGCATATTTTTCTCATTTAGTGCTCTGAATATATCCTGCCAGTCCTTTCTGGCCTGCCAGGTCTCTGTGGGTAGGTCTGTTGCCAATCTAATGTTTCTACTATTGTAGGTCACAGATCTCTTCTCTTGAGCTGCTTTCAGGATTTTCTCTTTGAGACTCGTAAGTTTTACTATTAGATGTCGGGGTGTTGACCTATTTTTATTGATTTTTAGGGGGGTTCTCTGTGCCTCCTGGATTTTGATGCCTGTTTCCTTCCCCAAATTAGGGAAGTTCTCTGCTATAATTTGCTCCATTATACCTTTTGCCCCCCTCTCTCTTCTTCTTCTGGGATCCCAATTATTCTAATATTGTTTCATCTTATGGTATCACTTATCTCTTGAATTCTGCCCTCATGATCCAGTAGTTGTTTATCTCTCATTTTCTCAGCTTCTTTATTTTCCATCATTTGGTCTTCTATATCACTGATTCTCTCTTCTGCCTCATTTATCCTAGCAGTTAGAGCCTCCATATTTGATTGCACCTCATTAACAGGCTTTTTGATTTCGACTTGGTTAGATTTTAGTTCTTTTATTTCTCCAGGAAGGATTTCTCTAATATCTTCCATGCTTTTTTGAAGCCCAGCTAGTATCTTTAAAATCATCATTCTGAACTCTAGTTCTTTTTTTTTTAAAGATTTTATTTATTTATTTATTTATTTATTTATTAGAGAGTGAGCAAGAGAGAAACAGCATGAGAGGGGAGAGGGTCAGAGGGAGAAGCAGGCTCCCCGCTGAGCCGGGAGCCCATTGTGGGGCTCAATTCCAGGACTCCAGGATCATGACCTGAGCCAAAGGCAGTCGCTTAACCAAGTGAGCCACCCAGGTGCCCTGAACTCTAGTTCTGACATTTTACTAATGTGTGTATTAATTAGGTCCCTGGCAGTCGGTACTGCCTCTTGTTCTTTTTATTGAAGTGATTTTTTCCATCTTGTCATTTTGTCCAGAGGAAATAGATGAATGAGAGAACAAAATGCTAACAGGCTAACAATGTCCCCAGAAAAATATACACTAAACAAATCAGAAGAGACCTGAAACCAGGGGAAAAGAAAGGGAAAGAAAGAAGAAAAAAAGAAAAAGATAAAAATAAACAAATACCCCCCAAAAAACATAATATGATAAAATATGATCAGGCTGGTGCATAGATCAGTGGAACATACTAGATTTTGGGTGTATTTTGGTCTGTTAGAAGAAAGTGCCTCCCAAAATTTTAAAGAAAGAAAAACTTATATATGTACAAAATAAAGCATTAATATGATGAAGGGATGGAATATGAATGTAAAGATGAAAATTATAAAAGATTTTATAAAAGGAATTGATAAGAAGTTGGTTGAAAAAAGAATGAAGAGGATTTTAAAAAAAAGGGGGGAGAGAATGTGATCAGGCAGGAGACGAACAAAGCCATACACTAGAGATTTAGGGTATATTTTGTTGTTAGAAGAAACTGTATCCCAAAATTTTATTATTTTTTTAATTTTAATTTTTTTTAAAAAAATTTTATTTATTTATTTGAGACAGAGTGAATGAGAGACAGAGAGCATGAGAGGGAGGAGGGTCAGAGGGAGAAGCAGACTCCCTGCCGAGCTGGGAGCCCGATGCGGGACTCGATCCCAGGCCTCCAGGATCATGACCTGAGCCAAAGGCAGTTGCTTAACCACCTGAGCCACCCAGGCGCCCTGTATCCCAAAATTTTAAAGAGAGAACAACTTACGTATATATACCAAAAATAAGGCTAGCTGCTATGAAGGGATAGAATATGACTCTAAAAATGAAAAATATAAAAGATTTTTTAAAAAAGGGATTGATAAGATATTGTTTGAAAAAGGGAAAAAGAAAAATTAAAAAAAAAAGAAAAAAGAAAAAGAAAGTTAAAAAAAATTAACTTTGAAAGATTAAAAATCATGGGAAAAAAGCCATGAATTCTATGTGCAGTATTCCCCTAGCGCTGGAGTTCTGCCGTTCTCCTTGATTGGTAAACTTGGTCTTGGCTGGCTGTTCTTGCTGATCTTCTGGGGAAGGGGCCTGTTGCCATGGTTCCCAAATGTCTTTGCTGGAGGCAGAATTGCCCCGCCCTTGCTGGGTCCAGGCTAAGCAATCTGCTCGGGTTTGCTCTCAGGAGCTTTTGTTCCAAGCTTTCCGTAGAGCTTTGGAGGATGAGAGTGAAAATGGCAGCCTCCCAATCTCTGCCCCGGAGAAGCCGAGAACTCGGGGCCGCACTCCTCAGTGAGCCCCCAGAGAAAAGCAGTCAATCCCTCTCATCTCCCTGGTCTCCAGCCACACTCCGTGCTCACCCGGCCTGTGACCGCGTGTTTCTATCTCTGGCACCCGACCCTGTGTGGAGTCTCCAAACCCAGCAGATCCCTGAGGTGCGCTCCCATGCCGCTCCTCCCAGGGGAGGAAGGGGAGTCTCCCCAGATCTGCCGCTTGTTGGGTCCCTGCCAGAGGAGCAGTGGCCTGACTGTGCCAGGGATCACGGTTTATGGCAACCCCGAGCTGAGAGCTCATACCTCAACTCCGTCTCTGCAGCCAGCTTCCTCGCTCCGATACCTGGGAGCTCTGCCGCCCTCAGGCACCCCCAGTCTTTCTGTGACCCCAAGGGTCCTGAGACCACACTGTCCCTTGAGTGTTATTCCCCCCGCTTAGCCACTGGAGCGACATCCCTCAGCGGAGCAGACTTCTAAAAGTTCCGATCTTGTGCTCCGCTGCTCTATCACTTGCCAGTAGTGGCCGATGGAGGCCCCCTCCCCCACCATCTATCCTCCCGAATATCACCTCGGATTCACTTCTCCCACGTCCTGCCTTCCAGAAAGTGGTCACTTTTCTGTTCAGAGAGTTGCTGCTATTCTTTTCTTTGATCTCCTGTTGAGTTCATAGGTGTTCAGAATGGTTTGATCCCTATCCAGCTGAATTCCTGGGACCAGTCGAAATCCAGTTCTCCCACTCCACCACCATCTTGCTCCTCTGAACCTCCACTTCTTAAAAGGAAGTGTATCAAAAATTTTCTGGACATGTTTTTTAAACTCCCACTTCTACATCATCTGCTGAATGGAGATCCTACAAAAGCTGTTAAAATATTGGGCTGCCATGAATTATTTATTGAGGGCTCATAACAATTATAGCCCCCTTTTAGACACATGTGTGAGGAGGCTATCTCCTTTAATTTCTGTACAATACCTCATTAAAGGCTTCTGCACATTTTGAAGAAAGTGAAAAATTCCTCAGAGGAGAAACTTTCATTATGAGAGCCTCAATTTCACAGAGAAGTAAATCACATCTGCTCTTAGCAGTATTGTGTACACAGTGTGCAGGACATTAGCAACTAAATCTCCCATTTTCTTCTGCAAGAAGTATATAGACTGAATGGAATTTATCAAGATTTACATTTGCAATGTCTACCAAATATGCAGATTTGCTAAGTCTAGTTTGTGTTTAGATATCAAGAATCTTTTGTTCTATGTTTTCTGTGGTTTCTTTAAAATCTTCACAGAATTCAAGAGAGTGATTGGAAAATTCATTTTTCACATCAAAGTTCTGAAGAGTGAGAAAGAACACTTTTTGTTGCCTCAATTTGACTCAACACTTCCTTAACTGCGGATAGCATGGTCATTGGTAAGAACTGACAGAATCAACTCTAAACTCTAAGGGACCAGCACATTTATTATGAAAATTTTCTCTTTTATTCAACAATAGACACTTTGGTTGTAAATTGAGTCAGAACATGTAACTACTCAGTTTCATAGAGACACCAAGAGAAAGATATGACAATGTCTATTCATTTGTGTGGTGTGCTTAAGCTAATTCACTGGTTCCTTTGTCAACTGAGCACTCGTGTCTCTTTAGGGGCCAAAAAAAAAAAAAGGCTCTTCATTGAAAGAAAGGCATGCCTGTCTCATCTTGAACTTATGAGATTTGGTCTCCAAGTCAGCCTTTCACCATCAATGTCCTTTTGCCATGCACAACTCCAAATTCTTTCCTGCAGATTGTGTACTGTGCTCTGTTTTGGTTACTTAGCTCCCCAATCCCATTGTACCTGTTCTTCCATCTGTCATTAAAATAACAGTCATTTAGCCTTCTTTTCTAGCAATTTCCACATCATGCTGCAGTAGGTTTTGTAATCACTCTCATTTTCATTATCTGAACTCTTAGAAAACATGATCACAATAGTCAAAATGTGAAAAAATTAAACTAGGTTTATTTTGATAAAAAGCACAATAGTTGATCCAGAGGCAAAGTAAAAAGTGGACTGTTAAGGCTCATGATTACCAGGCACTGGAATTGCACACAAATCCCTCAGAGTAATACAACAGTGAATGATCCGGTATAGTGAACTGCAGATTATGGTTGCCAACATCAGCAGTTGCTAGGGTCTGAATGTTTGTGTGCCCCTCAAATTCGTTTATTGAAACCTAACTCTCAAGGTAATGTATTAGGAGGTGGGGCCATTGGGAGGTGGTTAAGATATGAGGGTGGAGTCCTTCTGAATGGGCTTCGTGCCTTTATAGAAGAAGCCCAAAGGAGCTCTCTCTCCTCTTCTGCCATGTGAGGACAGAGAAAAGACACCATCTGTGAAGTCGGAAGTGGGTTCTCACCAAACACAGAATCTGCCAATGCCTTGATTTTGGACTCCTAGCCTCCAGGCGTGTGAGAAAGAACTTTCTGTTGTTTATAAGCTACTCGGTCTGGGCATTCTGTTACAGAAACCCAGACTAAGACAGAATCATGGGGAAACAAGCAGCAATAGCCATCTAGAAGGTGGGTAATCTGCATTGCAGTCATTTGACATCAGCAACAGTGTAATTTCAGCCCTATTTTTTGGGCTGCTGTACAGGTTTTGCATGTTTCCTCAATTTTCTGTATTTATGGCCATTGGGACTTTCTGCATACCGGGGAGAGATAAGAGACTTTCAGTACGAAAACTGGGGTAATCCTGGGCAAACTGGGATGGCTGGCCATCCTAAGTTTTAAAGAGGTCCCTATACTCCAAGAGTGTCAATGCTCTTATCCAGTAGATAATACATACGGGTTGTGAGACCCCTCTTCCAAATTTGCCATGACTGTCTCTGCTCACCAAGATCCTGCAATGGCTTTCCCAAGGAATACACTCCTCTCTCCACTCTGTTCTTCCCTCTCAGCACACTTTTGGCTGACCATTTATTTTTGAGGCAAAAGTAAAGTGTGACAGTGAGTTTCACCAGGGAAATGGAGAATTGAGATGATTATCTGCACAATCCAGACAGAGAGGCTTATCATTGTTGGTAATTTGAAACCTGGGAGATGTGGGCTTGGGCCATGGGTAATCTGATCATTGTACATTTGGATATATTCAAAGGAAGGAGCCTGTGCTTCTGAGCGAGAGCTGCCTCTGAAATCTTCCAATGGAGGCCAACAAAGAACAGGAAGTCTCTGAAACACCAGCTTTCTCACTCAGAGGTGTCACTGAATGTAAGAAGTTCTGGCTGGATCCCTAGGAATCATCTTTGTTCTTCCCTTCCTTGCATCTTTTAAGGAATTTATTATTTCTCAAGGGCCTGACTACAATAGTGGTCCTCATGACTAATTTCCAGAAATGAACATCCCCTTACTTCATCACTGATGATTTCCAAATCCTCTCCCTCCACTCTTAGAGTCAGAATGGAGTGTAGTATGTGACCACCTGGTGGGCTATTTGAATTTGAGATGTGGTTGGTTTATGCTACTGTTGTATGCATTCACTGTCTCTTCTAATCTTTTTCCTCCTCTATTTTTTGCTTATTTTTACTTGTGGTGATGACTCACCCTTCATTGCTCTGCCCCCTCCCTTTCTGCAGGTGCACAGTCTAAGCAGGCATTTGGAGCCCTAGAATCTTTCAGTTCAGTTGAGTGAGGAGCTAAATTTTGCCTAATAGGTCCATTTCCCTAGAGCTGCCTATGACTGAGAGGCTTACACTACAGAAACAAACAAACAAACAAAAAGCCTGAATGGGGACTTCTGGGAATTGTAGTAAATCCTATTTCAGGATTTTAAAAATTTAATATCTCCACTGGTCTTGTCTTGGGAGAAGTAGACGTTGTCTTAAAGACCTGCTGTCTGAATTTCCCCATTTTTCAATGTTGTTCATTTTTAAGGTGCTCCGTAGCAAAATCAAAAAGTTTCTGCAAAACTCTCAACATTTCTACAAAAACAAAACAAAGCAATCAAACAACAGAAAAGCACATCTATTTCCTGAATAATATTTCAGCCATGCTGAATTGCACCATGACCTATGAGCACATTTCTGGAACACAAAAGTACCTCCAGGGATGAGAAACAGAGTCTGGGTGAAATGGAAAGAGAGGATTTTGTCTAGCAAGCCTCAGAGGCTGTGACCTCCCTCATCTCCATTATATGTGCTGCTCAGGCTCATGCAGCCTGCACACATATTTCAGGGAGAGGAAGAGCTGCTGTTGGAGGGCCCAGTGGTTTACCTTCAACATTGGAAAATTTTCAGTTTGGTGGTGAAAACAGAGGCAGAACTATTCAGAGCTGCCAGCTGGAACTCAAGGCAATGTTTAAAAAAAAAATATTGGGGTTGTTAAAACCATATTTTATCCAACTGTCTTTAATGGTGACTGAATCTCTCAAAGAGCCCAACAGCAGTTTTCTTGGTGCTGCCTGGGATCCCAACACCGAGCATTGCAAAATTGCTAGAGGAAGCCAATGAATTTGCTGCCAGGAGTGTTCTTGGTGCCAGACAAGGATCCTTGTTCTTGTCTTTCTCAAAGTTTTTGACTTGGTTTGCAGTGGTTTTCTAACCAAGATCCTACAGCGGACATTCCACATTCCACAATTAACATGTTTAGTGCTTGAGTGTTCTGTTGCTAAAATAGAACAATGGGATTACATTCCAATTCATAGAGAAAACAAAATTACAGAATAGATCTCCAATTTTAGCCATTTCTGCCATAAAAGTTTTGCAAGCCATCAACACTTGAATGAACAAGTAGCTCATGAAAAGAAAAAAGAAAAAAAAAATGATTGAATGCATGCCTATTGGAATCTTAACTCTGCCACTCATGTGGGCAAGTGAATCCACTGCTCAAATGCATTAATTTTATCATCTGTAAAATGGAGATCTAAAAAGTTAGCTCATTGAGGAGTTGTATCAAATTAGGGGACTTTTGTAAAGACTTTATCTTTGCAAGTATGCTTATTTTGTACATGTTACAGACTCAAAAATGTTCATCATTTTTAAAAAGACATGGATACTTGAAAACATGAAATGTGATCTTCTAGTAAGATATTCTTTCCTGGTTTGTGTGATAGAATTACATGCATGAGTATTTCACTGTGGTTCCACTTCAAGGACTCCTTCTCTTGGCCAAGCTTGTCAACCAAAACACTTAGAATTTTCTATTCTGCCTTGCAGTAAACTTCACTGAACACGTTTCCTTATACATTTGCCAACATTTCCACCTTTGTCTAAGAAGATAGGAATCCTTGTGCTGAGATCTAAATTTTGAATTCCATCATTTTGTGTCTCTTCTATTACTTTGTCATTCTTCTCTGGTAGTAAAAACAAGACAACAGGTCCAAAATGGAGTTGTGTATGCTAAGCCCCATATTACCAAGCCAAAACTTAACTTGATTACAGTTTCAGTTCTCCCAGAAATGGAATTTTAAACTAGTCACCTGATCAGAATTAGTTAGGTAATATGCCTGATAGATCCCTGCCATCCCCTGAAGGAAAGTAACCTTGTCATAACCAACCCGCTTTTTTTTTTTTTTTTTGCTAGCATCACTTCCTTGTTGATGCTCCCTTGTGCCTATAAAAGTCTTTCCTTTTGTACAACTCCTTGGAGCTCCTTTCCATCTGCTAGATCAGATATTGGTCAATTCAAATCAGTTTTTGCTCAAACTCTTAAAAAATTTAATATGTCTCAGTTTCTTTTAACACCAAGCTCAGTTTAAGAGTGGCTCAATTAAGGGATGAGCTTATCCTTAGTTTAATTTCTCCAGGTGCCCACATCTTCACCCAGCTTGTGAACATTTTTTCCACAAAGCCTTGCCTCAGCACTGTCTACCCTTCACCCCTGTTATGTATGAATCCATCCATTAGGTCTCACCTAAGTGGCCTTAAATCTATGTCATGTTGATTTTTGTCAGTAATTATTTCTTTTATAGCCATATCTTCTCCATGACTAGATTATGAAGTCCTTAAGGTTAGGATTACTGTATATATTTTTTTATTTATTGTTAACCCTTGTAGCTCCTGACAGAGTATAGGACCCACACTTGGTGCTCATTGAATACTTACTTTACAAACTCTTTCCTATTTCAAAGCTGAAGGCATTTAGGGAATCCTAAAAGGACTTACTCATGCAATCTCAAAAGGCAGGTATGAATGTGGAATTAATGCTAATAATGAATCAGTGTATGATATTTATAGTCTGTTTTACCATAACTAAATTGATCCTCACAACAACTCAATAAGGAAGGGAGGAATTATGATAGCTATCTCTATTTGACAGAAAAGGACTCTGACTCATGAGAATTGAGTTACTTGCTCATAGTTGTGCAGACTGAACATTTTAGCGGCAGAATGAGAACCAGATATCCTGACTCCATGACCCTTGCTCTCCCAAAGGTGTTGCCCTGCTGCCTTCCCAATTAGATGAAATATTTCCCTACCAAACTTCCTCTGTAGGAGGTGTCATCCTTTGCCTTTGAAGCAAGAGCTCTCATTGTAAAGAAATTCTTTTCCTGCTTTTCTTATCTGAACTAAATATACATAAGACTTGTGGTCCTGGTTAGGGGCAGATTGTTTGCCTTTCAAGGTAAAATGTTGTCCTTCAGAGAATGTTTGTCCTGGAATTTAGCAGTTACACCTACCGGGTGCCCAGGCTTGGAAGTCAGGGCAAGGTAGAATGCAGCTGTCAGATCCTACAGAGTTGCTGAAGGCAAAGAGGCTGATGCCCCTGGGCTGTCCTTAGGAGCTCTCTCTCCTTGTGATACTTCGGAACTGTTCTCATTAATGTTGGCACTCTGAAGAAGCAAGCCACAGTCCCTGGCTTTTTAGGGATTTACCGTGGGGACAAAGATCTACCATAAAGGAGTTGGATGAAAGCTGAAAATTTCCCTCAAATAGTGGATGTTGTCTTCCAGTCAAGGAAAAAAAAGTAAAAGTAGAAGTTCCAAAAGGTTCTCTTTTTAGTGATTCAGACTCATTCATAGCTTAAGACATACCTTGAAAAAAAAAAAATAAGACATACCTTGAGTGTCATAGAAAAGTGGAGGATTCTGTGAACATTTATTTATTTATTTATTTATTTATTTTAAAGATTTTATTTATTTATTTGAGAGAGAGAGAATGAGAGACAGAGAGCGTGAGAGGGAGGAGGGTCAGAGGGAGAAGCAGACTCCCTGCCGAGCAGGGAGCCCGATGCGGGACTCGATCCTGGGACTCCAGGATCATGACCTGAGCCAAAGGCAGTCGCTTAACCAACTGAGCCACCCAGGCGCCCCTCTGTGAACATTTAATAAGTATGTAATGCTCAAATCATAGCAGTAATACATTCAGCAATTTAATAGTAAAAATAAACAATAAGGTATTGTGGAAGAGTATAAGGATATGAAGGAAGCCAGAAGGGACTAATATGAATATTTCTGGATGGCCAAAATGAATTTTAATAGACTCTCTAATACACAAAATGCAGTTTAATGAAGGTATAGTGATGTCTATAAACAGGAATCCAGCATATTATATAACACTGGAGGAATGAAGAAATATTAATCTTGGCCAAGACTATGGCTTTGTTTCACTCTTAAGCAGTTTAACCATTGTGTTTAAATCACTTGGTTAAATAAATCAGATATATTGTTTGTTTCTTCATTGCCTTGACTGGTTGCTTGATGGAACAATTCAATTGTAATGGCTGAATTATGGCAGCATTGATGGTATCTATAAATAGTCTAGAGAGAATTGTGTGGTTTTTGGTTGAGAAGATACATTATAGACTTCTTAGTCCAACATATATGACCAAATCTGCCCTAACAGATTTCATCTATAAAATCTCATGCTGGAAGGAATTTGGAAGTACTAATGATACTATTTGGCAACATTTGACATTTGCCTCTTGCACCATACTGGGAAGAGCTTGGACTTTGGGGTCAGAAGATGTGAATTCAAGTTTTAGTCTTGTCTCATAGCTATGTACTTGGGCAAGTCACAATCCCCGGGTGCCCACTTGCTTATTTGCAAGATAGGGGCAATAATACCCATCAAACAGGCTGTAGTCGAGCTATACGGTTATTTGTTATGTTTATGTTGTTGACAGAGAAAGAATCCCCTGAAAATTAAAGCTATCAGGCATTTATTTGGGCAATTAGAATTGCAATTCAGGAGACATAGAATCAGGTAGAAGCCTGACTAGTGTTGTGGGGAAGACAAAGAAGGGGCAGAGTTATAAGACAAAAGGTCATGAGTACAGTTCTCACTTAGGTCCTCTATGAAACTGGGTTAACTGGGATTGGTTGGATTAGTATTCCAATGAGGGATTGAAGCTTGTCAAATCACCTTGGCTCCTTTCCAAGTGAAGAATACAAAAGATTCCCATGTCAGGATGAGGAGGGAGGTAAGGCCAGGCTGAGGGCTTGCAGCTGGCAAAAAGTTCATAGTTTTCCTGATGAGGATCTGCATAAATTCCTCCTCTCTTATGGCCTTGCCACCCTATTTTATTTTATTATTTTACTTTATTTTATTTTTTTTTTGAGAGAGAGTGTGTGTGAGCAGGGGGAAGGGGTTGGGGGGAGAGGGGCAGAGAGAGAGAGAGAGAGAGAGAATCTTAAGCAGACTCCACACCCAATGTGAGCCCGATGCAGGGCTTGATCCCACGACCCTGAGATTATGACCTGAGCTAAAATCAAGAGTCGGATGCTTAACCCACTGAGCCACCCAGGCACCCACAACCCTATTTTACTTTTTTATTTTATTTTTTTTTAAGATTTTATTTACTTATTTGAGAGAGAGAGAGAGTGGGGGGAGGGGCCGAGGGTGAAGGAGAAGCAGACTCCCTGCTGAGCAGGGAGCCCGATACGGGACTCAATCCCAGGATTCTGAGATCATGAGCTGAGCCAAAGGCAGACACTTAACGGACTGACCCACCCAGGTGCTCCATGACTCTATTTTAAAAGAGACTTTGCTAGCTAGGCTTGCTTGCTCCATTTTGAAGTCTCCTTTTACAGTGCTCATGGTAATAATCATGAGCAGAACATGTATGACTGAGACTAAGCCAGTGCTGAGAGATGGAGATGACTTGGCACTGGAACCTCAGTTTTAATGAAGAGACAAACAAACGAAGCAGATGTTGACCCTCCAGTCTTGTAGGAGCCTTCTTTCTATTTGAGCTCTCTACAGCCTTTGCACTTCCTACATTCAGTCCTCAGCCAGTGCCCCTGCATCAGATCTGCAGTGCTCAGCTCTTGGATAGAATCTGTGGATTCTAATGTCCATAGATTATCTTGTATTGCTCTTGGGTGTCTCTGTTCTACCCAAATACATTGTGAGCTGCTTGAGTGTCAGAAATCTGCTATTCCATTATTCCCCCACTGCAACCACTGTGGTGCTGTCCTCAAAAGAAGTCTTTAATAATTACTTGTTGACCAATTAACTGTTGATGGGGGGTTATTAGGCATTGGCAAACAGTAAGACAGAACATGAGTTCCGTTAGAATGCAATTAGCCGCTGTTATGCTATCTAAAAGTGCAATGCTGTGAATGCTATGTATCATTAGTTATGAAAATGTGTATTAAAAACTTCTTGCTCTATGAAATTCACTGCATTTTATGAAGATTATCTGCATTTTTATTTTCTACTTATGTTTTATGATATAATCAGTTTTTGATTTGCACCAAAGAGTATTTATGAAATATTGTCCTCAGTTGAAAAAGTTTGATGAGAAATATAAGTTCCTTAACATTCTGAGATACATTAAATTTAAAGACTGCTGAAAGGCCTGTTCTTTGTTGAAAAGTTTGCTTTTCTTTGCAACACTTTCTTGCCAACTCAGATACTATTAATTCAATACCCATTATTGAGCACCAGCTATCAGTCAGCAACTGTGCTAGCTACCAGGGATCCAGAGATAAATATAACACAGTTTCTGTTCTCAAGGAATTTACTGTCTGGCAATGAGAACTTCATTTAAGTAGTTACCATAAAGTATTGTGGTAGAGACAGTGATAGTGTTCTGCACACAGTATGGTGGGTTCCCCCATGAAAGCTTCCTAACCCAGCCTGGGAGAGATCAAGGAAAGTATGGAATGGGATGAGGAGAAGCAGAGGACACTCCCATGGAAGGCATTGATGCTTTATGAGGCAGTGGAACTTAAATCCATGCCCTATGGGGAACATCAAGAGTGTAAGATTAGAGGGAAAGATCACTGTCAGCTCATTTTGGTGGCCGTATGTGCATGGGATTTGAAGGACACAAGGAAGAATAGAGAGAAGGAGCCTAGGCAAAAAGCTGGTGCAGTAGTTTGGGAAAGAGATGGTGAGTTCTACATGTAGTTATTTTTCATGGAACTGTAGACTCTCAGGTGTTGGAAGGCACTTCTTTCATTCTTTGAATAGTTAATAGGTAATAAATACGTACTGATGCTGATCACTGGGTAAAAGGGACAAAGAACATTTAGTCTCTGTCAAAACAGGAAAATGCACAAGTATGACGTGTGCTATGAGGTGGGTATAATTAGGTGTTAGGGCAATACCAGCCAGGGACTTCTAACTAACCTTGGGAATCAGGAAATAGAGTACTGCAAGTCAGCCCAGGAAAGAATGTTCAGGTACAGAGTCACCTGGGAACTGGAAATAATATATGACCAACATGGTCTCTTTAGGCAAATATGAATAATTCTGCATGGCTGGAGTATAGGCACTTGGGGGGCAGAGTGTGAAGGATACTATGTCATTGAGAGGAAAGTATGTTTTGCTTGGAATGTGTTTAGGAATTACGAAAGGATTTTTTTTTCCAGTTTTTATTTAAATTCCAGTTAGTTAACATACAGTGTAATGTTAGTTTCAGGTGTACAATATAGTGAATCAACATTTCCATACAACACTCGGTGCTCATCACAAGTGCAGTCCTTAATCTCCATCACTTATTTAACACATTCCCCCTCTCACCTCCCCTCTGATAACCATCAGTTTGTTCTTTATAGTTAAGAGTCTGTTGGTTTGCCTCTCTCTCTCTCTTTTCCCATTTGCTCATTTGTTTTGTTTCTTAAATTCCACATATAAGTGAAATTATATGGTATATATCTTTTTTTGACTAACTTATTTCACTTAGCATAATACTCACTTAGCATAATACTCTAACTCCATCCATGTCCTTGCAACTTGTAAGATTTCATTCTTTTCTATGGCTGAGTAGTATTCCATTTATATCTGTCATCTATCTCTCTATCATCATCTATCATCTATCTATCTATCATCTATCATCTATCTTTCTTTCCTTTTCTTTCTTTCTTTCTTTTCTTTTTTATAATCTATCAGTGGAAGTGTATTCCAGTTCTTCTTTATCCATTCATCAGTCAATGGACACTTGTGCTGTTTCCATATTTTGGGTATTGTAGATAATGCTGCTATATACATCGGAGTGCATGAAACCCTTTGAATTAGTATTTTTTTATTCTTTGGGTAAATACCTAGTAGTGCAATTGTTGGATTTTGGGAGTTCTATTTTTAACTTTTTGAGGAATCTCTATACTGTGTTCTAGAGTGGCTGCCCCAGTTTGCATTCCCACCAACAGTGCAAGAATATTCCCCTTTTTCCACATCCTTGCCAAAACCTGTTGCTTCTTGTGTTATTGATTTTAGCCATTCTGGTAGGTGTGAGGTGATATTTCATTGTAGTTTTAATTTGTATTTTCCTGATGATGAGTGACATTGAGCATCTTTTCATGTCTGTTGGCCATCTGGATGTCTTTTTTGGAAAGATGTATATTCATGTCTTCAGCCAATTTTTTAATTGGATTATTTGTTTTTTGGGTGTTGAGTTGTATAAATTCTTTATATATTTTGGATACTAACCCTTTCTTAGATATGTATTTGCAAATATCGTCTTCATTCTATAGGTTGCCTTTTAGTTTAGTAGTTGATTGTTTCCTTCAATGTGTAGAAGCTTTTTATTTTGATGAAGTCCAATAGTTCATTTTTGCTTTTGTTTCCCTTGCCTCAGAAGACATACCTAAAAAGATATTGCTATGGTCGAAGTCAAAGAAGTTACTGCCAGTGTTCTTTTGTAGGATTTTTATAGTTTCCTGACTACATTTAGATCTTTAATCCATTTTGAATTTATTTTTGTGTATGGTAAAAGAAAGTGATCCAGTTTCCTTCTTTTGTATGTTCCTGTCCAATTTTCCTAACACCATTTGCTGAAGAGACTGTCTTTTTCCCATTGAATATTCTTTCCTGCTTTGTCCAAGACTAACTGACTATATTGTTGTGGGTTACAAAAGGATTTTAAGTAGGGATGCAACATATTGCATTATGTTCAGAAAGATGGATGGAGTTCCTGAAGAAAAGAATATAGCTAAGGATATGGAGAAGCAGGGATAAGGTTCTGAAAAAAGGTGGAAGTTGGAGAATAAATAAAAGAGTTCAAGTTCAAGAATTGCTTAGGAGGTGAAAATTATACTGATGAGTCAGAGTACTCGGAGCATATGTGAGTGCATGTCCCCATCTGAGAGGGCTGTGGGCAAAAAAAAGATTCACATAAAACCAGGAGGTGAGGCATAAGTCTGTGAAAAGAGGGAAGGTGGGTGATTAGGATTAGGATGATTTTGAGCCATGGGATAGAAGGTCTAGGAGCCTAGATGGTAGGAATGTTTGGGGATGTGAGGATGAGAGCAACAGTGAAGGGGTATGATTGAAAGAATATGAATAAAGAGTATGGGAGAGAATAGATGAGTAAAGTGGCTGCCACTTAGAGCATCATCCATGAATAACCAACCAAGTAAGTCATTCATTCACTCGACAAATGTGTATTAATCTCCAACAATATACTAGGTACTCTGCTAGGTGATGGGAATACAATAATGAACCTTTTGTACTGGGAGGGATTGACTGGTCTGGTGGATTCAGATGAGCTTGATGTCAAGTTGATCTGGTGCCCATGCTGGCTTCCAACAGTGAGATATAGGATGCCATTAGCGTTTATGGCATTGCCTATGAAAGGCAGCATAGCAATGTCTATATTGGACTATTCATGTCTTAGACTCAGCCAAGCCTGAGTCTGCTTTGATGTGTGGGGTGTGTAGCCTTAAGAAAATAATTCAACCTGAGTCTCAGTTTTTTTCACTTGTAAAATTAGGATGATGACAATCATCTCATAAGTCTACTATGAGTATTCAAATGAGGTGCATTTAAGAGCTGAGTAAGATGCCTGGCTCAGAGTATAGATAAAAATAATTGTTTTGTCATCATTATCTGGTGCATATATCTATAGCCACAGGTAAATCAAAGACCTGGCTACCTCAAGAAATGGAGACCTGCTCTGAATTCTCTAGGGCCAGTGTGGGCTGAAGCTGCACATAATCTAAGAAGCAGCTTCCTTGGGGCGCCCGGGTGGCTCAGTCATTAAGTGTCTGCCTTCGGCTCGGGTCATGGTCCCGGGGTCCTGGGATCGAGCCCCGCATCGGGCTCCCTCCTCACAGGAAGCCTGCTTCTCCCTCTCCCACTCCCCCTGCTTGTGTTCCCTCTCTTGCTGTGTCTCTCTCTGTCAAATAAATAAATAAAATCTTAAAAAAAAAAAGAAGCAGCTTCCTTAATGGCCATAGAGATGGGTTTCATGCAGAAGGACCTCAAAATTGCCACTATTCTGAAAATTTGCTTACTTTTCCACTTTCAACAAGTGAGATCTTTATAATGTCTAATAAAACTAGAACACGATATTCTCCTTTCTTAGATTAGGTGTCCATATTTCCTCACTGGGAATTACAGTTAATGAAAAATAATGTAAGTGTCTGTTGATTTGGTTGTAATTACCAAATGCCAGTGATCAGTTTGGTTTATGATTCAGGAAACATGCACACTCTAAAATAACACTGGAAGAAAGCCTCACGGGATGAGGTGGGTTGGAGATTTGAGGTTCACACAACACATTTCTGCTAACAGACAGGGTATCCTGGGGTTTAATCAACTGAGGAGGATAGTGGTTCTTATTGAGCTTACAGATTCTCCAGGCAGAAAGCTTCCCAGAGCACACACAGCTAGAGAAATAAGACTGTAACTCTGTGTGGAGAGCCAAAACAGTAGTGGAGGCTGGGGGACGAATCAAGGGCATTAATTTGTCAGTTGTCAGAGCAATTATGCTTACTTGGGTTAGATTGATTTTATGGAATTGAGGGTTTGTTATGTAGGAAACATTTTTCAAAGGTAGACAACAATGTTATTTTAACTGCAGGAGATGTTAAATCTGTTCCTGATTTTATCATGATGGGTAAGGCCTACGATAATATGAAAAAGTAGAGTAGCAGCATTATGATTTTCAGACGACTTGTCTGCTTTTTGGACCTCCAACAGTGTTCCCCATTGCAACTTCTTCCCTCAAGGGCATATGTTAACTATTGGAGTATGTGAATCATTTCTTCATATTTGCAACATTCATCTATGGAGCTATAAAATATCAAGTGTAAACACTTTATCTCTCTTTGCTCTCAGTGGAAACCCTTGACTCCAGGTTGACAGAGAGAGAAAACTGGGCTTTGAAAATAGCCAGACTTGGGTTCAAAATCCACTTCCACCAAATGGGTGAGCTTGGGCAAGTTACCTTCTATTTCAGACACCTTTGAAGCCATCTATAAAATGTCAGGAAACAAGCCTGTCTAGAATAGCTAGCTGCAGTCAGTAAACAGGAAAGCCTATTCAAGCACAGAGTGCAAGGCCCAAATCTTCCTCTCCCTTGCCCGACTAGTGCGTTGCACAGCCACCTGGGAGAAACATCACCAAAAGCCTGGAATTCTAGACCCGGCTCTGCCACTAATGCATGAGGTGTCCTTGAGTAGATCATGTATCTCAGTGGGTCCCAGCTCCCTATTGGTAAGATGTAAGAATTGGTTTCACAATCCCCAAGATTCCTCTCAGGACCTGGGTGAACATCCTCACTGCATAGGTTTACTCACTACTGGCTTGAAACTTGGTCTTCTTGTACCTGTCTTACAGTCTTCTGTTTCATCAGCCCATGGTGATCCTCCTATCTCTGCAATAGTCCTAAGATTTCCTGCATCACTCATTGTGCACTTGATTATAAGCAGCTTTATTTTATTTATGAACCTTTCCACATTTTAGTTCTTGTTTCCCTATCTAGAACACAAATCTCCCTGCGTAAGGGAGTGTGCTTTATACCCCTGGCTTCTTTCAGTTTGTGCTAGGAACAACATAGGTGATTAATGACACCTTGGTGAAGCAACAGTCAACATGATGTATACAAAGCGCAGACATGTGAGGTTTTGAATTTAGAACAGGACCGGTACCATTCTGGGAAGAACTGAATCTGCTTCCTCTGCACCTATAATCTACTTGTTCACCTCTTTCCTCCTCCTTCTTCTCCTTCTTTCTCCTTCTTCTCCTTCTTTCTCCTTCTCCTTCTCCTTCTCCTTCTCCTTCTCCTTCTCCTTCTCCTTCTCCTTCTTCTTCTTCTTCTTCTTCTTCTTCTTCTTCTTCTTCTTCTTCTTCTTCTTCTTCTTCTTCCTCTTCTTCTTCCTTCTTCTTCTTCTTGTTCTTCTTGTTCTTGTTCTTGTTCTTCTTCTTCTTTCTTCTTCTCCTCCTTCTCGTTCTTCTCCTTCTTCTCCTTCTCTTTTTATCAAGGCTAACCTACATGTGTAGCGAACTAAAAGCCTGCCTTCACTCTGAATTTCTGTGGAGTGAAGTCCTTCTCCAGCTGAAGCTGTGCTGTTGCATGCTATGAGAGATTTTTAGTTCCTTCTTCCTGGAAGCCTGTGGGCAGAACCAATCTGCATGACATTATACAGTCTTTGTAGGGGACAGGCAGATGTGACTCAGAGTGAGTTTGATTTCCAAGAACATCTTTCCTTGGGGTATAGCTAATGAGCTTACCTTTGAGTCTGCCAACAAAAGAGGCCCACGGAGACACCCAGATCAGTGGAAATCCACCAGCCACAGACAAGGAAGATGCAGGACACCAGCATGGGCCATGAATGGCTGCCAGGCTACCATATAAACAGGAAACCACCTAACTCTGAGAAACCAATTTTACTGCTTGGGTCCAGCTAAATAGCAGCTAAGCCCACAAGTAAACTCTTAGTGGGACTAACAACAAAAAGCAAGGGTCATATAGTCTACATTCATGAAGTCATAATCTATGTTAGGGTTTGTCTTAGGGCTCTGTTTTTATTTATTCATTAAATATTTGTTGTGCAGGAAGTATATCAAACAAAAATCACTACTCTACCTCCCCTGGACTCATATGGTGTCATTAGGCTTAAAAACAGCATCTAAATTCATACAGGGCTGCACTTATTTAACCAACCTGAACCTCTTTTTCCCTCAGTGTTCCAGTCGCCTTAGGGGTGTTAGCAAGGCTCTATGTCACGCTCACCAAATGCCAAGTCAGGTGCTGACTGCTCAGATGTTGATTTCAGTGAAGTTTAGAGGTCATAACAACAACAAAACTGACATTCAGGTCCTTAGGATGGAGACATATACTTTCTGAACATGTAAGTGACAATTGTGACTGATTGGTGTGTTTCCAACTCACTCGTCATTAGTGAGTAGCTCTTTAAAAGGATAAAATTTATGGTCACCTAATGATGCTGGAGAAAGGGAGTGGAAGATGGCATTAACCCTCATCAAAACCATCATCATCATTCCATGCCTTCTAATAGAATTTCATAATTTTCAAAGTGCTTTTACACATAGTTTCAATTATCCATTGCTTAGAGTTTCGATAGAGGTCTTCCCAGTAAAAACTGAAAATCAATCAGAAATCCAGATTAATTTTAAAATATATGTCTTGGAGGTCCACTATGTGTAAAACACCTCACTAGGCATTAGAAACCTACCAGTGAACAAGAGAGACAGGAGAGAGAAGGAAGATAGTACTGAGGAAGCAAAGAAGGAACCCTGGGCAGGTCTTAGAAAGCATAGGAAGTTTTCTGAGGAAGCTGAGTGTCTGCTTGGCCCTGAAGTATGCCAAGGACTTTGGTGAGTGGAGGACTTTTAAATGATAGTTTCCTATTGGCCATCTGACACACTGAACATCTGTTCCATTGTCTCTGGGGATGATGAGCAGTATTGGAAAGAGCAGGTACTTCTGCATATTAAATTATAAGCCACCAGGCAGCTGGTTAGATGAAAGGGTTTGGTTTTATAATCTCTTTTCATGAAGTCACCATATGCTCACCTTTTGGCTGGAATGAGGTCCTAGGGCTCAACTGTTTGACAGTTGGTGACTGTTTTTGTTCTTTTTTTTTTTTAATTTTATTTATTTATTTGACAAAGAGAGACACACAATGAGAGAGGCAACACAAGCAGGGGGAGTGGGAGAGGGAGAAGCCAGCTTCCCCCGGAGCAGAGAGCCTGATGTGGCACTCGATCCTAGGACCCTGGGATCATGACCTGAACCAAAGGCAGACGCTTAATGACCGAGCCATCCAGGTGCCCCTGTTTTTGTTCTATAAGATTGAAATAACTTTTCTTTTTTAATTATGAACACAGTCCATGGCAATTGTTTTTTTAAAGTTGAGAAAGACAGAAAAGGAAAGAACAAAGAAATAAAGAGTGATGCCACAGTGCAGACTTTTTTTGCATATTTGAGTATGTCTAATCCGTGTTTTTCAATGATACAGATACACAGTCATTCACACTGATAACTGGCTCCTTGTGGGTGCATCAGGGAGGGAAGAAGGAGGTCACACAATGGTAGATTTCCAGCATTAGCAAGGCACCTCAGGCTCTAATAAATAGGTTTAAAGTACATGAGGAATTTTGGTTGGTTTTTAGTTTTAAGGAGACAATGGACATTCCATTCTGTTCAAAAGTTGTAAGTTCCATGAAATCTGAGCTATGTGCGACTATATTATTATTAGTCATTAAAAATGACTTTTGAAGTAGGCGTGTTTCTTATCCTTGCTTTACAAAAAGAAATAAACTGATAAAAAGAAATTCAGCAGTTCAGTAAGTAAAGGGTAACACACCCACGAAAGCTTAGGCACAGTTTTGCAAAGGTTTCACTTACCTCACTGACTCTGGATCCCAGAATGGTAACCAGGTTCAGCTATCACTTCTTAACAAAGTGCTTTAATTTAACAGAACTAAACAGAAGTGGTTTAATTGAAATTGATGAGGTTTTGTAAGGAGAGTGGATGCTATTGACTATATATGACCTTGGTTGCGTTGGCCCACCTGTTTGGGTGTGGTCTGCTCGAAGCAACATTTTCCCTTGTTAATAGGGGGAGAATGACTGGGAGGGTGAGCAGAGAGCCTAGCTGGCTAGATGGAGACCAGCTAGAGAGAGGAAAACTCCTGCATAGCAAGGGTTTGCATGCAAGTAAGAAAAAACCATAGAAGAAGGGAATGTCTAGGTTTACCTTTTTGAGTTTGTGCATTCACTAATGCTTTTGTAAGAATACATTCTTCTGAAGGAACTAAAAAAAATATTGTTTCATGTCTGGGTCAAAACAGTTGATCATAAAGACAGTATGTATGGATGAAGACCCAGCATGAGAAAGGACTTCCCCAGGCCATGGCACAGTGTGTGAGGAAGGAATGGGGGGTGATGAGGAAGCACCTGATGAATTCCCACTCCCTAGATTTGTAGGAAGCCCCAGCTGAAAACTGAGTTCCAGACAGAGACAATATATTGCAATTCATATGCCCAAACAGTAGAATCCATTATGGTGCTCATGTGAGCTACCAGTCCCTCGTTAGGTCGTTATGACTGTGTGTTGGGCCTTCTAGACTCAGTTGATGTCAGGGTTTCCTGGGGATTCTTTTCTTAGCCCATCCCTCTTTTTGTGCCTTCTATCATATTGTTTCCATTGCCTGAAATGCCACAATCCCCTCTCTAACCCAACCCCTGTCCACTCTCTGTTGAAATGCTGCTTATCCTTGATTTCTGAACCTGGATGGTCTGTTTGCTTGTCTGGCTCTCTTAATGTATAATCCCCTGGAATGCAGGAACAGTGCCTGGAACAGTGGTTGGTATATGATAAGCACTTAAAAATTTATTGATTCAGTCGCTAAATAAATGAAGAAATGAATGAGAGCAAAAAGGAAGTTCTACTTCTTTGGTAAACCGTTTCTATTGTTGACCTCTACTAACGTCCACTCACCTGAGGAACATTATTTCTAATACATACTAATAATATTTCAATTCCTCTTACTATATTTACTGGGTCCTTATGTGCGAGACACTATGAAATCTCATGTAATCCTTACAACAAGCTGCAGGTCCAATGATTATCTCTACTGGTAAGAAAATCAACTGGGAAATGTAGGTGACTGGGCCAAGGCCATTAAGCTGGTAAGTGATAGAGCCAGGATTTGTGCCTGGACAGTCTGAACAAAATCCCACATGCTCTTCTACTTACCTCTACTTTCTCTTCGTCTCTCGGGACCAGGACTTGGTTCCCTCAGTAAACTTTCCTACACCTGTGTCTTCATTGTCCATTTTCTCACCTCTCCTTATTAGGACTATAGTCCCTGGGAGGTGGGAATCCTGTCTCTCTTCTTCCCACTTTGTGTGGCCACCACTTGTGAAGTTGTTGGGAGAGGGGCTCCTGTCCATACCAGGAAGATGAGGAAAAGGTGGCCTGGGGATTTGTCTAATTGGACAAGGCCATCCTCTGTCAGAATCAGAGGTCGGACTTCACTTTTCAACTCTCATCCCAGGTTTCTAATCTGGAAGAAAATGCCTTAGCAAGGGTCCTTCTAAACAATCTGGGTCCAGCGATAGAGTTCACAGAACTGCAAGAAACCACAATGGTTACCTGAATAAATGTCCTCATAGAATGGGGAGGTGGCTTATCCAAGGTTATGGAGCAAGTGAGTAGAAAGATTGAAGCAATGAGAACATAGTTAGCCCCAGACTGACACTTAGTTCTTTCTGATTGGCATATGATATAAAGTATAAATTACTCAGATTTGAACCAAGGTGATAATGTCTTTACTATCATCGTCCTTGGCCTATATGTAAAGAATAGTTTTTTTCTTAGTAAAAACCTATTTATTCTACTTGGTGCAGGCACTTACTGGATGGCTTTATCGGGTGTCTTTTTTTTTTTGGCTTTGCTCTCTTGCAGTCCCCTGGACTGCCCCTCCCAGCTGCAGCCCTCCAGCTGGCACCCCCCTCCCCTGTAGACCCTCTCACCGGCTCTTTGTTTTCCTCATGGCTGCCTTCCAGCTGTGCTCCACACACCCAGCTAAGGCCATTTCCTGGCTGCCATCCTGCACCAGTGCTGCAACTGCTAAAATATTAATGGCTCCTTCTGTGAAAAATAACACAGTAAAGCTTGCTGTAAATTAAAATTGCCAGGGAGGTGGAAAACGATGAAATGGAGGGAGTAAAGGAAAGCCATATTTTGAAAAATTGCCTTATAGGGCAAAAAGGAGGCAAAGGAGGACATCTTAGCTCTGCCTTCCCCTTCACGGTCCCAGGATATCACCGTGGGAAATGCACCTGCACTGGCGTGGATTCACCATCTTGGCCACCTGGATGGGGTGCATGACAAGGGTGATAACCCCTGTGGTTTTGCCTGGCTACCTGCTCTCCTGGGTCCACTGGAAGAGAGGAGGGGGGAGGGGCAGCACAGATTTGAAAACAAAAGGTAAACTGTGTGGATAAAGGGAACAGGGGCTCCCTGTGTCAAAAATGCATGTGGACACTACATCAAAAACTAACGATGTACTATATGCTGGCTAATTGAACATAATAATAATTAAAAAAATGCACATGGCATGCTGGCAGGAGGAGGGCTGAAGGATGCTGATGGCAAATCAGGTTAGGTTCAACACCAAAAAATGTAGTTCTATCCTTTGTCCAGTCCTTAGTGAAAGCACTTAGCACTTTCTGTTTTAATCATTAGACCTGCTAACCATACTCTGTCCTCATCATCGCTGTAGTCCTGGTGCCTTGCACGGCACTTGGCACAAATCACAATGCTAAGCTACATTTTCCGAATGGATGGGATGAATAATTGGAAAGGGGAAGGGTAGAGAGCAAAAATTGACCCTTACCATTTGCAGCATAGTGAATGTTAACATTTTTATTCCTTTTATGATGAAGAGAGTACAAAGGGCTGGGGACAGAGACATCACAGAAGGAGGAAAGATAGTGTTACCTCTGCAAAAAACACCCCTAAACTATGCATAGAAGGGAAGTGGAGTCTCAGGGCAGCCTTTCTCAGGTGAGTTTGCCAGTAAGTCCCATGGCTGCAGGCATATGCTAGCCTTCCTGGGAGTCCTGGACACATCTCCAGGTGCCAGTGACTCAAACCGCCCTTTCTATTCCCAAAGCAATCTGGCCACTCTTTCTTTCCCTCTAAGTTCCTAACACAAGTCCCATGCTCTCTGTCTTCCTCCTTGTTCCTGTCTGACTTGAGCCAGATTTGCATAGGTTTCTCTGAGTTCTGCATTATTGTCATTACTGGGTATGCCCACAATCTTCCTTCAACTCAGGAAACTCTTCCAATGCTAAGGCTTTCAGCTCTGCCCAGACCCTTTTATCCCTCCATTTTACCTCCCTGTCCCCTCCCTCCTGGAGCACAGAACTCCGCACTTTGGACTTCCAGACAAGCATGGCTGATGTGGTGGGGGAGAGTGGGCACATGTCCCTTCAAGGCTTGGTGAGGACCCTTGGTTTCATTCAAACACAGTGACCTGCAAAGAACCTTCATTGATTGCCACTTTCTTCAATTTCTGCCGTTCACTCCACTACACTGAACCTCTTCACAGATACTGCTCAGCCCCAGCCTTGCCTGTAGCTCACTTGGTAGCAAAAGCTGTGACAGGTGCTCTGGGAACCAGGCTTTTTTTCTGGCTGTGAGCATGCACACTGTCTATGCGGCGTGCAAGAAAGCCATCGTCAGTCATATAAAACGGTTGCTATGGAACATGTTGAAAGTGAGAACACGATTTCATTGTGGATTTTATTGTAAGTGTGATACTAGTCAGAAAGGCCCAGAAAGCTGGTGCTGCAGCCACTAACCCCCTCAGGGAGAAGAAAAGAGCAGCAGAAACCACATCGGAGCTCCAGCTGATGTTGACCTCTGTGGACATCCTCAGGTCTCCTGGCCCCCTTCCCCTCACCTAGATTTGGTGAGTGGCAGATCTAAACATTTGCAAATTCACAGTCATAGTCAGTCATCCGGCACATTATGAACTTCCACTGGCGATCCCTGTGGGGAGAGAGTCAGAAAGCCAATGCCAGTGAGAAAAATCGCTGCTGAGGGAAAAGCAGTGAACAACCTCTGGAGAACTTGGGAACCCAAGGGGCACCTGATCTCACTTTGTTCTGTAGTAAGTCTCTGGAAAACCATCAGGTAATCAATCATCTGTGAGGTCAGGAGTTCTAGACCCCTCCTCGATCAGTGCAGGTGGCACCTTGCAGGTGACTGATTAGGTTCCTGGCTATGTGGAGGTCCTATTGGTCACAAGGGGTCAGCTGGCACTACCCTGAGTACCTCAAGGACAAATAGGTTAACAGCATTTATTTGCAAACAAAAGTTACATTAACTCCTTAATGTAATGTATGTTAATGTAACCTATTTGCAAATAGGTTAACAGCATTAAAAGCATTTATTTGACACTGTCTCCATTCCATTGTAAAGAATCTTCTCTTAAATAGACCACCCATTTGCTCATTTATTCTTTTACTGAGAACTTACCATGTTCCAGGCTCCATACTATATACGATGTGTAGCCCTCCAGGAAACACTATTATAGGGAAATGAAGTGAAGGGAAACAACTCTGAAAACCCATAAAGTGAAAAGGAAAATATCTGCCATTCATGTGTAACAGAAATTGAATTGCATGTTTGTTCTAGAGGTCAGGCATGTGTATGAAAGTACATAGATTTGCTCTGTCTTGGAAAATGTGGTGTGGATACATTTCAATGAATGTTCTTTGCTAAGGGCAAGCCATTGTTCTTTGTTCACCCACTGAACAAAAATTTATCGAGTGCCTACTCTGCATGGTGTTCTTCCAGTGTAACATCGTTTAATGGCGATATGTTGATCGTAACCACTGTGCTCTGAGTGAGTTCAGTATATCAAGCATTGCAATGGTGTACAGTATGCTCATTTAATCTTCACCATGATTCATGATTTAGGTGGAGAAGCAGACTCAGAGAAACATGTGACCTTCTTTAAGATAATGAGGTGACAACTTCAGATTCCAAGTGTGTTGAACTGAAATCTTGCTCTTCGTCTTATACTACAATACCCCCATAACTACATGCCCATAACCCCATCAGAGGACACGGCTGTCACATCCTTTGCAAAGTCCCAACAAAGGGTAAATATAAAGAGTCATTCCATATATGATCACGCAAATCCTTCCAAAGCACAGCTGGGTCAGTTAATCTTTGAATTACCCTTCTCCCTTTCAACCTGCAAGGCTTCTTCCTAGGTTGGTTTATCTTAAACAACAACCAATACTGAGAAGGTCTCCCTCCAGCCTCTGATCTGGAACGTGGGACTGACCCCACTTCGTTCTGGGAGATACCTCTTGCCAGCAGCTAGGGGACATGCTGGTCAACCTAAGTCAGGCTTTGCAGTTCTGAGTCAGCTGCTCCAAGTCATTTGTTTACAATGATTAGGAAGAGGGTCTCCTGGTACAAGTCCTGAGAGTCTTGGTGTCCAACTATGTATTAGTATTTATTCCTGCAGCTGTCAACAGAGGACATGGCTTCTTTTAGATGGAGATTAGCAAATTGGTGGCGTGCATGTTTATCAGATGAATTTCATTACTGTAGGCAAGTCTTACTTATCTGTATACCAACAGACAGATAAGTAGGCTCTTAAGCCAGGCATTCACACTACTCTTTCAAGAGACTGTTAATTGATGCTGAGCAAATTTTAAACTTGGTCCTAAGAGAACCAAGGGACTCAATCAGGCTCAGTCTGATTTCTTTCCAGACCAGTGGCTCTCAAGCAGGGACACTTTTGCTCCCCAGGGGGATTTTAGTTGTCATAACTATGGGGGAGGGGAGGTTACTACTGCCATCTAGTGACTGGGGCCAAGGATACCGCTAAACATCTGGTATGACAGGACAGGCTCCTGCAACGGAGAACTTACCTGTCCCGGATGTCAATAGTGCTCAGGCTGAGCAACTCCGTTCCAGGAGGAACCCACTCTGATTTGCATATGGAAGGAAAGTCCCTGCCCAGTAGGTCCTGCACTGATGCTATTTCTCCGACGCTGTGGCCTTAGCATCTTTCAGCAGAGCTGAAGGAACACATGCTGTGGATCTTTAAGCCACCGATTGTTAGTGACAACAGCAAAATCACACGGGCATGTTCATTTTAAACAAATGCATGACATGATAGCTCAGTTTTTCAAGGTTCTGGGTTATTCTACATAACTGAAAAATTTCAAGCCAATAGGAATTGGATATTTTGATATGTATGCAGTGAAAATATCCAATTATATATATAAGCATATATATATATATATGCAGTAGTAATTTTGGAAGGTATTCTTTCTTTATTATATTCCTTCTTGCCTTCTTAACCAGGCAATGCAGAACTAATTTTCTTATTGACATGGAGACATTGTTAAGAATTCTGAACGCCCTACTGCACTGTTATCCAGTCTGCCCTTGGGGGCGACACACTTGCTAATTGTCTCCAGGCTCCCATGGTTTTGAGTTCTTAAGTCTTTCCTTTTCTTAAATATATTTTGTGTGCGTGTTATGTCGTTTAGCTATTCTCACTGGTGAAGAGTTTCATTTTATGTATTATTTTCCCTGTTCATATTTTAGTTTTCTGCTTCTAGAAAATAGTTAACTAAGCTACTTAAAAATGGATCTATGGCACCTGGGTGGCTCAGATGGTTGAGCGTCTGCCTTCGGCTCAGGTCATGATCTCAGGGCCCTGGGATGGAGTCCCTCATCGGGCTCCCTGCTCCTTGGGAGCCTGCTTCTCCCTCTGCCTCTCTCTCTCTCTCTCTGTCTGTCATGAATAAATAAATAAAATTTTTAAAAAAAATGGATCTAAAATAAAAATGATTAATGTGTGAGAAATGAGGGGTTCTCTTAGGAATAAACATAAAGGTCTTTGTGGAGCCTGCACCATGTAGTGTGCCTTTTCAGAGCTATTTAATGTTTGTTCTATTGTTTGTTTTTTTTTTAAGATTTTATTTATTTATTTGACAGAGAGAGACACAGCGAGAGAGGGAACAAAAGCAGGGGAGTGGGAGAGGGAGAAACAGGCTTCCCGGGGAGCAGGGAGCCCGATGTGGGGCTCAATCCCAGAACCCTGGGATCATGACTTGAGCTGAAGGCAGACACTTAACGACTGAGCTACCCAGGGTGCCCCTGTTTTTGTTTTTTTAAATTCTGGGTCATGTTAACTTGGTTAGGTGAGATGTCATTTCATTTGAAAACATAAATATCCCTGAAAGATAAGTCACACTCACATTCATCATAGTCCATTATTTAAGGAGTTAATGTAACTTTTGTTTGCAAAACATTTATTGGTGACTTTTCAGGAATTCATGTGCTGTGTAAAGTGATTATCACCTGACTGAAAATACCTGAATTTATCGACACCTCTGTCTATACTAGTTGGGAGAAGAGTTCTCATGTTCTTATTGTTTTGTTTTGAGTGTTTGGGATAGGATTGGGGAGCTTATTAGGAAAGGAGATGGAAGAAGTTTGTTTTGCCTTCAGGTTATGTAAATCCTCCCCTTTCCTTTCTAAGTATGGTGGAGTCCCTTCCCCTTCTCTTCTCTCCCTCCTTGCAACCCAAGATGGGGGTCATCTAGAGACCAGCATCGGCATCTGTGGGGTTCCAATTTGACAGTGGATGGTCCTTCAACCATTTTTGCCCTCTCCTCCTAACATTGGGTCAGAAAAAGTGCTCTTTGAAATCGAGTGAAGGGCAGAGCTTAGAACATCATGGGAGACCAAGATGAGGCTCTTCTGCTCTGAGTGGCCTGGAGCCCATCCTCATCTCCAAGGGTGAGCTATTCCATGAAATGGGTTTATGAGAATAGCTCCATTCCCATGGCCTTCCACCACCCAGGAAACTCTCAGTGAATTCTAGACCAAGTAGAAATAAAGTAGGGACACTACATCAAAAGCTAATGATGGTGATTAACATAACATAATAAAATAAAATTTAAAAAAAAAGAAATAAAGTAGGGAAAATCCCGGATGTAAATTCCTAGCCCCTGGGAAGGCTCACCTTTCCACTGCAGAGAAAGTGGTGGTTGCTCCTCGCATATAGTAGTCGTAATTGTAGGAAATCATGTCCATTTCTTCCCCATAGTGGCCTGGATATTCTGTGGTCAGCCTATGTGGTAAGAATAAAAGTTTAGAAGAAAAAGATAAAACATACTATTATTACAAAGAAGAGATGGCATTTGAACTTCATGGGAAACCCAAGCCAGAGTTAGATGGCCTCCACCAAACCATTTCAGGCTATGAAAAGATGGGTGGTTTCCTCCGGCTTCTCCTTTCTTCTTGTCGTTAAACTACACACTGAAAAAGATGTAGATAACTCCCCAGGCCTTGAGGAAATATTAATTAATATCAATATTAGTCCATGCCATTTAAGTCTGCTGGAATCATGTTTCCAAACTATGGATTGTGATTATTAGTGGATCATGAAATCAATTTAATTGGTTATTACCAAATGGGCTTTAAAAAAGAAAGAGTAGAAAATATCAGAGCACACACTAAAGATATGTTCTTGTGTGTGTAAAAACTTTGTTTCAAATATACTGTGTATGTGTATTTATGATGCATATATGGCGTGATAGTTTAATATGTATTTTTTTACTGTGAGTCATGATTAAAATGTATGAAAAATATTAAAGTAATACTTAATCCCCACAAAATTCCCCTTTTCCTTGCCCACCATTGTTTTGTGGCACCTGAAATAGTTCCTGCTACGTAGTATTTGTTGAATAAATAAGTGGCCTTGGGAGAGTCACTTAATCTTAGTTTCCTGGTGTATAGAAGAATAAAAGTTACCTTATACGTTTGTCACTGGGACTAGGAGAAATATGTGTGATGTGTAAATGGTAGAAGTTGAATCATAGGAACAATTTTGTTTCTTTTTCCCCCTTCTCCTTTTCCTTTTGTCCCCTCTAAGATTAAGTCAATTCCAGGCGTCTCTCTAGGTTTGCTGTGGTCCACCTGGAATAAATCTAGAATCTTTTGATTCTCATAAGGGGATCTTTGGGACCAAAATAGTCCTTTCAGTGTGACATGGGTCTGTCAAAGTCTTTATCTGTATCTCCAAGGCAGTAATTGAGCATCAGGAATTTCAACTGATTTGGGTTCACCAGGTCATTGTATGTTGTTGTTGTATATATGTTGATGATAGAAAGATGTTCCGCTATGTAGACTTAATATTGCAAGGATTGTCATGAAATCTTAAAAAGACTGATTTATAAACTGGAAGGTCTCCTAGGAGGATCTCAGTGCTTAGATGCAGCAAGATCAATGGTTAGCTCAAGATAACATGGAGTTAGCTAGAGCCCTGAAAGCCCATTCTCTAGGCTTACAATTGTTTCCTCACATTTTATAGCTGTCCTTGTTCTGAGACCTTTCTCAATACATAATTATGCTTCATTAGGATGTCAAGCCCAACCCAGATTGGGTTACATGTGTTTTCACTTAATGTGTTCATGGAGGGAAATAAGGCTCTGCTAATTTAGAAATCTATTTTGTGCTTCTAAAGAGACCTAGAACAAGGACTTCTTTCTAATGAAAGTGTTAAATGACTCATAAGTGGACTTAATAGGGCCTCACTTGGGTCCCATTGATTTGTGATCCCTGAGGATTCTAATAAGTGCTAGACTAAAGTTTATCCAAAAAAGAGGCATTGGTAGGAAATGTGAATAATGCAAATTAGGATTAAAAGACATAGGGTAGGAGGTGTTTTCCTTACTTCAGGGAATACAAAATATTTTCCAGAACTTGGAAGCACTCTTGGGATTCAGTGTATAAAAGCTAATTGCCAAACATTTTGATATGTTCTAAAGCAGAATCGACATATGGCAATACTGCACTAAACTAAATATAATTGCCAAAATTATTTGGAAATAACCAGTCTAGATATTTATTTTTTAAGTTTTTGCTGATTTGATGTCAGATTACTTGGTTAGTTAAACAAATATGGAATAAAGTAGAAAAGAGAGGCTTGCATTTAAAAAAAATCATGAAGTTAAGCTTCAAAGGGGAATAATTTATCCAATACTTTAACTGGCATTCTCTATTGCTTCATTTTTGGCAGTGATCAGATACTGGCCCCCCGATTAACTCGACAGTTTGTCTGGAAGCCTCCCTTGTGGGGGGGTACTGCTATCCAGTAGATTTCTAGATTGCCCTAGAGAAGGTGTGGTGCATGCTCATTGGTACATTTCCAACTTGGTCTCAGCCGGGTTTTTGTTTTACTTGATTTTTGGTTGTTGTTGTTTTGTTACAAAACTGTGAGATAAGTTTAGCCTATCTTACAGAACCTTGGATTAAGAGGACCAGGGAAGGAATTTGGACATTGATGGAAATTATGCCTGCTTTATGAAACTAAAAACTCAGAAGAAAAATGGTCCAAATCATTAGTAGAAAGTGAACCTCGCAAAGACCATACATAGAGGGGACTGCTGTTTCAATATGATCTAAGATTCTGAGTTTTAGAACCAGATAGATGTGTCTCCATTCAGTTCTTGAAGACATCATGCACACACAAAATGTCTCAATAAATGAAAGCCCCAGTAATAGCACCTCCGAGAAAAAGCAGAATTTAAACTGTCAGCTAGACACTGAGACAGGGCATAGGGACTTGTCAAGAAATTAAAGGAGGCTATAAGGAAGTAGAAAATCAGGGTTTCATAAGCGGTGGCATTGGGCTTCCTGAGGGCGGGTGGGGAAGAGTTCTGTGTGGTTCTAGCTTCCTTGTGAATTACTAGGTCACTACAGGCAGCTTTTTGGCAAAGCATACTTCGTACTAAGCATTGTCATACATTCTTAGACCAATTACAGCAATTGAACAAGCCTTCAGCTTGGTAAGATGAAGGGAAGGGCCAGTCAGTAAGACGCCTTTATTCAAAGCACTGAAATGGATATATAACTGAAGCTCTTCTTTTTTTTTTTTTTATTTATTCATTTGAGACACAGAGATACAGAGAGAGAGAGAGAGGGAGAGAGCATGAGCAGGGAGAGAGGGAGAGGGAGAAGCAGGCTCCCCGCTCAGCAGGAAGCCCGATGCGGGGCTCGATCCCAGGACGCCGGGATCATGACCTGAGCCGAAGGCAGACGCTTAACCATCTGAGCCACCCAGGCGCCCCTGAAGCTCTTCTTTTGGGATCCTTACATACCCTTTTCCAAAGAACTCGTGTGTGTGTGTATGTGTATGCGTGTGTGTGGTGTGTGTGTGTGTGTTCCTCCTATCACTTCTGGATGAGTGAATATTGGGGTACACTTTCTCACCCCATAATATTTTCTCTGCCAACTGCAGGCAAGACGAGACAGGACAGAGAACTTGAAAAGAGCTTGAGAAAAGCCTAGCAGGAACTTGATAATGTAGAACCACTTGTACAACTTCTTAGATGGGGTTGAATGAGATGGAAGAAAATTAAATAAATCTTAGGAGCTGAAGACAACCCAATCCAACTGAAGCGATTTTTAAGATTGATAGAAGATATTCTCATCTGAGATTCTTTTTTTTCTTTTTTAAAGATTTTATTTATTTGACAGAGAGAGACACAGCGAGAGAGGGAACATAAGCAGGAGGGAGTAGGAGAGGGAGAAGCAGGCTCCCCGACAAGCAGGGAGCCCGATGTGGGGCTTGATCCCAGGACCCTGGGATCACGACCTGAGCTGAAGGCAGACGCTTAACCGACTGAGCCACCCAGGCTCCCCGCTCATCTGAGATTCTTTTTTTTTTTTTTTTTTTTAAAGATTTTATTTATTTATTTGAGACAGAATGAGAGAGAGAGAGAGAGCACATGAGAGGGGAGAGGGTCAGAGGGAGAAGCAGACTCCCTGCCGAGCAGGGAGCCCGATGCGGGACTCGATCCAGGGACTCCAGGATCATGACCTGAGCCGAAGGCAGTCGCTTAACTGACTGAGCCACCCAGGCGCCCCTCATCTGAGATTCTTAAAGCACTGAAATTATCAACAGATCCGACTAGAATCAAAACATGGCAGCTGAGCGGTCTGTTATCAGAATCGGAGCTGCCTGCTGCTGAGAGATGTCCTAGCTCCTATGCTGTGAAAATTGGACAGAGCCAGCCCGGATATACGTCCTCACACCCATTTTAAAGAGGGGAGTAGAGATACAATTTAGTTGGATCAAGAGTCCAGTTTTACTTGTTGTCAGAGGTTTGAGTGAGGACCAGTCTTAATAGTTGAAAGAAGGGGTTTTAAGTCTATTCCTCAGAAGAGAGTGACTAAGTGTAAAATGGCATCAAAATCCACCTCTATTAGTGATTAAGGAGCAGTTAAACCTAGAGTCAAACTTCACAGCAGCAGGATCTTTTTGCCACATGCCTGATCTGCTGGCAGTGAGGACAACTGGATTACAGTCAGCCAGGATCACATCCTCCACCTTATCCTGCTTCGTGGGGCACCAGAGAAGCACACCCCACAGCCTCCCTACTGTAGGAACTGGAAGAACACCCATCATTTACACGTTAACAAACCAGAATGGGGGTGCCTGAGGAAGCTTCAGCTTTTCTCTAAACAAGTATAAACTGAGGATGTTTTCTGACCCATTCTTTGGTGAGCAACCCACGTTCAAATAACATTTTTGAGAAGCTTCTTCTGGTCAACCCAACCTCTAATTCTGTTTTGCCCCTATTTTCTCCACTTCCCAATCAGCACCTTATTTTAAATATCCTATTCTAATGTCCTGTTACTTATCAGCACCACATATGTAGCATTTGATTAAAAAAAAACAAACAGGATTCCTCCCCCCGCCCCCAAACAAAACAACAACAAAAACCCCCAGGATCCCATAAAAGCATCTTGTTTCATGATGATGACCAATCTGGTGAGCTCCTTAAGGGGTCAGTGGTACCTGGCAGCATATAAACCTTAACAATCTAGTTCACAGTGGCATGGATGAGAAATTCAGCCTTTGTAGAATTGATGTGTTGAGGTTGGCTCACATTCTACTACCAGCTACAAGGAGTATGTCCCTCTTGGACAGGAAAATCAGTGAGAAGTTTTTAAATAAACAGAATTTGTTCATGATCAATCCTCTTGCATACTGCTTTTCCAGGGAAGCTAGCAGGAATGAGCATATTTCAGGTTAGACTATTTTGCTAATGGCCTGGCATCCCCAATAGGAGTTGCATCAGAACCTGTTTGAATTATTTTTGCAAAGGTGAGAAAAATAAGACCTAAATGCAGTTATGCACGAAGGAAAGCACCTGCAAAGGAGCAGCCACCTGGCTTCCCCTGCCAGAGAGCTGGGGAACTGACCCCATGGGGCTGAATGACCAGGTCTCTGTAGCCACCAAAGTGCCCTCCTCTGCACTAGGGAGAGACCCTAGACCCTGGGGGGATGAGACAGAACCTTGCATGTTCATGTCTGTCTTCTTGCAGCATTTTGAAGATTTATATTTCAAATGGTTCAAATATGTATCACCACAGAGGGAAACACAGTTCCAGAGATATCTCTGACTTAAATTAGAAGGAGGAAAATCTCTAAATATTTTCCAAATTGCTCTCTTGGAACCAAGTTTCTTGCTCACCGTCCACGCCCAGGGCTGCTCAGCAAGCACATTTCTTTCCATCCCTACTGGCTTTCATCAGCCACATTACATCATGGTCACCTTGGTCCTAAACACTGACATCTCCAACATCTCTGTTCCAGCTGAAATAACGCCTTTCTTCTTTGTTTTCTCCCAGATGCTTACTGTGTTGCTACCTGATACTTCACCTGTGTGGGTCTTACTTTCTCCTCTGGATTGGGAGAGCTCAATACTGTGCAGAAGGCATGCGGTTGGGAGGCAGACAGACCTGTTTGAACAGAGTTTGGAACTTTGAATGGGTCACAACTTCTGCACCTCACTTCCCTCATTTGTGTGAAAGTGTCATATTTTCTGTGTGTGAGAAGTGAATGAACTAACACATGAGCACATGCTAGATGCTCAATAAATAAAAGTATCATCATCATCATTACAGGGAATGAATGGAATCAAAGTCTATAAATTGTACTTATTTTATATCCATTCACATTGGCTGGCTGATTAAATAAATTAATGAATGGAGGAATGAATGATTGTCTCTAGATTCCAGTAAAGGCAAGTAGCTAAAACGGAGTGTGGGTGTCTTTATCTCTATAATAACAGCTTTCAGCTTGCTCAGAGGAACCATCATAGAAGCTGCCCTTCTTACCAGCCTCTGGGCACAGTGCTGAGTGACACCTGACCAGGGGCGGGAGGCAACAGAGACGGCCGTAGGGGTGCCTATGACGTCATTCTTGTCCCTGTCATGATATCATGGGGGACTGGTCGTGCAAACACCACCCATCTTGTATTAAATTCTGAGCCATGAGGTGAGGAGTTAAAGATTAGCTTTGATCGAGGTTTTGGGGTGGAGAGAGGAGAAGAATGTTCTAGTTAGCTGATTTTGTTGTTGTTAACTAGAGCTACCTAGGAATTAAGAAAAATACTCTCAGGTGTAGGACTTGAGCTTCAGGGAGAGAGGGGAGATAGGCAGTGGAGGAAGTGACATGCAAGAGTCATCGGATCTCAAGATTGGGAGAAAACTGAAATGTCATCTATGTTGATTCTGAGGAGTAACATTTTTTTTTTTCATCAAAACATAATATGTAGTGAATCTAATGAAAGGCCACAGGTCTGGAGGAGAACCATGGAAAAGGAAATCGATGCTCAATTCAAAACCGTCGGTTCCCAGGACCCAGAGCCTGCGCCTGGCCAGCCCTGCACGCTGGTGGGGGACAGTCTAGTGTGGGGCAGGCAGCAGCTCAGCTGCTTGGGAACTGGGGAGTTATTACAAACAGGCTCTGAAGGGTTGCGGCTTCTTCAGTGACATGTGTTTGCGGTTTGCAGACGACTGGTCTAAGAATGTGAATTCTCGGGGCGCCTGGGTGGCTCAGTTGTTAAGCGTCTGCCTTCAGCTCAGGTCATGATCCCAGGGTCCTGGGATCGAGCCCCTCATCAGTCTCCCTGCTCAACGGGAAGCCTGCTTCTCCCTCTCCCACTCCCCCTGCTTGTGTTCCCTCTCTCTCTGTGTCTCTCTCTGTCAAATAAATAAAATCTTAAAAAAAAAAAAAAGAATGTGAATTCTCATATATAAATAAATATGTGTAAAATTTACATATGCATCCAACCCAGTGGGGACTGTTTAGTGACAGCATATCTGAGTCTATCAGAAATTCACTCTCTGGCCAGAGTTCAGCGAGGCTGTAATATCCAACGAGAAACTTCTCAGTCCGAAATGAGAGCCGCACCTTGGTCCCCACCAAACAAATAAATCTCGTGCTCATTTGGGAGTTGGTTGGATAATTTGTGTTGTTTTCCTGCAAGAGCGGTGCCATTTCTGAATCCTTAAATGTTTGCAAACACAAAGATGATTGATGCTCATTTAGCTAGTTCAAAACATGGTCAGGCTCAGTGCTACAGAGTGGCTTTCGAAGTGGGAGAGAAAAATGTCCCCACCCACATGCGTCCAGTTCCCTGGGAGGTAGTTCAAACCAGTTTAAGTGACGTGAGGGAAGGGTTCAAATAGGAATGTTATCAGCAGTTTTCACAGTGGGAAGGTGTGGGAAAACACTTCTCCCTCTGACGGACTGTTAGAAGGATCAAACAAAATAATGCTTGTGAAAGAATCCTTTTCAACTCTAAAACATCATCATACCACTGTCAGGTTTCACCACTGTTACTGTTTCTACGGGCCTGCAACATTCATTCAAAAAATTTATTAAGGGTCTCTTTTGTGCCAGGCAGTACGCTGAGATGCTGAAGAAATAAGACTTAATTTTTGCCCTAGAGGCTTCACGTAGTTTAGAAAGACATAATATAATGTCATGACTCAGGCAATTTAAAGATGCCACTAAAACGTCTAGACACCGCAGTGGGATAGTGAGTCATGCACTGCATACCATGGTGCATACTGCAATCTCATTCGGCTGCTTCTCCAAGTTTCCCTTTGAAAAAATACCATTTCCTTAGATAACCACAGTGGCTCTCAGCTCTAACACCGTGCAGTCAGAAATAGATGCAGCTAAGCAAAGCCTTCCTCAGAGGGGACTTGCTTCCAAGTTGACTTGTTGTGTCTTTCTGAGTAATTCTCTCCTCTTTTCCCCCATGGGTTCTGCTGACCATTAATGACATGTCTTGGTGGTGGAGTGGGGGGGGAGGGCGAAGGAGGCCATTGCAGACCAAGGCTCTGGGTAAGTTTTGCCACTGGGCTCTGAATGTCTCGGGTAACTGAGGAAAAGTTGCTCATCTTTAACCTCAGGACTTTGTTCCTACGTATATATTTCCATGTTCATTAAATTCTTAACATCTTAGCAATTGGTGGGCTGCATCTAAGAGAGCTTGAAAAGTCCAAGTTCTAAAGTACGTGAGCAGAAGGACATCCAGTGCTTGTGGGGAGCAGGAGGAGCCTGGAACCAGCCCCCACCCCCCCAAGTGACCAATGGCCATCTGGAGCATCATTAGAAAATCAGTGGAATTTTGAGACATAAAGATCTGGATGTCTTTTGGGTCTCAGCATTCAAAGAGACAGGGTAAACTTCAAGCAACAATGCTCAGGATAGTGATGCAGATCACAGACTCCACAGAGTCTGGGGACTCTGGGAAGATGAGCTATTTCCCCTTCATCCCACCCTTACCTCCATTCACCCCCACCTCTGCTGTTAGGCAATTTCTCCAAAATGAGTGAGACTCCGTTTCTTGCCTGCCTTGTCACCAAAAGCCTTGGGCCCTAAGTCCACTCCCTGTTGTTACTCTGTTTGGCCAGAAGCCAGGTGACCAGCCAGTGACTGTGTGACCAGTAGAGGGGCAGACTCTCCCACCTGTCTTGGCAGAGAAGCTGGTCCTCACAGTGATGGAATGGGCTCCCTCCTCTTCTGCCTGGGGGGCAATGAGTCAGTGGCCCCCTAGTAGACTGTCCAAGTGGACCATCTCTTGTTTCTCTGCACACCCCGCTCCAGCCACTGGTTCTGCTTCCTGCAGGGCGATCCCACCCCTGACTGTGATGACCTTGGGTAGAGTCAGCCTTTGGAAGGCCTGTCTTTTAGGGAGGAGGCTGCGTCTACCCTGGAGCTGGGAGGGCTGCAGGGGACAGGTCAGCTCTGTGTGATCATAGCCAGTAGCAGTACCGGACATATACTATCTCATTTTATCCTCGCAGAGTTAGGAAGTAGGCCAAAGTTATTCATTCACTCAACACATGTTATTGAGTGCCTAATAAGTGCTTGGCACTAGTTAAGGGCTTGGAATATATCAATACAGAGATCTTTGCTTGTATAGAGTTTACATTCTAGGGAAAGGATGGGAGAGTGGGATTTAAAAGCAGAGTTAAAAAACAACAACAACAAACTTTTAGAGTAAGTAAGTAAATTATATTTTCTGGGCCTCTTCACCTTATTCTGCATGCCCTTCAGAATCATTTATTCCAATATTTACTCAATAATTATCAAGCAGACACTACGTTCCAAGCATTACACTGGGCACTGGGGATGCAAAGATCAATGAGTTCCCTGTATGCTCCAGAGGCTCCCAGGCTAGACCCAGTGTAGTACACTAAGAGCTGTAACAGACATCCATGAGGGGCAGAAACTAGGGCCCCCAGACACCTGGTCCTCCCGCTGCCCTTAGGCTGTGCATCCTCCCCACAGGGCCCTGAGGTTTTCCTTTGGAGCCTAAGGGGAAATCTTGCTAATGTGGTAATGGATTAACGGACTATTAGTTTGTCGCCTACTCTTTCTGATAATTTATTTACATTTTAACTGGCTTTTAATGCCTCTCAACAAGGGAGGCAGATTTCACCATTGGGGGGGCTTTCTGTTAGCAGACTGGGGACAGGAAAATTGGGGAAAGCCCTGCTTCTCAGGTCACAGCAGCAAGGCAGGCTCCTACCTTCTCTCCCCACTCAGTGGGTCCCAGTCGTCTTTAGGACCTTCACCCTGTCTTGGCAATCAGTTCTGGGCATCTGGATTGCCTTTTGCAAAAGCACCTTTGGCGTCAAGGAATTTTTAGGGCTTAAAACAACCTCAAAGATCTTTTGGTGGCCTTCAGGGAGTTTGAGGGCTCCTGGAAATTCTGTGTAAACTTTTGTCTAAATATGCTGAAGTGTATTTTCTTTTTCCCGAAGACAAGATTTATAGCTTTCATCAGATTCTCAAAAATCTCAGAGACCCAGCAAAGTTGGCCATCATTTTAAGTGATGGACTTGAGTCCCAAAGAGAAGGAAAGTGGCATTCCAGAGACAGCACTGTTAAGAGGGGGAGGAGGGGGAAGAAGGGAGGGAGGGGAAGGTGGGGAGGGGAGAGACAGGAACTCAAGTTTCTTGTCCCATCAGTGCTTCCTCCACACGACCCCAGCATGTGCAGGCTTTAGGTCTTTGCTTCAGGATCTGTCACAGTTTTGTCCTAACACCCTAGCCGTGCCTGCTCACCTGCCGTGGTGGGGTAAGAACTGCTTTATGGGGGCAGCTTTGGAGAGCTGGAACAAGCCCCTGCTCCATCCTACAGCTACTGGCTTTGAGCTCTGGGTTTACAATTTATCATTACTTTAAACAGAAAACTCTTAGCTTTTGGAGTTGCCTGTGCCGAGACCCATGGTGCCCTGCTTGGGCATCTGTGGAGTAATACTGTCCGGTGGCAGAAGAAGGCATAACCCACAAGGCTGTCCTTTCTAGCACCACACTGCAGAGAGATAAATCCCTTGAGTGAGCCACACTTCAAACACTTCAAAAAAGTTGACACTTTGGATCCCTTTGTCCAAGGCAGAAATGCTGGGCTTGTTTTTAGACTGAAGAACTTGGGACAAGTTGTGTTGTCAACACCCATTGGAAGTTATCCGGGTAAATAAATATATACACATTCTCCTAGTCAATTTGAAAGCTAGGTAAGGGGATATTTGGCATCAGCCCAGGGAGCAGGAAAGAGCAAAATTATACAAACTGGAATTACAAATTGATCTAGAAAACACTAGCCTCTTTCTTTGGTCTATAATTATAGACTATGTTTGCTACTCTGACCGGTGACAAGGAACAAATAGGTTCCCAAACAGGTCCAGCAGCCTTGGATGTGATGAGAAGTTATTGTGATAGAGGGAAAGAGTCCTGCAACAAGAGTCAGTAGATCTCAGCTCTAGGGGTGACACTCTCACGAAATAGCTGCATAACTTTGGACAAGGGACTTCCTTGTTCTATAGTTCTGTTTGTTTCTTCCTGCCAAAAGAGGGGTGTAGATGCATTGGCTTGATGAGCTGTGAGGTCCCTCCCAGAGAGAATATTCTAGCCTTTTCATGAATTTTGTACATTCGTTTCCTTCTACGTGCTGCCTGCTGCATTCCAAACTTGTTCGTGACAGCCCAGGCTCATCTGAAGTCAGAAACGGGGACCAGAGCGCCCCCTCCCCCCCAAGCTCCCCTCCAGCCCCAGGAGTCTTGAGGTGTTGTGTTTGGCTGCCAGGCTCACCAGCAGGAATACGGACATCTCTTGCCGTACCGACAGCAGTAAAACTGCCATTCCCGATCCAGCACGGACTCAAAGTAGCGGCTCTGGAACCCTGCCACCAGCCCGTTGTTGGAGCACGTCTGGTACCTGAAGAGAAGAGAACAAGTGAACTAACGGCAAGAACACCCAAGACCCCAGCTCCCACAGCTCCTGAGCCAGGCCGTGCTTTGACTGACCTAGGTTCCTGAAATTTATGCCTCTTGTTTTAGAGAAGGAGGGGAGGGGCAGAAGGAGAGGGCAAATCTTAAGCAGGTTCCGTGCCCAGCACGCAGCCCCATGCGGGGCTCGGACCCAGGACCCTGAGATCATGACCTGAGCCGAAATCAAGAGTCGGACGCTTAACTGACTGGGCTACGCAGGTGCCCTAGTTGCTTCCATTTTACTGCAAATAATAAAGACTTGCTATATTTGTGGAAATAACATGCTCACCATTAAAATTCAAATGATTCATAATATTTCAGCTGAAGGAAATTGGGGAGCGCAGCTCCTGGTAGACGTCTATGAATTTATAGTTAGAAGCAAGCATAAATGGATGGATATAGAGGCATCTAGACTTTTACAAATGCAAGATTGTATTATTTATGCTACTTACAAGAGAATACACTTTATTTTACTTAAATTTAAAATAAAAAGAAGACAGAGAAACACAATGATTTGATGCACTTCAAACAACATTTCTTTTGCTCAAGAGCAGAGCCCTGGGAGTTTGCACGGGGCACTCATTCACTCAAGCCCCACGTACCTGCAAAGCCCAGGTGGGCACGGCACTTGGTCCAGGGCACCCGGTGGGAAGCTGGGACCACATCCCCAGGTTCTCACCACTTACCCAGGAATCTTCTTACTGCCCACTCGACTGTAAGCTCTACATAGTCAGGACGGGTTTTGCTTGGATTTATCCTCAGTGCCCACAGTGGGTCCTGGCATATGGAAGCACTCCTTACAGGGTGGTGACAGGAAAACTAACCTCAAATTCCCTGTAGGGGTCTTTTTCCTGTCTTATATGCTCTGTTCTAATTCTTCAAAGAAGGTGACCCCTCCTCTCTGGTCCACAGACCCTCCCTGCGGCCATGGGCATTGTCACTCTTTCTTTCTAGCTGGGCTGCTGATGCCTCTGGGGGTCAGCCCCTTTTATCTTCACAGCACCTTCCTAACTAAGCATTGGCTTTAGACAGTGTGATCATTTCTTCCTTTGTCCCACCTCCAGTACTACTTTCTCCCATCCCTGCCCCAAATCCCACCAGTGCCCAAAGTTTGCCACTTTCTGCTGGATGATGACGATGCTGTTGTCCACCCGGCCTTATGCGGGGTGGTGGTCTCTCACAAGTCCTTCCAAAACCAGTCCTTAGCTCCATCAGGTTCTCTGCATGTCCCTCCCCCCACCCCCCAGCCATTGATCATGCTCCCTCTCATGAGTGAGCAGAACAGGCGGCTGCCTATGTGTCATGGCTTGAAAACTTCTGGAACACAATCCCGTTTTCCAAGTACAGATAAGTTCCCCGGAAATATAACAGATAAAGTAAGAATAATTGCTCTGTGCTGATAGGTGACAGGGACCTTGCTGACACACAAACTGTAGAACCATCGGTGGTTTCTTTGTAATTGCCAGAAATGATCTTGTGGATCTGATGAAACTAGATATTAAATATATTCGATGGCTCTGATTGGAAGGCATCTGTCCTTTTCATTCATTTATTATTCATTTATTTATTCATGCATACCTACACTCAAATATGCATGTGTTTATTTGTTCATCCACTCAACAAGCTTGTACCCAGCAATTCTTCTGTATCAATCACCACGCTTCCATGCTGAGGGCAGTGAGGGATGGGCTTAGTATTTGGCCAGTCACACGTATTAGCCGTATTAGCCCGAGGTGCCTGTCCCTGGGACTTGTAAGAGGTTCTGACGGACCCTAGAGAGCTCAGCTACGGCAGATCAGGATTGCAGATTAAAATGTGCCTTGAGACCCATGCCCTTGACGTCCTAGCCTTCTTTGCTCTACCACTGCTCACAGCTCACCAGGAGTGGTGCCACTTTGGAAAACACCTGGCACATTTGGGAATGTGATTGGAATGGAGTGTTCGGGTCCGGGACGGTGGATAGTCCAAGATAGTCTATTATATCCTAATTCTAGCAGTGTGAGTGAGAGCTGTTCAAGAGAAAGCACTAAAAGTTGTAAACAAAGCTTCTGTGATCTTCCTTCTTACCATCATGACAGTTCTGGCTTCCTCTGAAACAGTCCTTTCAAAACCGAGCCAGGTTGTAGTTTCCCTGTGGTTCTTCTTCCAATTGTTTGGGTTTGTCCTGTGCACTTGGATCACCACAGGGGACAGTGTTCCCAGGGTGGTAAGTTCCCTTAAGTAAAAATACATGTAACAAGATAAGCTGGCCTGTTTCATGGGGTACCAGTTCTGAAGGAAATCCAAGTTCTGTGAATTCCCTGCTGGCTGTCAGCCAGGCGGCCTGCCCCATGATCCTGTGTGGGGAGTGTGTGTGTCACTCCCTCACACACCACCTCAGATAATGCTGCCCTGCGAAGATTAGAAAACCAAGCAGAACTCTCTTCCAGCTTCTGTCCCACGGCCATCCCATTTTGGTAGAGTACTGGAGTTTGGTAGTGCATGTGGCCAGGACAATGAAATCCAGAATTGGATTTTTGTTGGGGTACATTTTCACACTCATGTGGGGATCAGTAGAGCAGAATGGCTAAGAGCATGGACTGTGCTGCTGGACTGGCTGTGTCACCTTGGGCAGGCTTCATACTCTCTATTGGCCTCAGTTTTCTCATTTGTAAAATGGGCATAATAATGGCACATACTTATTTAAGTTATTGTGAAGACCAAATAAGACAATGCATATATATTCTGGTGCTTAATAAATTCTTTATTATTGTCATCATACTTTCATTTTGCCTACTCGACAATTGTGAGTGTACTTGGCCAAAGCTGCCTTGGCTCCCCAGTCTCCAGTCAGAGCAAAGCTGGTGGACTCCAGTGTATTCCCTGAGCTGTTGTTTCCCTAAAACCAAGCACGGAGGTTGGCTGTCTTGGTTGCTGACACACACCCACTTTGTAGCATAGATACTTGAGTGGATAGTAAAGTCCTTAAGGGAAAAGATCACTCAATTTTCAGTTTGAATTCCCCATGGGGCCTGACAAGGCAGGTCTAGCAGATGTTTAACAGAAGAACGAATGAACGGATGACTGGTCAGGCGTCCTCCAACACCAGAGGCAGAGTTGACATTGAAGAGCCCATCACTCAGATCCAGAAAGGGCCCTGACATTCCCCCCCAGAAGTTTCCAGGATCTGGAGTGAGTGATGGTCTCCCCACATCCACTTTTTCCCTCAGGAACCAAGCCTGCTCAGGCTGAGGGCGTGAAATGAGCAGAGCTTTGGACTTTCCTCCCCTCCATTCTTGTCCCTTTCAATCAACTTTTTGTAAAAGCACCTTATTTGGCGAGACTCACTTAGACATTTGGCCACATCTGCAGGATCACAAACATGGGAACAGGCAGGAGAGAAGAGGGGTGAGGGCAGCTGTGAACACGAGGGGCGTGGGGGAGCAGGAGAGGGCTGGCATCACTGACAGGATTCAAACTCAATTTTTAAAAAGTGGCCAGTGATGAAAAGACACACCGAAGGCTCTGCTCCACTTCTCAGCACCGGCTTGATGCTCCTGAATGGGCCTGCAGAAGAGTATGGACCCAAGACTGCAGGCTTCTGGGTGGATTGTGATGGGATCCCAGAGGAGCCGTGGGCACGGACTCCCTGAGAACATCCCTTCGGAATCTGAGTCCTTGGATGCCCTGCTTCAGAAGCTGTCTACTCCCCATTTCAGAAGGCAGACTTTCTTTCTCACCATCCCTTTGAAGGCTGAAGGCTCAATTTTGTTTCACAAACTGGATCATTGTTGGTCCTGCCCCACCTGACAGAAGAAACTTTCTAGAAGGCAAATCACAAGGCAGTTAGTTATCCTTTCCCTGACAATATTCAGGGACCTTCTCTGGGAGGGTGGCCTTTTGAAAGTGGCTTATCTTGGGACCGTGCCCCGGAAAGCAAAGACAGAAAACCTTCTCCTGTGTCAGCAGCAGTAAAACAAAGAAGCGACAGGGTGCAGACGAAGAGCTGTTGTTGAGGAAGCAGCAGACCCAAGTTCTGTCCCCGCCCTGTCATTACCACACTGTGTGGAGCCTTATTTAAGTCACTCTTGGCCAAGATGGAAACAGGAAGAGCAGGATCCAAATGCATTTTTCCGAGGCCAAAACTCTGTACATGAGCTATCAGGGGCACAAAGAATTGGTCGAAGACTGTCTTCTGCTTCTGGTCCATTCTCTGGCCAGGCTTTCTCTCTGTCTCCTGTAGTCTTCACTGGGTCCAGGCTCTTGGTCAGGCCAAGTGATGGGGGTGGGGACTGGAAGGTGTGCATATGTCTGGTCTTGTTGGTGAACTCTTCTATGGAGTTTTAGTCCCTCCTTCCAATCTTTGCTGGTTTTGGTCCAAACTTATAAAAAGTTCAAACTTATGGCGATGGGTCTGGTGTAGAACAGGGTAAAGCAGGGCCATCTTGGTCAAGCTTTCATAGTCACATCAAATGGATGGGCTGGTTGTTCTGGTCTCTTTCCTCCCAGTTCCACAGACATGCAAGGTGCTCCAGGCCTGTTAGCCAGTCTCCAACCACACAGCAGAGATGGAATAAGAGCTCTCAGCACTGGGGAGACCATGTGACACAGCCTCCATGACTCCCCCCATTTTTCCCCCAGTCCAGCTTGATGAGGGCTTAAGTTCCACCAAGACAGATTCATTATTTTAGAATAAAGCTTTGAGTCCTGTTAATTCTCTTCTCCCCAGATTAATCCTTTGAGTTGCTCTAAGGCATTTATAACATAGAGCACAGGGTTTTAGAATGTTCATTAACTCTTCCAATAAACCCTCATCAGAACCTTCTCTCTGCCTGGTACGATACTTGGTCTGGAATTCTTTCCAGAGGGCTATACGAGTTAGCACGGGCTATGGCAATACAGGGATTGGAGAGAAGAAGTAGACTGGCACTCCAGCCAGAGAAGAGGAGCAAGAGACTGGGTGGGGACATTGGGACAGGGAAGTGGCAAGAGGCAGAGACAAACCCAGTTTGGGGGCAAGGTGCAATAGTGCAGAATTTCTGGAGGTAAGCGCTGCACTGCTGAGCGCTGGGCTTTCTGCCACTCAGGTGGGGACGTGAACAATCATCTGAATAGCGCTGCGCTGAAGGCAGTCTCTTCTCTGCCTGCCCGCATCTGAGGAAGAGTCCTCCTGCCTTCCGTGCATCTGGTTTCAAGTCTGCCTGCCTGTCTACCAGGTTTCCAGATGGTGACGCACAAATGGGCTGCCGAATACCTTCTCTGGATTAAAAAAAAAACCAAAAAAACCCCAACATAGCAGGACAGAGAGAGAAAAACAAATTCACCCCAAAATACCAACTCCTGCCCCATTTTGGAAAAATACAAGCAGTAGAGACTATCCCAAAGGTGTCTGAGAAGATCCGGATTATCTTATGTGACGTATTAATGTCTTGAGATCAGTTATGGCCTGAGAGCAAATGCAGGTCATGCGGGGATCTCAGCCTCAGCCACAGGAACCCATGAACATCAATTATCACAATATTTGTTAACCCAGAGATCTAATGCTGCCTCAATGTCTATCTGAAAATGTGACCGATATTCAAGACACTCATAATGTATGCTTAGATATTTATAGATCATAACTGAATTATATGTTCCCCAAACAAAGTGGTACACATCAGGGGCCTTTGTAATGTAGCAATTTATATTTGAGCTCCAGCTTTAAAATGGACTGTGTGATATGTATCTCTTTGAGTTTCAGTTTCTACAGGGTAGTCATAAGAGTGAAAATAAGTAACCTTTGTCAGGGACCTACCGCATGCCAGGTGTTGTGCTCAGCACTCTAACCCGGGCTCATTATTTCAGTCATCAAAACATCTCATGAAATGGGCTCGCATAACCAGTTCTCACCACCACCAGCGTGTGACACATAAGGAAACTTGGGTTTAGAGACGTTATGTGATTCTCTCAAGGACGCACAGTCAGTAATGCCTATATATTATCTCATTTACCTCTCACTACACGTCTGTCTTTGTAGAGGTAGAAACTGGGGCTTGGAAGGTTGACATAACTTCCATCAGAAGGAGTGGGGTGGCATTTTGAGAACTGTCCTGTTTGACTGCAAAAGTTATCTTTCCATTACTTCAAGATAACTTGAAGAAACACACACACACGGTGCACACACACACGCACAGAGGAAGATATCCTAACTCTGGGAAATCTCTTATTTATTGGGAAGATTATGTCTGGCCGGTACCCCCACAGAAGCAAATCCCCTACCGGGATTAGTGAAACTTTGCCAATCTTATCAGCACAGCCAAGAGCCATTTTTGCAAAACTCAAGTTCCCCCAGACACCTGATTCCTAGTACTTAGAAGAAGAGTGACCTCGATGGGGAGTGGGCAAGAATCGTGGAGCTGCCATAACCCTTCTCCCACACTCGCCTTCTTGCCCTCAGAAGTCACTCTTACGTGGATGTGATATCTTCTTTAGCCCAGCTTTATCCAAGAACAGAAACGACACCAGCATTTCACATCGGCCAGCACTGGGGTATCAGAATGTCTGGCTTGGGCCCTGTCCTCTACTGCTCACCAGCTCCCAGGGGGCAAGTCTCCCAGTGCTCTGAGCCACAGTCCCTCATCTGTAAAACAGAGAAATAGTAGTGCCTGCCTCCTGATAGCACCATGAAGATCAAATAAGATTAGACTACGAGTAACTCAAGGGCATAGACTGTATGTCATTCATCTTCATGATCCTGGAGTCTGGCAAAATTTGTGATAATAAGCATTTGGTAGTGAATAAATGAGCAAAGGAACGTATAAATGGGGAATGCTTATAAACTACCAAGCACCGCAGAAATTAGGCCTAGGGTAATAGCACCTACACGGAATGCACCTATTTCATGGGTTTTTCAATTGCAGACTCTCTTGGCCTTCATTCCTCATCTACGATGCAAGGACATTGTTGTGGATTTTTTTCCAGGCCCCTCCTGGCGCTAAGCTTCTTTGATTCTGTTGCTGTTTGCCTTTTAAACTACCAGTATGTACTCTACTAGCCGGCATCCTTACTTTTAAAAATCTTTTTAGTTTGAAGTGATTTTAGATTTACAGAAGAGTTGTTTCCCTGATCTTATCTTTCAGAACTCTGGTTCCTTGATCAACCCTAAGGAATTATCACTGGTACAACCCTTAACTCCAGACTTTGTTTGGATTTCATGTTTTCTCACTAATGACCTTTTTTTGTTCCAAGATCCAAACCAGAATACCATGTGGCATTTGGCCCAAGTGGCTTTTGAGATAAAGAGCTCACTATTGCATTTTTGAAATTATTGGGACAGTAAGATTTGGGGGATAGTAGGATGGAAATCTAATTAAGAATTCATCCTGGGCGCCTGGGTGGCTCAGTTGGTTGGGCGACTGCCTTCGGCTCAGGTCATGATCCTGGAGTCCCGGGATCGAGTCCCGCGTTGGGCTCCCTGCTCATGGGGGAGTCTGCCTCTCTCTCTGACCCTCCCCTCTCTCGTGCTCTCTCTCTATCTCGTTCTCTCTCTCAAATAAATAAAATCTTAAAAAAAAAAAAAGAATTCATCCTGAGGTAAGTGTGTCCAACATCCTCTGTGCATGTTATAGAGAACTTCAGGAAGTCTCAGAAGACCATCCTGCAGGGCAGCAAATGCAGCTAGCCAAAATGAGAGGTGAACAATAAAGCTGGGCCCTATATTATAGGTAATGGGATCCTGAAAACCAAAAATATGAACAAAATGGTTTCCCCTGCTGGAAAATCTGCAGGCTTCTTTGTTGAGTGTGGTGGGGGGTGGAACACTGACTGGGATTTGAATTACCCAAAGCACGCACTAGTCTGATTTAGTCTTGCATACATATTTAGTGGTCCTACTATGCACCGACTTATTCTAGGCCCTGGAGAATATCCTATGCAGCGTCAAATAAGACAAAGTCCCTACATTTGTTAAGCCTGTTTTGAAGGAGACAAACACTGTACAAATACAAATCAGCTAATGACAGGTGCACCACAGCAAACATAAAGCAGGTTGGGGCGTAGAGGGTGGGAAACTTGGGTTCAGACAAGGTGGTCTGAAAAAGACTCTCAGAGGAGGGGGGGCTCTGTGTGTCCTGAGTGCTTAGAACCATGAATCAGGGGCATTGCTCTGTACGACACAGAGTCCTGCTCTCCAGTAGAGTCAGATTATGGCAAACTGAGTTTCTGCCCTCTATTCTCAGCTTCAGATTGACCTTAATGCTAACACAGGTCTTGGGACAGTTTTCCTTTCTCCTCTTCTCCGTCACATGACTGGCCTTTGGTGAATTCATAAATTTAAATTGTCAGCTGTGAGAGAAGCTGTCATTTAAAAACACCTTCCTGAGATCCTTTGAAGCCCAGGGCCCTCCCCGGGGGCTGGGGGGGCGGGGGAAGCAGGTGCCAACAAACAGAATGCTGTTCTTTTGAATTCAGGCTCCATGTAAATCTGGCTTGCCCCAAAACCAGCCTCATCAAGTTCCAGATTCATTAAACCTTTATTGACCGCCTGTGATGTGCCAGGCATTTCTTTACATTGAGATTTAGAGTCCCGCCTCTATACATTTCTCCTGCACGCACACAGTGACACCCCCTATTGTGAGGCGGGTGCCGCACCCTCCTTTTTTTCCGGAATGAGGAATCAAATGCTTGGGACCACAGGGCTAAGAGATGATAGAAACAGGAGCTGTGAATCGAGATTTCCTGGTTCTAAGACCAGAGCTCCGTCTACCACATGACAGCTCAGCCTCACTAGCAAATTCCAGCTTCCATTTTGCTCCACACAGGACTCACATGTCCTCTAGCCTGTGCCACGTCGAGTTAGAGATTCCCTGAGAACAACCGAGGCATGCCCTGAAATGGCAAAGTGCCACTCTTGGGACTCAGGGAAAGCCTCCTGGTGGCCATTAATAGGGGAGCCGGCTTGCACACTCCAGAATATGGCCCCTGAAGAGGTGGCTTTCTACAGAGAAACTATAGCGAACAGCAGTGTTATGAGCCACCCAGCCCATGCTTGGAACACCTTTTATTTTATTGATTTATTTTAAAAGATTTTATTTCTTTATTTGAGAGAGAGTGAGCAGGAGGGAGAGGGAGAGAATCTGAAGCAGACTCCGTGCTGAGTGCAGAGCCCGATGCGGGGCTCGATTGCAGCACCCCGAGATCATGGCCTGAGCTGAAGCCAAGAGTCCGACGCTTAACAGACTGAGCCACCCAGGCACCCCATGGAGCACCTTTTAAATCTGTGCTTCAGTTAGCCTGTGTCTTTAGTAGGTCCTATATATCGTTGTCAAATCTGTGTTTTAGACTCCTCCTCCCTCTTAAAATAAACCTGCAAGCTGATTCACTTATACAAGGCAGCCAAATTCACAAAACCGTCCACAGCTCTTCCCCCAGAGCAGATTACAAGCTTGCAGCCCATGGGAAGTGTAACTGCCCCTCACTCAGCCTATTAGCAAATTCTTTCCTTCCAGATTTTTCACTGGGACTGAAGTCTAAACTCAAAGCAATAATCATCTAAAAAAGTGCTTCTGGGGTAATTGGTATCAGACCTGGGGCAGTTGAGTTTTACCATAAAGGAACTGTTTTTCATGTTTGTGCATTTTTCACTCTGTGATTAGCAGAGTAGGAGGCAACAGGGGGTGGAAAGGGAGAAGGAAAATCGTTTGAGTCAGCACAGCCCAAAATGTGGAGGAAGAGGGTGGAAGAGTGATCTTACCCGTCAGCCTCTTATTGGACTCCCATTGGCCAAAAAAAAACCCATCTCATGTCCACTCCCTTCCTCTTTTGCTTTGCTTCAAACAGTCTGGGAGTTAATGACAAACCAGATGCAAGTTGGCAAGTTTAAAACTAAACATCATTTGCCTTCTCTCCCTAGCAGGGATAAACACAAGGATCAACAGAATGCAAGAAAAATCCAAATGCATTTTCAAGGCCAAACAGAGCATGCGGTATTGGAGTTGTGGATTCTTCTGAGATCACGTAGTGTGACCACTCATTTTCCAGATGAGGTAGGAGCCTAGAGAGTTGAATCCCTGGGGCAAGGTCACGTGGCCTTTAGAAGCTGGGTCTGAATCCAGGCCTTCTGACTCCAAGCCCAAGGCTCTTCCTTTGGGGTTAAGAAATCATCTCTGAGCGCTGTTTTACTATATGGCTCAAAAAAGGGGCATTAGAAAGGGGCCCCGCCCATATAACGGCCCCCTAGATGGATGGACTAAGGTGGTGCTGTGCTCCATGCCAGGCAATGGGCCTGGCTAAGGGGATCTTTGAGGTAAGCCTGGACTCTGAGTTGGTCACCTTTCAGAAGGAGTTTTGAATAATTAAATCTGCTCACCAGAGGCAGTGGGGTAGAGAAGGGAGGCCCAGTAAAGGGCCCCACCTGCAGCTGCTTATTTGACCCACTCCCCATTCCTTCCACAAGCTGAGCCCCTCCTCAGCCACAGTAACCAAGCTGGTCCCCAAACCTCCCGGGCTCGGCTTCCACTATGACCTTGCAGATCCCATCCTCCCAGGATGAACCACTTCCCTGAGTCCAGTCCCGGCCCCTGGCTGGGCCAATGGCCCACATCAGGCGGGGGCAGCAGGCTCTCGAGAAGCTCATCACTGTGGCCAAGGACATACAATTTGGAGTTAAGACTCACTAGATCCAAATCCTGCCTTTACCACTTTTGGGCTGAGGAAACATTTGGGTCTCTAGACCACAATTTGTCTACCTATAAAATGACTTATAGATTTGTTTTGAGCATTAATGAGATAATCCATATAAAGCATCAGCATGGTGCTACCTCAGGATAAACACTCAATAAATGGCAGTTGTTTTGACTACTCAGAAGTCCCCTCTCTTGCCCGGTTCCTGCACACACGCGTCAGTGTCTTTCCCTCCCGGGGTCTCATCATGGTTCAGTCTGCTGATTGTGCGGTCCCCCAGAGTTTGACCACCCCAACCCACTCTCCACCATGCGCTGCTGGAACCCTCACAGAGTCCTGCTCTCCAGAAAACCCAGCGGCAGCGGGGCTTCCTCCTCACTGGACCTGCCTCCCCCAGAGCCCACGTCCCCCATCCCACCCCCCAGGGGTCCTGCCTTCCCATCCAGTCTGCATGAATAGCCAGCCTCACAGGCAGTAGTACTGGGATGGGATCCTGACCGAGGTCTGGGGCTGGGACTGTCACACCCCACAGCCAAGCACCAGCTTGGACCATTTCCATGCCATTGACTGTGGCAGAGCCCAGTCAGGCCAGAACAGCACTTCTCCCTAAAAGTCTTCAGTAAACTATTTTCTGGCAGTGAAACCCACTTTAAATTCAGACAGAGAGAAGGACCTCAGTTCCTATAACCAAGAGAGCACCTTTTAGCAGGGCAGTAGAGAGGTATTTCATTTCCCTTCTCCTTGCCTAAATTTCTTTGTCCCCTCTCCCCCATTCACTTGTTTTAAATCTGCATTTCTCAAACTGTCCACGGTGAGGGTCCAGTCATTTATTGTCCCCAAACTCTTGTGGACCAATACCTTTGCAAAATAGTAAAAATAAATTACTACAAAACGAAAATGCCATTTGGACATCACAACACTGTAAAGTGTCTTAAAAACCCTCAATTCCTGTACTGATCTTTTTGCGGGCTAGTAAACATTTCGCAGACCCACGGTAGTTCCTGGACGAAATTGAGAGGAGGGCTGCCTCTGGAAGGAACGGAACCACAGAGGAGCCCATCTGCCGTGGGCACTCCCCATCCTGGGTTTCTGTCCTGTCATGTAGGCTGCTGAGCAGCCAGCCCTGCCCCAGCCGCCCCGAGAATGAGTTCCTGGCCCCATCTCTGGAGGCTGGGGTCAAGCGGCCCCCAGGGGACAAATGTGCCGTCATGGCCGTGCCCCCCGTCCAAGAGTGCAGGCTGCCCTTACCACTCCATTCCAGCTCTGTTGATTTCCTCCCACCAGCACTCCGTGGGCTCCCCGAGGTTCTGTGGCGTGGGCATGCAAGCGTAATTCCACTGTCTGTCCGAGCCTTCATTCTTGTTGAAGATGCTCCTCACGGCCACCACCACCTGCCCATGGGGACACTGGTAGCTGAAGCCCTGCCGGTTCAGATTCACCCACCCGTCATCACTGTAGTCGTGGTACTGCTGGTAAGGATACCCGTAGTCTCCGTACTGGCCCCAGGCCACGGTGACCAGCGGCAGAAGCACCCAGAGCAGAGCACGGTCCATGCTGCTGGGCTTCTGGCAAACACTGTCACCCTAGGGCCGCTGGGCTGACCGTTTTGTACAGCTGCCGCTGACATGTGGCTTCCAGATGTGGGTGAGCAAGCTCCAACTGCAGTGTGTCATCGTTCAAGCAGAACTTTTCGGCGTGGAGATCCTGGCCACAAGTCCATCCAGCTCGTTTTAAGGTGGAATTCTAGGAAAATGTGAGGAACATACAAATGAAAGAAATTCCCTGGAGAAAGAATAATTCCGCGCATAGATTATAAAAGCAAACGGCTTCACAGCCCTTAGAAGCCTTCACCGGAGAGGACCGCGTGTCTGCCCCTCGTCTCTCAGGGCCTTCCCTCTCTCTGCTCCCCTCCGCCAGCAAGCCCCTGCACTTTTTTGTCCAAACTAGCCTTCCAGGACCCCACAGATACCCAGAGTGATTCCAAAACACCAAAATAATAGGATGAAGGGATAGAGTCCTTAAGATTTCTGCAAGGCTCGATGCCTGGTTTAAGTTCTCAGCCCACTGTCTTTCGACTGTGAGTGTATATACGGTGTGCCGGTTTGCAAGGCTGTTCTGTGAATTATTAAGTCACACGTGGCAGTGCTGTGGGCCCATGGGAAGGGAAGTTAGGCACCATCCCTGCACTTGAGCATCCTCCTAAGCTGCGGAAATTGGACCCAGCTACTCTACAAGCTGTGCTCTCCTCTTAAGTGTGTAATGAGTTATCTGAATAATCTGAATTCATCCTTCAGTGGTTTTTTCCTCCACGTGAGGGGTTTTCTTTTTATTGAAGTATACTGTACAGATAATAAAAGTCATCTTTTAAAATATTTAGCATACAGTCATTTAACCAGAACCGTAGCTGAGACACAGAACAGGTCCATCAACCCCCCCAAATCCCATTTATATTCCTTGGTAGTCGAATCTTCCCCAGCACCTTGTTCCTGGTAAACCCTGATCTACTCTCTGTCACTATAGCTTTCTATTTCCAGAATGTCAAGTAAATGCAACCGTACGTAAGTAGTCTTTTGTGTCCGACTCCTTTCCCTTTTAAGATTAGTCCCCGCTGAGTGGTGTTCTATGATACGGCGGTGCTATAAGTTGTTTATAAATTTACCAGTTGAAAGACAATCGTCTTTTTTTTAATTCTTATGTTAATCCCCATACATTACATCATTAGTTTTAGATGTAGTGTTCCATGATTCATTGTTTTTGCATAACACCCAGTGCTCCATACAAAATGTGCCCTCCTCAATACCCATCACCAGGTTAACCCATCCTCCCACCCCCCTCCCCTCTAGAACCCTCAGTTTGTTTTTCAGAGTCCATCGTCTCTCATGGTTCATCTACCCCTCTGATTTCCCCCGCTTCATTCTTCCCCTCCTGCTACATTCTTCTTCTTCTTTTTTTTTTCTTAACATATATTGCATTATTTGTTTCAGAGGTACAGATCTGAGATTCAACAGTCTTGCACAATTCACAGCGCTTACCAGAGCACATACCCTCCCCAGTGTCTATCACCCAGTCACCCCATCCCTCCCACCCCACCCCCCACTCCAGCAACCCTCAGTTTGTTTCCTGTGATTAAGAATTCCTCATATCAGTGAGGTCATATGATACATGTCTTTCTCTGTTTGACTTATTTCGCTCAACATAATACCCTCCAGTTCCATCCATGTCATTGCAAATGGCAAGATCTCATTCCTTTTGATGGCTACATAATATTCCATTGTATATATATACCACCTCTTCTTTATCCATTCATCTGTCGATGGACATCTTGGCTCTTTCCACAGTTTGGTTATTGTGGACATTGCTGCTATAAACATCGGGGTGCACGTACCCTTTCAGATCCCTACTTTTGTATCTTTGGGGTAAATACCCAGTAGTGCAATTGCTGGATCATACGGTAGCTCTATTTTCAACTTTTTGAGGAACCTCCATACTGTTTTCCAGAGTGGCTGCACCAGCTTGCATTCCCACCAACAGTGTAGGAGGGTTCCCCTTTCTCCACATCCCCGCCAACATGTGTTGTTTCCTGACTTGTTAATTTTAGCCATTCTGACTGGTGTGAGGTGGTATCTCATTGAGGTTTTGATTTGGATTTCCCTGATGCTGAGCGATATTGAGCACTTTTTCATGTGTCTGTTGGCCATTTGGATGTCTTCTTTGGAAAAATGTCTGTTCATGTCTTCTGCCCATTTCTTGATTGGATTCTTTGTTCTTTGGGTGTTGAGTTTGATGAGTTCTTTATAGATTTTGGATACTAGCCCTTTATCTGATATGTCATTTGCAAATATCTTCTCCCATTCTGTCGGTTGGGAAGACAATCGTTTTTGTTGTTGTTGTTGTTGTTGTTGTTGTTTTGTCAGGTTTTGGTAATTGTGGAAAAAAAGCTGCTATAAACATCCATGTGCAGGTTTTTTCTGTGTGAACAGATTTTTATTTCATTTGGGCAAATACCTAGGAGTGGAATTGCTGGACCACAAGGTAAGCGTCTGTTTAAATTTATAAGAAACTACCTGAATTCTAAAATGGCTGAGCCATTGTGCATCCCTACCAGAAAATTACCATTTCTTTCTTTATTTTACCATTTTAATAGGGTAATAGGTTTCTAGTGGTATTTCAGTGAGCTTTTGATTTGCATTTCTCTAGTGACTAATGATTTTGAACATTTTTTTCATGTGTTTATCAGCCACCATATGTCTTCTCTGGTGATTTAGCTGTTTAGATCTTTTGAGCCCTTTGGGTGTCTCCTAAGTGCATAGTATTTCTCATTTTTCATCAGGGTTGTCCTTTAAAAAGTTTCTCTATATTGTGGTTGTAGACCAATTATCTCTTAGGCCCCTGTGAAGCTTGTTAAAATGCAGATTCCTGGGCTCCACTCCAGAACCTATTAAACCATAACCTCACAGGGGGTGCCCAAGTACCTACAGTTAAAAGAATTTTTTTTTCCAGGTGATTCTTATTCAAATCAAGTTTAAGAACCACTTTTCTAAAGGAATGTGGAGCTAGGGAAAAGGAAATCACACTATAAATCTCACGCCTTGTCCAACCTATAGCACATTTACCAGATGGCATTCAAGCTAGATTAATCAAGATCACCTTGAAGGAGAAAGAACGTCCCACATGGGAAGAAAGCAGACGTGTGTGTGTGTGTATGTGCATGTGTGCGTGCGCGCGTGTGTTTTGGGCATGCAGTTTGCTCTGAGATTATGGTTACTAAAGGGAGGGGAAGAGGCTCTGGGCTGAACAGGTAAATGGGCCTCCGTTTTCTTTTTAGCATCATCTTCTCCTACCACTTTATCCCTAAGTAACTCCCCACAGCTGACAACTGGTGTCCTCCAAGCTTAGGGTGACCACTTTGATTTTTAATATGCTAGAGCACTCATTCTCAGCCCTGTCAAAAATTACCAGGCAAGAATAACCTGGGGAGCTTTTGAAAAACACCAAGGTCTGAGCCTCCTCCCCAACCCTCCAGACCAGAAGCTTTTGATCAGGGCCCAGACAACAGTAAAACTTTAAACTTTAAAACCTTTCTGTATGATTCTTACATACAGCCAACATTGAGAACAACTACTATAGAGGATTGATTGATTGATAGATTGACTGGTTGATTGATTGGTTGTCCTCCATCCCTTTTCCCTAGAGGTTTTAAGTTCTAGCATCCTGATGCTCAGGAGTTTTATCCTGCATTCTGGGTATGACGTATGAGTAATCTTAAACCTTAAGGAGCTCCCAGAGACAATGTAAGTCATTGAAGCACTTATCTTTTTTGTACATTCATTTCCCAACCATTTCCAGGCCCTGCCTGTTCCCTGTTCTGGGCAGACCTCTCCTGTCTTACAGCTTAGAGATACCATGGCTGGACTCCCTGCAATGTGCAGAAGTAAACATCTTGATAGTTTAGGCCAGTCTGGGTGTAGATTCCTGTTACTTAGAGCTGAAAGCATCCCAACTGATGCAATGGCTCAGGGGATTCCAGAAACTGCTGAGGGCTTTGAGCGAGTTGCTAGAGGCCTCACAGAGAATGGTTTTCCTGAGTGGACGTTAGGAACCTGTTTAACACATGTGCACTTTACCATGCATTTTCAACTAGGGAATCCTATTACCTTTCTCACAACCTTATAACATATATTAGTGAGGCCTTATTGGGGTTCACTTTTCACAGATGAGGAAACTGGCTAGGGAACATTTTGGCTCAGATTGCTAGAGCTGGGAGGTTATGACCTTCAGGTCTTTTGACTCCATTCTGTGATTCCTTTCCTTATTTCAACAAAACTGCAGTCACTAACTATAAATCAGCACTTAGAACGAATTTCCACATAAAATATTTATGGGGTTATTTATATGAACACACACACACAACTAATTTGCACTATGGATTTCTGCTGTTATTGACATGTGCTCAGTAATCTGAGGACTTTCAAGAACTAAGTATGAGATCAGCAGCTTTCAAAGTGTGGTTCTAGAATGTGTGGCATCAGCGGCACCTGGGAACTTGTTAGAAATGTAAATTCTCTGGCCCCACTGCAGACCTAATGAATCAGACACTCTGGGGTGGGAACCAGCAATCTGTGTTTCAACCAGCTCCCCGGGTAATCTGATGCACACTGAAGTGAGAACCATCACACAGGAGATATCTCAGAAAAATCTACCCAAATTCCAGGAGTCACTTGGTAAGGAGTAATTGAATGATACTGAAGCCTATTTGAGTCCAAATCATTTATTTTATCACAGAGCCCACACAGTAATCACTGGACTATATCATTTCCTAGTAGTAATGAACCTGAGATGTTTTGGAGCGACTCAGCCATTGAGCTTTCCAAAGCCTGGATGATTCTTCTTTTTCCTTTTCCTCTCTTACTCTTCCTCTTCCCTCTAACAGCTTTGTTGAGATACAATTCACATACCAAACAACTCATCAGTTAAGGCATATACAATGGCTTCTAGTGTATTCACATTGTACCACCATCACCACAGTCAATTTTAGAATATTTTTGTCACCCAACGAGAAATACTGTACCCATTAGCAATGACTCCACATTTCTTCCCTCCCATTAGCCCTGGGGAACAACTAATCTACGTCCTGTCTCTATGGATTTGTCTAATCTGGACACTTCATGTAAATAGAATCATGTGGTCTTTTGTGACTGGTCTGACACTCAGTGTAACTGTTTTCAAGGTTCATCCATGTTGTAATGTGTCAGGACTTCATTTCTTTTTGTTGCCAAACAATGTTCCATTGTATGGATATACCACATGCTATTTATCCATTCATAAGTTGATGGACATTTGGGTTGTTTCCACCTTTCGGCTATTATGAACAACGTTGTTATGAACATTCACGTACAAGTTTTTGAGTGACCATAGGTTTTCATTTCTCTTGGATATATACCCAGGAGTGGAATTGCTGGGGTATATGATAACTCCATGTTTAACTTTTTGAGGTTCTGCTTTCCAAAACAGCAGAACCATTTAATGTCCCCACCAGCAGTGTGTGAGTGTTCCAATTTCTCTACATCTTCACCAATGCTTTGATTAGGCCTGGCTTCTTCAGAAAGCTGCAGAAAGCCACAGACACTCTGGTGACACTTTTAGGGGTCTGGATCCACTCCAATCTGGTAACTTCCTCAAAGATTTAATTCCTTCTTGAGAAATACTGAATATACCGTTTTGGCCTGATCTCAGTGGGGAGCCCCCAGAATGATCCTAGAATCAATTTACCCCTCTGAGTGAGTTATTTTTACACTTTCTGGATTGCACGTTGGCAAGAAAAACAGTGTATACTTATGGTGTCACTCTCGAGCAGACCGAATCCACTGCAGTTTTCTGGGTATGACCTGTTGGCTCCATGGACAAGCTATGGGAAAGGCAGAAGACATGGCTCACTGCAGTGCTTGGATGAAGGTGGTAGCCCCAGATGAGTGAGCAGATGCTTAGCCTGAAATATTGGCTGGAAATTATGGGAAGATTCCATTTTTACACACTTCCTTTTTTCCCTTTTAACTACTGTCTATAATCAGGATTTAGCTGCAGGTCTATGTACAGGGTCTTTGCACACATACTGTGAGGAACCCCATGCCACGTGTCTGCTGAACCATCCATGTTCTCTCCCCAAAAAGAACATTTCTCAGCTTCAGAGTTTAGCTGAGGGAGGTCTTAAATAGCCTCTGCACGCCCAGGCTGTCCTCTTGTCCCTCAAGCTCGCCACTGTTTGCTTGACCCATTGTGGGGCATCCACCATTATGCCATTTGAGGTGAGCCCTGAGAGCTACCAGTGAGGCTAGAAATGCTTGTATTGGAGGCAGCAGGAGAAAGAGTGAGAACCAAAGTTAAGGAGAGTGAAGAGAGAAGGTCGGGAAGGGTAGAACACAGTGCACCTACTTGTGCTAGTTAAACTGCTATGACTTCTCATGCGACTGCCCAGTTAGTCTTCCCACAGTTCTAGGATGGCCGTTTTATGGTTGAGGAAAATGAGGTTGAGAGAGGATTGGTAACTCACCCCAATTCTTAGAGTTGGCACAAGACACAAAGGGGGCTCGACTTTGTCAGTCTGTTTCTTTGATCCCAAGTACCGAGCAGTCATGACTGGACCTCAGAGCAGTGGCAGATGATACTGAAACGAACAGAGGTGCCTGGTCTCCAAATATCTGCATCAAAATTCTGGTTCTACAAGTAAGCTAAATGACATTAAACCAGTTTCCTACTTGGGCACTGCTGATGCTCTGGGCCAGATAATTTTTTGTTGTCCCGAACGCCGTAGGATGTTGAGCAGCATCTCTGGTCTCTATCCACATGCCAGCAGTATCTCCCTTCCCCACAATGTACGTGACAACCAAGAATGCCTGCAGACATCGCCAAACATTTCCCAGGGGACAGAATCATCTCTGGTTGAGAACCACTGAGCTAGACAAAACCTGTTTGATCATCTGTCAGATGGGGATGATAATCACAGTACCTGCTCCTCTCCCCACCATGAGATTGCTGTGAGAATCATACCGAATAACGGTCTTGCAAAGTCCTAGTAAATTGTAAAGCTTGACACAAATGTAGGTTGTCATTATCACCTCGGAGAAACACTAGACACCGGAGCAGAGGGGCTCATCATGCAAACTGGTGTAATGAGCAGCCAGCACTACAGTCCGCGGAGTAGTCCCGAGCACACGAGTGCCAGGCGGAATTCGTTTGGGAATGGTGAAGCTAGGAATGCACTGCTTCACCACTCAGGGGCTCCACTACACCATGCGGATGAGTGTGGATGGCAGAGCTCACCGAGAGAGTGAGTTTGCAGATGTCAGGAGGACAGGGTTGGGCACTAGAGGCAGGGAGTGAGGGAGGAGAATTCAGGAGGTCTGGGAGTGACAGGCAGGAGGAGGAACCTTCATGGTGGAGAAGGAGATCTTAAGTGATGTCATTCCAAGCCAAAGTTCCTAGTTTCAAATCGGCTTTATGAATGCTCAGACCTGGTATATAAACCATGCCATCTAGCAGGTGGGAGGCCCCCAGGACATATTTGTTCTCTTCTACTTGCAGGGCTCCAACAAGAATCAGTTCATCTTTGCATTGATGGAGGTGGTGAAGTCGGCTTCATTAGTTCTCTTGCCAATTTTGAAATGGAGGCTTTGAGAGGTAGAGTCATGTCCAAAGTTACAGACGTATGGGTGAAAGTGTGTGGATATAAACCCGTGTCTCCCGATTTCACATAGAGGATCCTGATGCACCCTACATCACTCTGACCATCCCAGCAAGCCCTACCAGGTTTCTCAGGGCACTGGAGGCCTGGACAGAGACCTGTGAACCTGACTTGCATGGAAGCAAGATGACCCATCCTAGAGTGCTTTGGAAGATCCACTTATGCACATTTACCAAGCCCTTTCCTCTGACCTTCTGAAGGCTATGGGCCTGGGTTTGAGCAGCAGAAGTAGCCTCCCTGAACAGCCCTTCTCCTCCAGATTTCCACTGTCTCTGCCAGGTCCTTCCCCCAGCACTGCTCCTATCTGTTGCTTCCTCTGATCATGCCTGGTTACCCTTCAACTAAGCTCCATGCTCTTGCCCCCATTGCTGCAACTACACATTTGTACTTCCATTTGGTATTGATCAGTCCCTTCCTCTAGCTTTGGGTGCTGGACATGGTCACCGAGGAAGCCCACTGCCTTTCCCAGGCCTAAGAACACACACCCACTGCAAACCAGCATTTCTGAGTGAGGTCCACAGACTGCAGCATCCCAGTCAGGGAGGGATGTGCTGAAGCAGAATCTCTGGAGATGGGGCCCTGGAATCTGTGTTTGCAACGAGCTCTCCCCTGTGAACTTTATGCATTCCAAAGTCTGGAACCATAGGCTAAGGTGCATTTTCATTCCCTGATAATTTTTCTGATTTTGTATTCTTCCCAAATATGAGGCAGAACCGGGCAAGTCTCCTCTGCCAAGTACCCAGCTAGCGGTCCAGGTCCAGGTGTGTCCCCGGCTCTGGGGTGCATGGGCAGTGCGGAGGGCTCTGCACTGTAATCCCACTTTTGTGAAGCCCAGACTGCCTCCTGCTCACATGCCACCATGCAGACCGTGACACGACAGAACTGAGAACTGCAGCTCCGCCCTCCTCCCATCCCCCGGCAACAGTCTGCAGCTGAGTTAATGACGTTTGTTCTCCATCCCAGCTTTTTAAATGCTGCAGTATTAATTCAATTAATTCAAAATAATTCAACTCTCTTCAACTGTGGGCTTGCTTCACCTAAACAGAAGCACTAATAGAGTTGCAGCATTTCTGCTGTTGCCAAAGCCCTGCAGTGTGTGTGTGTGTGTGCGCGTGTGTGATTGTGTGTGTGTGCACATACATGCACTCACACATTACTCTTCATCCATCATGAATATTAAATAAGGAAATAATGGAAAGTGCTTGAACATAGTCAGGTACTCAAAAAAGAAACATTTATCATTTTGCAAGATGTTTCACTTTCTGAATCTCTTCTCTTATCTGCACTGTGCTGGGGAAGATTTATGGGCCGCATGGTTGTGCCTCTTGCGCTCTGGTTCCTGGTGGGGTTTGTTCACTGGGAGGCACCCGCAGAATGCTAAAGGATAAGAGAAGAGGCTCAAATTATTAACTCCCCTGGCTCTCTGCCTGCCAAGCCCTGGTTGGCAGTGGCTGGGTTTCTCTCCATGAAGCCTTGGCTTCTGCTGGCTGGTCCCCCTTCCAAGGAGAGGTTCCAGCAACATCACCCCCCCTCACCCTGCCACTTCAGGCCTGGAGTGGTATTCAGCAGTTTCTAGCATAGCTGGCCCCGGGATGTTCCACCTTAACCCAGCTCTCACCTTTGCACACAGTTCTTTCATGAATTCTCTCCAGTCACCCCTTTTGAATGTGTGCACCTGCTTCCTGCCAGGACCTGACTGATCTAAGGGATACCTGGCTGGATTCAATACAAGGAAGATCCTGAAACAATGGGACTGTCCCCAGCACTGGGCATCTGTCTCCAGCTGCTGTGGTGATAGCTACTCCCAGGGAGAAGAACATTCTCACCAGCTGGGTGAGGTCAGTCTGACTTCCGCCCATGGTTCTTCCACCTCAGCTCTTACATCACTTGGTCCAAAAGCCCACCTTTGCAACCTGTTCCTTTCAGGAAGTCAAAGATAAATCTTGTCCTGACAACACATTGTCCCTCCCTTTGGTTCGTCCTTATGTATATGAGTCAGGCTTCTCCCCTAGGCAGTCTGTCCCTGAACAAAGGAAAATGACATCTGGCTGAGCTGCAGACTTACAGGGGCCTGTCTGACTGTGCAAAATGTTTACCCTCACTATACTGGATGTCATCTTCATACTCTTTCAGGAACGCCTTGCCGCGACTTTAGAGGGGAACTTGCCTAAGGACACCCAGGTCAAGTCCGTTTGAACACAGAGCTTGTGCTCTCAAAATGACAGTTCTCTCAGGATTGTATCAGAATCACAGAGAGAGAGTTCGCAAGAAGTACAGATTCTTGGCCCCTCTCACGGACCCCTGCAGGCTGGGAGTCCGCAGTGAGCTTGCCGGCTCCCTCTGCCCAGGATGCTCCTCCCTCCTGCCTGCTTCTGCAGAGCTTATCCTGTGAGACCCAAGCTTAAGGCTACTTCCTGGGAAGACTTCACCTTCACAACTTCATATTTATTCATGTAATTATTGGGTAACATCTGACGTCTCCCATTGGACCGTATATGCTCCAGTAGGGTGAGTTCTGTGCCTGGGTTTACTCACGGTTGTTTCTGCAGGGCATAATACTGTACCAGGTACTATGCTGACATTTAACAAATATTTATCAGCTGTCTATTGAGTGAAATCAGGAGATTGGATCAAATGCTTCCTGAAGTCCCTTTCAGCCTTTGACCCTATAAATACCTTTAAGAGCAAGGGGTGAATTCTTTTTGTCTGATGCCTCCCAAGACATCAAATTCAGATCAAGGCATAGCTCAGAAACTCTGGTTTTTCTGACTTATTGTTGTCTGAGGATATCCAGGCAGCTGCTATCTGGTGAGCTGGATGACTAGCTAGCTAAAAGCAGGGATACACCTGTGTGTGCTGAGCCCAGTACAGGGACTGGTGCATCCACGGTGGGTGCTGAATCAACGTTTTCTTGCAAGGATGAGGTGAAATAGGCCAATGTCAATGAAGTAAGGTGCTCTCCACTCCTCTCTTCTCAAGTCATACTTATCCCTCAGAAATGCTTCCGGGAGTAAAGGAAGCAAAACTGGAAATCACGTGGCCATCTGGCTAGTGACATTACAGAGAAAATGACCAACAATACAAAGCATACTCTGTTGCAAATTCCAAAAGGAGATGGACTTAGGACAAAATATAATTCATGGCATGAAGAGACAACGAAATTTCACATTTTGTAAAATGAAGTAACCAGTGGCATCAACTAAAAAAAAAAAAGCCTCCAACTGTACGCAAATGCAAAATGCTTTGGGTCTTTTTGTCTGTTTGTATATAATAATACTGGGAGTAATGTCATATCAAACCTATTCTTTCTATCATCTATCTTTCACTCAATTATCTATCTATCTATCTATCTATCTATCTATCTATCTATCTATCTATCTATCTATCATCTATCTATCATCTATCTATCTATCATCATCTATCTCTGTGTGTGTATATGTGTGTACAGATGTGTCTGTAACCCACTTAGATGACTTCTACATCAAGGTATCCATTTTTTGTGACTGTGTGGCTAGATCACACAGCTCATTTCAGTTGGGAATGCCAAAGAATATGTGCTTTAATTCAAAATTCTTAGTAGCTATCAAGTGGTTTATTCTGATAAGCTCAGTAAACAAAATTATTCATATATTCTGAGGTATTTTGATTTTAAACATTCGGCTCCATACTTTCTAGAGCACCAAATTGACCTTGTTCTCTCTTAGGCAGGGGCATATTTACTATGTTTATTTCACTAAAACCAACAGCAGTGATGGTTTCCTAAAGCCTGGTGAAGTGGGTTAAATAGTGTCCCCACAAATTTCTGTCTACCCTAAACCTCAAAATTTAACCTTATTTGGAATAAAGGTCTTTGCAGATGTAATTAGTTCAGAATCTCAAGGTGACATCATCTTGGATTTAGGGTGGGCCCATGGGCCAATGACTGGTGTCCCTATAAAGAAAGGACACACAGACACAGAGAAGAGGGTGATGTGGAGACAGGGACAGAGACTATAGTGAAGCATCACAAGCCAAGGAATGCCAAGGATTGCCAGGAGCCAGCAGAAGCTATACAGAAGCAGGGAAGGATTCTTGCCTGGAGCTTCCAAGGGATCATGGCTCTGATAACACCTTGATTTCAGATTTCCAGTCTCTAGAATGGCGAGATAATAAATTTCATGGTTTTAAGCTACGAGGTTTGTGGTTATTTATTGTGGCAGTCCTAGGGGAAAAAAATTTCTCTAGGTTCTAGGAGTTTTGCCACTAGAGTGTTGTCCTCCTTGCACCCCTGAATGAGACAGGATCCCCACCAATCTTCTCAGTTTCCCGCAAGCACCTCCTTCTTCCTCTCCCTCTGACAGCACCCCACCCACTGCGAGTGGCCCTTCCACATTGTCACTTGGATGGAACATCACAGTGTTGGTTTCCTGAGGGACTGAGCTGGGGGACTGCGTGGGGTAATGAGCCCTGGAGGCGAGGGGCACCTCCATCAAAGGGGAGCGAGTGGATGCAGGGAAGGGGTCCTCCCTTCCATTGACTGCTCTAAGGTACACTTTCTCCTTGCAAACATTCTGGAGAAGTCCAGACTCCCAGGGAACATGCCTGCCCATGCTTCACCTCATCTCATCTCAGCCACTCAGGTTTGCATCCCCTGCATAAAGCCTGGACGTTTTAGTGCTTGCCTCAGGCTCTGAGTTTTAGCCAATCCTGGAAAAACATGGTGGCATAACCTAAGCAAATTAATGAATGTTTCTGTGCTTCGGTTTCCTCCTCTGTCAAATGGGAAAATTAATAGTTCTTACTTTATACAATTAGTGTGAGAATCAAATAGGTCGGTGGATATAAAGCACTGGAAATGTGTCGGGTATGTAATAAGAGATGAGTAATGCTAACTGTTACAGGCTATCAGGAGATTTGGGTTTTGATACCAAGCTAATAAGAATTCCCCATTAAACTTTAATCCTTTAGGAACAATCTGATAATTATATAAATATCTTACTTCGAAGATGTCAGCAAAAAAAGAAAAAGAAAGGAAGACAAAAGATAGAAAGCTAGCATGTGGGGGAAGGGCTATTAGTGGCAAAGGACCTGAGAGAGTAAATACTGTTTTTGCTGGGTCTCAGTTCATAAACCTTTTTTTTTTTTTTTAAATCCTGGTTATCATAACTGAGAAAAAAAAATTTCCCGTTGCTTTTTACAAAAGCAAAGGGTACTTGGCTTAACTCCGTGAGCAAGTCTATCAGCAGCAACCACTATATGGATGGAACGGAAGCTGCCATCCATATGGTTCCGTGCTGGATGCAGGGCTAAGCTCTTTATGTTCATCATCACATTTAATCCTCACAACAACCCTCTGGGTTGGGATTGTACACATTGTAGAGGTGAGAAAACTGACTCACAGAAAGAAGCTAAGAAATCGCCTAAGGTCACACAGCCTAGCACATGGGATTTGAACTCCAGAATTCTGACTTCAAAGTTCACAGTCTAGACACCAAAACCAGATGCTGATGACAAGGATGGGAAAGTGCCCAAGGAGTGGAGTCTGAAATGTTAATTTCCCCATAGAAGTAATTTCCCCGTAGAAGTAATCTCTCTTCTCCAACCATATGGACACCCTGCAAATAAGATCGCATAGTTCTGGAAGCAGGTCCTTGAACAATAGATCATCCCCAGCACCGATCCTGTGGGGAGCCAGAGCCTCTTTCAATGCCACTGCCTCAGCGACAATGTCCTACGGCCTGTGGAGGTCCCTCCTTGGCTCTGTCTTGGTTTGCCTTCAGGGCACAGGAATCCCCTCTCCTGGCCTGGGGATGATGACAACCTGTGTGTGGTGTCTGGGGAAGGGCAGTAATTTTCCTGAGCAACAAGAACTGACATTTTCCCATGGCTAATCAGAAAGGAACTAAGCACTGTAATGTTAGTAAATCCCTCAGAGCTCCTGGGATAAAAGACATTATACAAGCATTCATTATTATTGCAGTTGGAAGGAAGAAGAGCTAATACAGTAAGTATTTTCAAGGGCTGAACGAAGGCTTTCAGTCAGCGATCACGGGCACCACCTCTGCTGTTCTCCTTCCATGGCAGACGTCAGCACAGGCTCAGCTGCAAGTCAGCTCGCCGGCCAGCAGGCAGACTGATGGACAGTGCCAAGGATGAGAACATTCCCCTAGGATGTGTGTCTTTAACATGTACTCACATTCCTTAAAAGTGGGATATAACATGAGAAAGTAGCTTGTGTGTTAAGAGGAAAGGTTTCATGTCTCTAACATTCTACCTTTCTGTCCCAATGTCCTATGGAGGGGTGCCTGGGTGGTTCAGTCAGTTGAGCAACTGACTCTTGGTTTTGGCTCAGGTCACGATCTCAGGATTGTGGGATGGATGCCCGTGTTGGGCTCTGTATTCAGTATGGAGTCTGCATAAGACTTTCTCTCCCTCCCCCTCTGCCTTTTCCCCCGCTTGCTTGTGTGTGCTTTCTCTCTCAAACAAACAAAAACAAATAATAGAATGTACTATGGAATAGACAATGACCTCAAATGACTGGAAGACTTCAGTGTCACTGATTTCTAGAGTGATTTTGTTGGATTGCTTATGAATAATCCATTCATGAGCTGAGTTGGGGTTGTATGAATGCTATACCTGGATCTGGAAAACATATTCACTCTGACAATACATAGTCTTCCCATCCAGGAATGTAATACACTCATGCATTTACTAAAGTGAAAGCATTTATTAAAGCTTGTTGGGGACCTAGTATAAGTCATCAAACATCCCTGAGCCTGTTTCCTCACGTTAAACAAGAGGATTGCATTGGATGAGAGGCCCTTTCCAATCTGGAAATATATTTACAATATAATCTTGAAAAAATTAATATTTTATTTAGTGTTGACAAAGCTTCTGTCTCTAAAACTTTGAAGTCACCATTAAATTATGGGTTATGGAAAATAATCAGTGATTGAGAAGCTAGGAGATGTCATCTGATGGTCTGCCCCCTGCTTCTTCCCCAGAGCTGTATGATTCAGCCACACAAATGACTACCAGTTATCTAAAAACACCATGATCGTTCTTATGTCCTGGCCTTTGCACAGTCCTTCAGTGGCACAGGAAGGACACTCTCCATCTCCCCTTTCCCATTCACCTGGCCCATCCCAACTCACCCTACGGGCTTTAGCTCCAGTGACGCCTTTCTGGAGAAGCCTTCCTTGACCCTCCTGTCCAGACAGTGCCCCACCTGCGCATTCCTGTTTCAAGTGCCTTTATTATGCCACGTCCTGAACTTTAGTGTACTTGCTTGTTTGTTTTTTTATTTATTTATTTTTAAAGATTTTGTTTATTTATTTGATAGAGAGACAGCGAGAGAGGGAATACAAGCAGGGGGAGTGGGAGAGGGAGAAGCAGGCCTCCCACTGAGCAGGGAGCCCAAAGCGGGGCTCGATCCCAGGACCCTGGGATCATGACCTAAGCTGAAGGCAGACACTTAACGACTGAGCCACCCAGCGCCCCACTTGTTTGTTTTTTTTTTAGACACTTCTAGATTGTAAGGTAGAAATTTTATGTTATTCACCCTTATATCCCATTTCTTACAGAGTATCTGGCCCAGTAATAGGTGCTCAATAAATGTGTATTGTTGCTATTATAGTTAAACTCCGAGCAGTTTTCAATCACTAATAGCTGTGTAAGAGTTTAGTCCCTCTGAGTGAGATTTTCGCATTTGTGGTTGTCAGTTGGTTCCTCTGAGGGCCACGGTCTTTAGAGAGCCACTCCCTAAGTCATCAGCATGGCATAGCTATCCAACAGACATTTGGACATTTACCCTACTACCAGCTGAGAAACATGCTATTTTCATTTTTCTGGGATGGAGAAAGAAGCACATTTTGCAGAATCTCCCCCATGGCTATGGACTCATGGGGACTTCCTTGCCTCCTTTGTAGAGACAGCCTGTGAAAGGGGCCTCAGGTGGGGTCTGCTCCAACACTTCAGCAAAGAACTGTAAAAGGTAAGTTCAATACAAAGCTCCCCAAACCCCACAAGAAATAGAACACCCTAAATCCAAACTATGAGGAAAGAGATCCATCTGCAAATTCTGATTTTGCATCCTTTAAAAGAATAGTCCGAGAGGCTAGGATAAAAATCTGAACACAAAGCATCTTACATGTTGCTAATCTCTGTAGCCAACGATGACTCCATCCCTACTGACTCTATATAATGCCTCTCTGATTTTAAACAAGGTTCTTCACTGACTATAAGTTCTTTCATGTATAACATAGAGAATGTAGTACTTATTTTGGGAGATTACGGTGAGAATTAATCTACTCCCATTTCTTTCCCATTGTCAGTTGATAATCCAACCTATAATATTCCAACTAACAGTAGGAAGGCAACTTGATGGAAGGGATCTAGGATTTTTTAAATTTGCCTTTTGGTCCTGGGTTGGAGAAAGGAAGGAGGCAAAGGTATAGTCATGGTTAAAAGCCTGGAGGTCTTTGATCAGGTTTGTGGATACTTGTGTTCCTCTAATGGATTAGGGAGTTCGGAAAGAAATCACTGGGACTTCAGGTCAAGGCCCTACTCTTTGACATTCTTTGAGTCTCAAGGAAGTAATTTCAACTCTCTGAGTCTCTCCAATTGTAAAAATTGGGATAATAATATTCAGTTCTCAAGATTATTATGAGGATGAGATGATAATCGTGTCTATGAGGAGCTCAGGCAAGCCCGGCCCAGAGGAACTGCTCCAGGCTCAAGAGGCATTCCTATACTATTTTCCAGGCTGCCACAGTCCTGCTCTCTGAGACTGCATTTCTGCTGTCTGTCCTATAAACATGGAAAGATAGCCTGGAATGCTTTCCATCTCTTGCGGGTTGGAAAGTCTACTGAACTAAGGAGGCGTGGTGGAGTGGTGAGGACAGGGGTTCTGGAGTCAGCAAGAAGTGCCTTCGGTAGTTGGAGTTATTTGAACCGTAAGCCTACATTTTCCCAGTTGTAAGTGTCTACTTCATAGGATGTTGTGAGTGCGAAATGAGAAAATGCACAATGCTTGGTAGTAAGCACTCCATAAATGAGGCCTATTAACTATTTTAGGCAATAAGAGCTCAACTCAAATGCATCCTCTTCTCTGAAGATTCTCCTGATCACACAAGTAAGATGCAATTGCTCTCTGAGTTGCCATAACACATTGCCTGTGTGTCTTTCCAGCATGAAATTGTCATGCTGCCATGTGCTAAGATTAACAGCTTACACGAGACTTCCGTACAATATCATGTGCTCCTCGAAGACAAAGACTGCTTGCTTCAGCCGTGAGTTCCTCACAACCAGTGGAGGTACATAGTAAAGGCTCAGAAGCCATTGTTGAACAGAACTGCAATGATGAATCAAAACAGAACTCCTGCTGCCGGACACGGTAACGAGGAACAGAGGAGCCATGTCCCCAAACAACAGCTGAAACAGCAAGAAGCACGTCATACTTAACAGTTGCCTGACGTGGGTCGTCCGGAAATCGGTTGCAAGTGAGGAGTGATTGAAGCCTGCAAGTAGAAGTTCTATTCTACACGAACATCAAGACAAATTCTTATGTGTTGGAATGAAAGGACTTCATCAACTCCTAGAGTTAATGATAGTAAACAGATTGTTCAGAACACACTGAGGTGGATGATTGGGGTCGTTTTTCCCAGGTTTGCCAGAGAAGGGAGTCAAGGTCACTCAAAGCCTGGCAGTTTAACTCTTCAAATCCAGCTTTGCTACCTCCCAACTGGCTCGGGACAAAGCAGTTTACACTTCGTGCATGCAGAGGAAGTATTACTTGGTGGATCACTCCCAACTAGTATTTGCAGACTCTACAGTTTGTAGTACCTGTGCAGAGAGGCAGGGGTCCCAGGGCCAGACTCGGAGGGCGGTGGAGACAAGTGGAGGGGAGCAGAGAGTGCAAATTCACCCCTGTAGGTTTCCATTCACACCACTTCCTCCTTATCTGTGAAATTTTATCTTCTCAGTTATTATCCAACAGACTGTTTTGCAAAGGCCTCACGCCTGAAAGACCTGTTGGATAACTGTGGTATAAGGTTTCAGGTGTCAGGGCAGATGTGGGAGTACTTTTCCATGAGACTAAAGCAGACAGCATCTCCCCAGTCAAAGGAACTTCATCAGAGGAGAACAAACACTTGCCAAGGCACCAAACACGTGAGCAACTTGCAGTTCTGGAGAAAGGGAAGGGGGGAGTGTGTGTTCAAGGACCTGTGCAGCCCCTGTCCTAAATCAGAACCAAACGGGGTGATGGTAAACCCTAGCAATGCAGTGTTTCACTGATCCGGTCCCAGCTCCCCATCAATGTTAATGGGCCATTTACAAGTTATGGTGGAAATGATATTTTTAAAAACTAAATTTAGTATCTATTGTTTGCCTGAAAGGCCCAGGGATGTTGGTGCTGGTGGGGATGGTTTTAATTCTTATGTTCCTGGCAGTCCATGCCTGAGATCGGCCTTACACTCATGGAGAATGTTAGGCAAGTTGTTTAACCATTCAGATTTGGGAGGGGGTGGGCAGTTGCCCAACTGGTAAAATGAGGGTTGATGTAGCTTACCTCCAAGACACTGATTCTTAGCATTTGGAGGATCATAGACAAGTTTGAGAATCTGGTGAAAACACTGAACTTTCTTTCCAGAAGAGAACATGCACATTAGACTTTTAACATACATTTCTGGGGAATTTGTGGATACTTTGAATCCATCCACAGACCATGGATTCCTGCTTTAAAGGATTCTCTCCTAATATTGTTTTTCCTCTTCTAATGTTTTATGACCATGAGTTCATTCCAAGAGGGAGTAAACCACATGGGTATTAATTCTGCCCTTAAGACACTAATTTCAAATTCAATACTCCAGAGGGTATCAGGTTAAAAATTTGAAAATCTGGTATTTCCTGATTTTTAACCCATAGAATATTACAAAATTTTAATCAAACAGGTTCAGATTAGAAGCCTTAGTTTTCTTCCTGTATATTTGTAAATTAAATTAAGTTTTCCTAATAAATCTTTCTACTTGCATTATGATTTGAAAGATTTCCCCAGGAAAAAAAATATTTTGACCCCAGACTATGAATGTAAACAAATAAAATAATCACATGTTGATGAAAACTAATATTCTCCTGTGAAACCCCTTTGGCCTGATTAGGTTGAAGGAACCACTCCATGTGACCATTGTTTTAAAATGTCAGGAAGGTATGTACTATGGTGAGCGCTGTGAATTGTGTAAGACGGATGAATCACAGACCTGTACCCCTGAAACAAATAATACATTATATGTTAATAAAAAAAAGAATGTTGCTACTAGAATAGGTATATCAGGGTCTAAAATTAATTTATCACAGTTGACTTTTGTGATGTTTCAATAAAAATTTTTTTGTAAAAAAAAGAGCTTTATAAACAGCCTAAAGCATTGTATGTGTGGGCGGGTGGATGGACAGAGAGAGACTGTATATCAGTATATTATATAAAGTGTTATATATGTGTATATTAAAAAAAAGTCAGGAAAACAGACTTAAGGATTGATCACTTAACGAAGCATGGTGTTGACACAATCACAAATTCCCTTGTAAAAACCAGCTTAGTGGACTGGAGCATTTTAAGAATCGATCCAACAGGTCAAACAGGAGACAAGTCAGGTGGGAGGTGAGAGATGACAAGCCCTGGAGATTTCAACAGAGGGGAAAATGTCAAGAAAATGTCACAGTCATAACATGGCTAAAGTCTCTATTTGGAGAAAAAAGCATTAGGTATCTTAGCACCTTTCAAGTCACATCATTTTTTCCTACTTAAAAATTTGTTCAGACTGTCTTATTCATTTACTTATTTCCAAAGCCCAAGTCAGCATCTGGCCCATTTTCTTCCTGCAAATTCTTTTCTTCCTCCTTCTCCCATCTTCTGGCAAAAATGTCAGAGTAGGAGGCAAAAATATCTTATGTACCTCGTCTTCTGCTTTAGTGTCTGAAATCCTATTAGATTCAGTTCCTTAGGCCAAGGTGCTAAGCACCCAGCCTGTTCTTTATACTGTAAGTATTTCTAGAATGATTAAGGCTTCAGTTGGATTATAATCATTACTATAATGTGAAATACTGTCTCTCAGTTTAATTTTTCAGAACTCCCTGAGGCTGGAACATTGAGGAAGCCAAAGATAGGATGAGCAAGGATAGGAATCTACTGATTTACGTGAGGGAGGGAGGGAGACCTCAAGAAACAAGTGAGGACCTTCATGCCCAGATGGGATGTGGTGGGCAGAGAGGGCTCCTGGAGCAAGGAGGATGCTGGGAGAGCCAGGGCACACGGAACGGGGCAATCAGCCTTCTTTTTAGCATCACCCCACATGCTTCTGACTGGTTAACAAGAAATTGTACATACCATTCTCGTCTGAATGTGGCAGTTACTTTATTTTGAAAACTTTGCACATGGTAGGCAGTAAAAATATTTGTGGAATGAATGAAATTATCACCAACACCCCTGAGCCATATGATAACTGAGTTAAAAATCCTTCTTGTTAAAATGCAGTTCTAAAGCTGAGGCCCCCTTAGAACCAACTGACTTTTATCGGTTACCAGTATGGCCATCTGTCAGAAATAAATGCCTTTAAGGTCATTTTCCATAATTCTGCATCTCGTGGTTCTTTCTAGTCATGGAATCTCTGAATTTCATTCTGACAGGCACATATGTGCACACACATACTTTTTTTTTTTTTTTGCTTTTCATTATGACCACATTGATAATAAAACTATTCACTGACCGAACCCCACGTGCACATTCACACTATTCCCATTTTACAGATGAGGCAGCTGAAGTTCAGAGGGCTGAAGGTGGTTCCGTCAGTAGGCAGGGCAGCAGGTTTCCATCGCATGCTGGGTGCTCAGTCAGGCCCCCGGCGCCCTGTGCCGTGCCGCTTGAGCTCGGCAGGGAGAGGGCACTCAGTCAAGGTCCCTGACAGGTGAGAAAGAGGTCACCATATTAGTTGTAAATTACAGTAGAGCCGAAAGCTCCCGAGGAATAATAAATGTGGAAGCTCTGGTGTCATGTCAGCTCCATTTAGTCTGGAATCAGGAGACTCTCACTCTTCCAAAGCTGAGCCAGGAGAGCCTGCTGCTCATCAGGCAAGACACACACGGAGGTCATCTGCCAGGGGTGGGGACTGCTGTCTTGCTTTGCTCAAAACTGTGGGTGACATAGGGAACACGTGAGGCTTGCAAGAGGCCTTGAGAAGTGTGTGATTTCCCTTTTACCCCTTCCCAGGCCCTGTAGGCCTCTCCAGATCCCATCAGCAGGTTGCGCTCTCTGAGCAGAGCAGGGCTGCCTCTGCCGTAGGGGAGGTAACCTGGCCTCTGGCAGCTCCTGTACTCACGGCCTCATTCTTCTGAGTCAGCCTGGTGGAAACTGCCCGCACCAGCCAGTGAACCAGAACCACACCCCCGGCCTTCCCGCAGAGCACTCAAGGCCAGGGCTGGGTCTGGCTTGTGCCGGTAACACCAAACCGGCCCCGGGCTGCCCTCGGGTCACACCTCACCCCCCAGCGAAGCAATTTGGCTCTCTTGAGTCCCAGCCATTCCAGAACTGGAAGGTCAAAAGTGGGAGCCAGTACCTGCTCTGGGATTGGCGCTTTAAACGTACATTCTCATTTCATCTCTGTCACGCACCCTAGAGAGAGTCAGTCTGAGACTGACACCTGGTCTGTTGGGATGTGAAGACCACGCTAGCTTCCCGCCGCTCCCTGATGCTCTCTCTGCAGGACGCTCGCATGAAGGCAGCTGTGCGCACTCCCCCAGCTGAGGGCTGGGTCCTTGGACGGTTCACCCCACGGAGCTGGCGCAGGCCCTCCGCTCCTTCCTCACTGGCCCGCGTCCCACAGCAACTCAATGACATTTGCTGCGCTAGGAACACCTGGTTCTGCAGCAGCCTTCACCCGAGGCAAACTTCAGCTGTAACCATGTCCCGGGCACTCTTCTCTGAAATCCCCACACTCTGCCCGCAAATCTTTCAAATGCCAGTGCTATTCCCCTACCCCAGAGCCACCGACCAGAATGCCTACGCATGAGGTAGTGCAAAGAACCTGGACTTGGGGAACAAGACCGGCAGGTCCCAAATCCTGTCACTTAATTGCTGTGTGACCTAGGCAAGTCGCTTAACCTCTGAACCTCAGTGTGCTAATATTTACCTCCCAGAGTCAAGGTGAAAAGCAGCGATAGGGTTTATAACAACATTGGCCTGACAGGGAGGGGAATAGTGGATTCTTGATAACTCGCAGCTATTTTAATCATTTGCACCATTTCGTTGGTGTGTGGCTCAGGGGGTGTCTGTGCCTGTGCCCGCCTCAGTTTCCTCCTCCGTGGAATGGAAATAATCTGAGTCCCCTGCCTGTCTCATCCATTCTTACAAAAGCTTAATAAGATATTGTACCTGATTACTGTAAAAGACTGGGTCCCCTCAGTGGCTAAGGGAGGAACATTCCAGACACCCAGATACACATCCATGGCCATTACAGAATATGTAACTTCTTTTTCTCCAGAGCTAATTGTTCTAGATAAGCATCAATTTAGCCATTTTCTCATCTTCCTGTTTAACACCACACACCGAGGACTTCGGGAAGCCGAACCGCTGGGAACACACCACCGAGCTAAAAGAACCCTTTGCTCATGCTGGAGGATGCTGCAGTGCTGACCCCAGCATCATTAACTATGATCATCATTGTCTCCCCAGGCCATGGGTGAAATGAAGCTGGGATAAGCTAGAATAAGACAGAGCGGGGACAGGGCCACCAGGGACAAGATGAACGGTGACTTTTCAAGGTCAAGACAAAGAACATTGAGAAATGCGGTGAATATGCACTAGACTGTAAGCTCCACGAAGCCGGGGCCTGTGTTTGATTTTGCTCCCTGACCTACTGCTGTGTGAGGGGAAGCTGTGAGGCATCGCCCAGGCTCTGCCACAGGATGGCCACAGTTTCCCCCAGCTGCCGAGAGTGCGGGCTGCTGCTGGTCCACAGCTCAGTGCCTCCTCAGGAACTGCCCTCAGAAGAAGAAAGTTCCTTGCCCAGAGTTTTGTTCCCACCACAGTTGCAGCCCAATGACTGGTCAATACCATAGTATAAAGGGTGGGCCTGTTGCCTTAAATTAGGACAACTCTGAAGGGCCATCCTCTGTTCCAGAGCACTCTGTGGGGCCAAGTGGGGCCTTGGTTGACACTACATCAACCTTCAACTTCTCTCTTTGCCCAAGTCTGCTTTCCTTACTTATAGATGCTGAACCTGAAAGCACTTCTCAGTAAACCTGCCCACAAGTCTATATTTCAGTCTCTTTTCTGGGGAGCTCAAGCTAAGATACTCATTGTAGGATTCACATAATATTTGTGGAAGGCCGAATGAGCACTGGAAGGAGGTAAAGCTGCCTAGGGAGTCAATTCCATTTAATCTAAACATCGCTCAAGGGAGGAGCAGGAATGGTGACCATGGCCCCTTTCCATAGTTCCATAGGTGAATATTTCATAAGATAGAGGACGGCCACCAATTAATGATGCTGCCTTAACGTGTTATTTCTTTGAAAGACAGGTTTTTGAATGATTGCTGCAGGGCAGGGTAAACAAAAATGTCCAAAGTGACTACAATCCCATAACCATCAGTTAACAAACTTTAAAAATCCTTTAAAATTAGAGATGCTTTGCCACATGTGAAATCCAATAGGCCTAAGAATTTTCAAATGGGCATTAAGTTTTCATTCATTTTCATCTGGACAAATTAAGCAAAAGGAGAGAGGGCAGTCTGTGCATGACTTGGTGTCTATCAGGCCAGGTTCAAATTACACTAGCGTAAGTGGATCAGGAATATGTGAATTAAATTACCCTTTGGATGCTGTGGATGTAATCATTAGGACCATCACCTGGCAGATGGAGAATGTCTGCTTCACAGCTCAAATACCACTGAGCTCATACTCTTGTTGTTTTTCAAGATTCTGTTTAATGACAGTAGTTGGCTCTTTGGTTGAGATTCTCCCTACCCTATTTATTGTTTTCTTTTCAGAGGCAATCATTTGTACATCAGACAAGGTGTCATTTTTGGCACTGGATCATTTCTGATTGGGACACAGAATGATATATACAGAAGATGGAGAAGAAGATAAATCCCCTTTACCACCACCCTCATCCCCAATGTAACGGTCCTGTGGACTCCAAACCACGCCTCTTCTTTGTTATTCTCACTCTGGGCTAAGTGGGCAGCAGGCCTGTCTGGAAATGGCCAGTTTGTAGTTTTTAAAGATTTCAGGACATTTATCCCAAGGGAATCTGCTAACAAAACTTGTAATAACTACCACTGGTTAAGTGCCATTCAAGATCTCTTTGTTCTAGCCACTTTGCATTTATTATTCTTGAGTCTGCATGAGAGTCAAACATGTAGCTAAGTATTATTTATTCATGTTTTCCAAATGACAAAACAACTTCAGGAAAGCAAATAGATTACCCGAGGTTGTGCAATAATTAAGATAGCAGGCCTGGGATTCAAACCCAGGAATAGACTAACAGGCACCATTAGGACATTCTGATCCTTTATTTTTTATAAGCAATTTCAGCTTGTTGAAAACAAATTAAGTACAGGAATCCAAAAGGAGATAAACTTTTAAACCACCAGCTATCCTGGAACAATCCACTCATTCCTCGTGGCCTTGGTGACTACCCATGTTGTAGGAACCCACTCAACTGAGGAGGGTAAAGAAAACCAGAATGCTAAAGGGTCACCTATTCTTCACAGAAGAATAGACTAGGTTAAAAGGAAAAAAAAAAAAGAAAAGAAAAGAAAAAAGAAAAGAATTTCACAAAGAGGATCTACAAGGAAAATCATCTGCCCTAAACTTAGCCATAGATGGAGAAGGAAAAAATATTGTTCCCTGAGAATTTTTAACTAAAAGCTGGTCTTCTTGAAGGTTTCATACCAAATTTATATTACCTGTTTAATTAAAAGAAACCTTCATGCTGAAATTTTATTTTCAGGTGGTATTACATCAGTAGCCCCCCAACATCTGGCTAAAGCAACACAAGTTCTTTATGGAAGAATATACTTTCAGCAGAACCCTCTTTCCCATAAAGTTAAATCAAACAAGAATTCACTGAAAAAGCATGGAAGAAATGAGGTGCCATGCATGAGAGCTAGCCGAAAGATTATAGAATCAGACCCACAAGGACTTCAGACACTGGATTTATTAGTTGCAGTTTATAAGATGTGTATATTTGATATGTTTAAATATGTAAAAGGAGTGCCAGAAGTATGAGCAAGGAATAAAAGACTATGAAAATGACAAGGGACAGTCAAATAAGAGCATATAGAACTTCTCTAGAAGAGAAGTTCAAGTGATACTTGAAACCTACAAGCTCACAGGCAGGCGAAACAGCAGATTCCATGCAGCTGAAAGGAGAGGTGAAGGAGCAATTTGCAGAAATGAGCCAGGACGCAGCTCGGAGACACAGTGGGATGGATAATGCCAAAGTATAGACAATGGAGACTAGATGACTAGCTGAGGATCACAGATCCAGAACGGAAATGGAGAGGAGGCAACGCCACTTTTAAGACCTGATGATTGACACGAGCCTGCAGGTTCAGAAAGCCTAAATGCAACCCAGGCAAGCTTCAACCTTTGATGTTGCTGTGGTTATTTTCAGGTGCCGCCAGCTTCAGATTCTTCTGGCATCAACCTTGGTGAGGGCTGACCGCCTGAAAGTCTTCCTCAGTGTCCCAGCACCACATGCACCCCTGCACCTCCTGCTTTTCTGTGTGCTTGTGCATCGGAGAGCACCTCCCTCCTTGCTTCCTCCTCATCCCCAGCACCAGACTGCTTTTGCTTCTTGCCACTTGCTCTTAGGCATGTTCTGGGGCTTGGGTTGTTAGGGTGGTCCTGCCCCACTGCCAGCAGAGGATGCTTCTACTGATGTGGCCCAGGGATGCTTCCTTCTCCTTCACCTAGGGGTGGAGCTTTTTTCCCCTTCTCCCAGCCCTAATGGGTCTTCACTCTTGATCTGGGGGTGACAGGGATAGCTGTCCTCCCCCAGGCAACTTAAGGCTTTTGTTTCTTAGGGGAAAGGGTCTGAGTGATGTTTCATGATTTGTTTGCTGTTGGTCTGCACCACTGAGGGATGATGCTCTCTGGTCCCTGGCCCTGCCTCCGGTCCTTCTCATGGCCCCCAGTGGATGTTCATAGTGAAGAATCCTGAGTGGGTGGAAACTCCTAGTGTCTATGGTTCCTAGAGGCTCCATCTTTCCTAGTAGCCTACACTTGACCTCTAATGAGTTATTAAAGAAACACAGCTGCTTTCTTATACACATGTTAGGTAGCCCGTCTGCCCCATGTGCTCTGCCACGGGTGACTCAGTGCTCATGTCCCATCTTTCCTGGTAGGCCCTCCCTCCAGCTCCCATCAGTCCAGGATTGGTCTGGTCCCAAAGCCCCATTGGCCAGTGATTTGATCCTTCCTGCTCTCTGCGCAAGTATGCAGAAGTAAATCATCCGTAAAATGAGGATAATGATAGTATCTACCTCACAGGATGGATATGAGGATTAAAAAGGCAGCCATAAACAGGTCATGAGGGTCCTGGGATCGAGACTCGCGTCGGGCTCTCTGCTCTGCAGGGAGCCTGCTTCTCCCTCTCCCACTCCCCCTGATTGTGTTCCCTCTCTCACTGTGTCTCTCTCTGTCAAATAAATGAATAAAACCTTAAAAAAAAAAAAAAGGCAGTCATAAAATAAATCCTAAAAAAAAAAAAGTACAAATGCTCAGGCCCCATCCCCAGAGATTTTGATTTTCTCCATTCAACTTAAGGTAGAGGCCTTTTTAAAAGCTCCCAGGTGGTTCTAATGTAAATCAGGGCCAAGAACTACCGCACACAATAAATTCTCCAGCCTCAACAGGAGCTATTTGCCTCTTGGCAGTTGCAAATAATTTGCACTTGGATAAATGGAGGATCTTCTCTCAGGTTTCTGCCTTTCCCAGGTGCTGCAAAGGCCTTTGTCTCGTCTCCTCTTTACCTAGTCCGGCCAGTCCTTCCAGTCCGTTAGCACTTGTCTCTGGGAGCAGTCCCTGCAGAACTGGGCCGCAGGTCTCACTGCAGGTTTCCCAGCATGCCGCGCTCTTTCCACCAGCGCAGCCCTCGTTCCTATGCGCTGTAATCGTCCAGGCAGTCTTCGCTCATATATTGTGAATCTCCTCAGGTCACGTATTTTGTTTTTGCATCCTTTGTGTCAAGAATAGCACTTGGAGGAATGACTGGATCCTTGCGGGAGCAACATGGGGTATCAGACAGAACGCTAACCTAAGTTTGAGTCCTGTCTTCAACACTGTGGAGGCAACCTTTAAGATGATCCCCAGTGACCCCCGTCTCCAGGTAGGACAGCCCTATGGAACCCTTCCCTCTTGAGTGGGGCCAGATTTCCCGACTCCCCTCTAATGAATGGAACGCAGAAGAAATGACAGATGCCACTTTCAAGACTAGGTCGTAAAACACCGTGGCCCTGGGCTGGGTGTTCGCCCTCACTTTCTCACTCTCTGGGGGAGGCCACTGCCAGGTTGTGGCCTAACAAGGAACTGAGGCAGGCCTCTGACCAACAGCTGGTGAGGAACTGAGGTCCTGAGTCCAACAGCCTGCAGGGAACTAAATCTTGCCCCAGAATGAGCTTGGAAGCCAATCCTCCCTGAGGTGGGCCTTCAGCGATCGTTGGACCGCAGCCTCAGGCGAGACGCTGAACCACAGGCCCCCAGCTCAGCTGTGTCCTGATTCCTCACACACACAAACTGTGAGATAACCAATGTTTGTTGTTTTAAATGGCTAAATTTGGGGATAATTTGTTACACAGCAATAAATAACAGATACACTGGCTGTATATCCTTAGGCGGTGATTTAATCCACTACACTCCAGCTTCTGCCTCTATAAAAATGAAGATAATACCACCCGCTCCACAAGGCTGTTGTGAGACTCAAATGACATGCAAATTAAAGTGATTTGTACTGGAAAGTGTGACACAAAAGTAAGATATCCACTCTAGAAACATCACAGTTCAGACACTTAGAGGCTTCAATCTTAATTGTTTAATATCACAAATTATGAGCTCCTAAATTAACGAGCTAGCGGTGTATAGCTAACTTCATTATATCTGCTGGGATGATGCCATAGTGCCCAGCTGTGCATTTAATTAATTTAGCAATAAATGCCTATGAACACGTACCTTTCTTCATTTGTCAGCTGATGATTAACTCCTGTAGTAAAAATCACAGCATCCTCCATGGGTGTTTTAGTTCTCTAATTATGTTAAACTTAAGGGCTGCTTTTGTTCAAAGAATTCAAACAAGGAGAAAGCAAAGTAGGTCTTATATTCAAAGCCCTAGCCCTGTTTCTGCTTGGAGCCTGGGCTGTTGCATGGGTCGCATGATTGTAGTCAGCAACTGACACTCAGTGAGGGCCTTCCCTTGCCCCGCGTCGTGCTGACCCCTGAGAACGTGAAGAATGTGAATGCGGACTCCGTTCTCACGGAGCTCAGCGTCTGATGGGGGTGATAGAGCCTCAGAAGCCTTCCGTGCAGTGGAACCAAACAGTGTGTAATGGGTAATACAACCTACAGTCTTTAGAAGTGGAGAGAAAAGTCTGGAAGACCTCACAGAACGAGACCTGTTCGCTGGGCTCGAGAACAAGGAAAATCGGATGACATGATATTTAGGCAGAACTTGAAAATGTTTACAGTGGTTCCTATCCCTTAATTACCTGCTAGTATTTTTTTAAAAAGTCAGCATTCCTTCAAAAATTGTATTTGGGCACCTATTATTTGCAAAGCACTCTGCTTGATGCCATGGAGCACAAAGTTCATGGGAGAAGATGTTGTCCCCAAAGAGAAAGTAGTAATAGCACCACCACCTACCACCACACAAAGTACTGAGGGCCAGGCATTGCATTAAGATCTTTTATACCCTGTCTCCTTTTATCTTCACAAAAACTTTGAGAGGAAGGTAAAAGTGTTGCTATCAAAGATGAGGACTAAGGCCCAGGAAAGGGTAGCAAATTTTCCTGGGTTATACAAGTAGGAAGTGGCCTCATCAGGACCTGAGCCAGGACCTTTCTCTGTACCTCGCCACCCAGCCTATCTACTGTGGCTGTTGAGAGCACCAAATGACATCCTATAGAATATTTTATAGTTCTACAAAAGCATCTTCATACACCATCTTATTTATTTTTATGACAAATCTCTGACCTAAAAGTGAGAAAATAAAGCTCAGGCAGCTTTCGGTGACTTGTCCAGGATCAGTCAGCGAATTTGAGGTCACCCCGAGATTCTGTATGAGATTCAGACCCAAGATTCAGACCTGAGCATACAAGAGTGTTACAACTTAAGGAAGGAATGCAAGGTCAAAGGTAAGGTCAGAAGGCAGGCTGCAGATACTACAGAGTGGGGTAGAGAGAGATCATGGTGAGAGGAAATGAGGAGTCATCAATGGAGGAGTTGTGTCTTTAAGGATGGAAACAGCAGGTAGAGAGGTACTTGGGGGGCTAATCCTGTGGGAGATAACCAATGTTTGTTGTTTTAAATGGCTTTCCACCAGCGGGAGAGTGAGGGTGTCCCTGCTGAGGAAGGCTCCGGAGGTCCAGGTGCTAGAGCCATCCTGCACCTTCCCCTCAGCATCAGCTCGCTCACGTCTAATACCATGTGATGCTGTTTATGCCCCCATAGCACTGGTGTGAGAGCTTGAGGAATAAGGTAGGAGTAATCTGAAAGATGGGAAGCATTTTACAAATATCAACCCTTCTTATCCCAATTTTAAACAAGATGAGCTTGAGGTTTGGAGTCTTGAGGAACTTGCCCAGGATCACACAGGAGGCCCAACAAGACCCAGGCATCAGTACCAAGCTCTTGAATGACCAGCCAGCACTGCATGCTCTGAGCCTCAGTCGACATTTGGAGAGACACCAATTGCTGAGCTTTCTGTTCATGAAGACCAGCTGCTTTCTGTGATCATGAAGACATAAGCTAGCTGAAGAGAGAAACCTATCTGGTTGGAGCAAGGTAGATGGAATGAGTTTATCAGGGAGGGTCTGAGGTCAGGCCCCCTTGCTCTGCAGAGGTTGGGCAGTCTTACCCTCTCTGTCCTCCAGCCCCCACCTGTGAGAAAAGGTACCTCTAAGGCATGGCTTTGGGCAGCAGTTCTCAAACTTTCTATGGTAAAGTCCATGGACGCACCTCAATAATGGTTCAAATACATAAAATAAACTGCATAGGATTACAAGAGAGACAAATTATATTGAAATGCACTTACCAAAATATTAAAATATTTGTGATATAGTAATATATCCATATATGCTTCTTTTTTTTCCAGGTTCATAATTTATTGTAAAAATTGAGTATCACATGATGAATTGACATTAGCTTCTCCAGGCATGGGAACATAACTTAAAATCCTTCTCTGTTGCTTTCATAGCTGGTGTTTTTTTTTATTTTTTTTTATTTTTATTTTTTTTTAAGATTTTATTTATTTACTTGAGAGAGAGAGAATGAGAGACAGAGCACGAGAGGGAAGAGGGCAGAGGGAGAAGCAGACCCCCTGCTGAGCAGGGAGCCCGATGCGGGACTCGATCCCAGGACTCCAGGATCATGACCTGAGCCGAAGGCAGTCGCCCAACCAACTGAGCCACCCAGGCGCCCTGGTGTTTTTTTTTAGACCTTAACTTGAAGTATAAGATCATCAAAACAATGCCTCCATGTGTGGCTAGTACACAATTCATTCTACCTGTGAGAGTATAAGAGTTGAAATATTTTTTGATACCAGTGAAATGGAATTGGGCATCAGTTTCTGGACCTGCCATGATTTCAGTCTTGCAAAAGGCACCAATTCTGCTCATATGCTTCTTTATTAAAGTATTAAATAAAAGGTCTAGCAGTGGGTCTAGTAACTATTATATTTCCAAGTAGACATAAGCATAAATGATATTTTAAAACATTTGTCATACCTGTAAATAATATTTTTAAATGTGCAATTTCTATTGGTGACACAGTTAGATACTTCTAAATATACTACAGTAGTTTGTTGGCAATATTTACAAATGAAAAATATTACATTTCAGTTAGAGACTAGTGAAGCAAAAATGTCATTTTTTTTCCTATTCAAATTCAAATCTATGTATAGCCTCCATTTTCCATGGATAGAATTCTATCCATGAATCCTTTGGGACCCAAGATTAAGAATCCCCAGTTTAGGGGCACCTGGGTGGCTCAGTCAGTTAAGCGTCTGCCTTCAGCTCAGGTCATGATCCCAGAGTACTGGGATCGAGCCCCACATCGGGCTCCCTGCTCAGCGGGAAGCCTGCTTCTCCCTCTCCCACTCCCCCTGCTTGTGTTCCTTCTCTCTCTGTGTCTCTCTCTGTCAAATAAATAAATAAAATCTTAAAAAAAAAAAAAAAGAATCCCCAGTTTAGAGGAAATAAAAGAACGCATTTAAGTAGAAGGCAATAAGTTATGGAGGAAATGACACTTATGATATGATTGCACTTACTGTTAATTGTTTTTCCTTTATTAATAATATACCATGTTCCCTTATACTTCACTGCAGATACTAATTATATTAATTATTACTCACCATAAATATTAGTAAAATGAATGGCTGGACAATTAAGCAAATGTTTGTTTTTAAGTCATAAATTTATCCCAACTGTAACCTTAATGAATTAACACTCTGTGCCTCGGTTTCCCCAGATCATTGATGGTCAGCATAAGAGTGACAAAGAGTGCAATGTGAGGGTCAAGAGTATGGTGTCTGGAGTCTGAAAGAATCAGTTCTAGCACCACCATGCAGCAGCTGGGTGCTCATGGGCAAATTGCTTGACCTCTCTATTCTGTTTTAATTATTTAAAGTAGGAATAATGATAACTTTTAAGGGTTGTTTGGAGGATCAAGTGAGATGAGATATTTTTAAAGCATTTGGTGCTGCATCTAACACATAGTAAGTGCTTAACTAGCTGTTGATATCACTGCAAGTACAATTATTATTATCTGTTATCAAGGGGCATTTTGGTGATTGATTGAAAGTCAATATCCCTGACCCATAATACTGACAAGCTATAGGCTCCTTCTCAGGCAGACTTAGAGGTGGTGGGCAGGCATAAAAACCTGTACCTTGCTTCGGTACCATCAGGCATAGCTAGAAAAATGGCACAGAGAACAGCCCTTGTGGAAGTAGTGTGACTGGAAAAATAGGTTACGTTTGCCACAGAGAGCCTGTTATCACCCTTCCAGAGTGTCTGCAATTTTGTGTTGCCACCTCTTCTGGAATCTAGTCTCTGGTGTCCAGCCTTCTCTCCCTAACATTCCCTGGTGCGCCTTGTGCCAGACAGGAAGGGAAGGGGGTTTTATCGACTGGTCCTCTCCCGTGTGCTTGTGCTCTCCTTAGGTGGTGAGTGTCCCAAGTGTGGGAGCCTTGTTATTTTTCTGTGCTTCATTCTTTTAAGGTCCTGCTTTTGAGGTCACATCTGCCTAATTTGAACCAATGCATAAGACCGAGTTCCTGAGGATGACTCAGTTTCCAAAATGCGGCATAAAATACATCTGTATCTTAACAGAAGCTTTTAATGCCAATATGGAGATGGTGTAAGGCTCCACACGTGGACCCATGTACACCCGAGTTGCCTCTTGGGTCTGCTGTATCTTAGCTGTGTCACCTGGGGCAAGGCAGGAACCTCTCTGAGACCATTCTTTACTTGTAAACTAGGAACAATAGTAGCTAATTAGCAGTTTTTTTTATAATTGTGAAATGAGATTCTGTTTATAAACAGCTTACTACATTAAGATATTGAAAATGGTTGAAGAATAGAATTAATAAGAATAATGGGACTTTCAGCTTATGGAAGAACATTGGATGTGCGATTGGCAGGCCTTCCGAGGCCTCTTACTACCTCATGGAGGAACCTGCCCGCTCTGTCCAGGAGTGGTGTTTCTCCCACACTGAAAAGTTCTCACCAACACAACACTCAGGAGGAAAATTTTACCCAACTAATCATATCCAGTGTGGAGGTAGGACAAGATCTAAAACAAAAACATAAACTATCCTGGGTAATGTTTCACCTCTTGCTTTTGAAATCCTCCTAAGCACACCTGGGCAGCCTGTGAACGAACAAAAATCAAAGTCAGGCCAGCACACAATGGCTGGGAAAGGCCAAGACTTGAGAATGACTGAGGGCTACCAGTCTCTTTCCCTCTTCAACGTATAAAGGCTTGAAGAGGCAGTCAGCATAGCCTCTGGGTCCTCCTTAAAGTTTAGGGCTCTTCAGCTATGGAATCCAAATTACTCTTCTGGATGCTTGCCCAGAGCAAAGTTCTGGCTTCGAATTCTCTGGATGGCAGCCATGGTTAAGACATTTGTTCCTGCCAGCATGTAAAGGAAAAACATGGACTCTATCACTCAGGCAAGAACACAAATTGAGCGTTTCTAGGATACATCAGTCAGGAAGGAGTTTTGTCACCAGCTTCTCAGGATAGAGAAACCATGCCCTCTGCTCCCCACTGGGCTAATCTTCACTAGTGTTGCAGAATGGAAAAGAACTTCAAGAGATTGAAGAACACTCTGGAAGAACCATGGTTCGTGAATTTAATAACAGAGACTCAATCTGCTTTTTCAATCCCTTGGGTCTCATGTGTTTCCACATGCTCAGCAACAGTGTCTACTGAGATCCAAGAGCGGCTTTGGTAACACTCTGTTCTGTATTCTGTATGTCCTTTTTTTTTTTTTTAAATTCTGGATTTTAGGTGTAAAGCTTTGATTTAATCAAACACCTCTCTGAGTTGATGATGCACTATTATGTTTACTCCCACAGGGTCTCTTTCTTATTTTATTTCAGCTTCCCCTTCATCCCTCATTTCCCATTAATATTCACTACCATTAAGTAGGCACCTCCTCTAGGATGTTTAATAGATGTTCTCAATATGTATGTATCTGTGAGACATGTGTAATGGTATTTTGTGTATGTATGTGCTTTTAGTTTACATAATAGTGTCTCATTATATTTCTTACTTTTTTACTTGCTCCTTCTAATGTATGCTCACAGTGTATTGCTTCCAACAGCTGTGTAATATTCCATCTGATGATGGACAGCTACTTGTTGCTACAAATAAGTCTGCAGTGTACATTTTTCTTTGCAGTGCCTTATAGGTTTATGCAAGATTTTCTTATGCAAGTTTATGCAGGTTCTCAGGAGAGAGACTGCTGTATTGTAGGATACCCAGACTCTAATTCCCCAAAGAGCTGTCAAATTACTTTCCAGAAAGACTGTGCCATTACCCCTCCTGCCAGCTAAGCATATGTGTTCTGGTTTCTTTTAACTTGTTGAAATCTCGCAGTCCTCTAATCTTTATTTTTTCCAATTGAGTGGATATTAAGTGGCATAATATTGTTGTTTTAATGTTGATGTTTCTCATTATGGTTGAGGTTGAGAATCCCTTGAACTTTAGCCATTCAGATTTCTTCCTTTTGTGCATTGCCTATCTATATGCTTCACCCATTTTCCTATTTTTTCAATGATTAATAGGAATTCTTTTTTTTTTTTTTAGAGAGAGAGAGAGAACAAGAGTGCGAGCAGGGAATAAAGGCAGAGGGAGAGAGAATCTCAAGCAGACTCTGCACTGAGTATGGAACCCGACTTGGGGCCCGATCTCACGACCCAAGATCATGACCTGAGTCGAAATCAAGAGTCGGGTACTTAACCAATTGAGTCACCCAGACTCCCCAATAGGAACTCCTTTTTAATCTAAACATTAATCCTATTGATTTTAAGCTTTGAACGTTCTCTTGGTATGGTACCCACCTATTAACAACCACTTTCTGTGCCTGTGTTGAATAGAGATTTGTAACATTTGTGTAGTCAGACCCAACACTCTCCTACCTTATCGTTTGTGGCTATATGGTCTTGTTGCAAAAAAATCTCTTTCCACCCTATGGGCATATTTCCTCCCTACTAGTTTTAAAGAGCCAGCTTTCTTAGCACCATATACTAAACAATTTATCTACTCCCCACCTCTATAAGACATCTTCCTTCCACACATCTCTATTTCTGGGCATTCTTATCTATTCTGTTTTGTTTCTCTGCTGCTGTTCAGTATATATTCTTGTCTCCTTGCTGTTTTGTGCGTGTGTGTTTGTGCACACATAAAATTGACAACTATTTGTGAAACTGAATTCTTCGGTGTAGACTTCAGAATCAGTATTTCTCAAAAACTTCTGCTGGAGTTTTTTGGGAACATATGGAATATATAGATTAATTTAGGGGAGAACTGACAGATTTATAATATCAGATAATTCCATTCATTCATTATTCTTGTCTTCTTCTATGCCTTTTATAGAATTTGAATGATTTATCCATATACTTGTATGCCTTCCTTTTTCTTCCTATTCCTAGAAACTTGAGAGATTCTTGATGTTATGAGTGGCAGCTCATGTTCTATTATAGTTCCTTGTTGGTTATTGATGGTGTAAATTGAATTTGTATCTGGCAGCCTTGCTGAACTCTTACTAGTTCAGAAGTCTATTATGCAGTGGGTTTTCACTGAAGCTCTGACTCCTTTTATTAGGTGGTACCCTGAAGCCAGATGCATGCTTGCTCTTTACATTTTTCATCACTCAATCTTCTTAAAGCTTTTTCATGCTGGTTGACCTGCAACAGGCTGGAGATCATTTTTCAGCATTTACTAAGCTAGACGCTACCCTAAGAACTTTCCATGTGTTGTCTTTATCCTTACAAGAACCTTATTTGATCCTGTTTTTATCCACACTTTACAGAGGAAGAAATGGAGGCGAGGACAGTAAGTTGTCTTGGGTCACACAGCCAGTGGGAGACTGAGACAACACCAGGTATCTGACTCTAAATCCCAGACCCTTGAAGATCGCACGCTGTGAGTCTGGGCCTTCGACTAGTTTATGATGAGCAAGGTAAAGTCTGTATTATTCATCAGTATACACAATTTTAATGAGAAACAGGTTCAGTTTTCATAATTTTCCTTTGCTATGTTTGTTCTGATTACATTTATTTAACTCTAATTTAATATGATCTGTAAAATAATTATAATGCATGTATTTATATTAACTGTAATAATAGTAAATGTATAACTGGGGTTTGGTATTTTGCATGTCTTATTTTTTACTTATTTTTCTGGTAATTATTTTATTGTGTTTTATAAAGGTGACATTTTTGCATATTAAAAAAAAAGCAAACTGATTCTATACCACAGATAGTTTCAGAAGCACTGACCTTCAGCACTATCTCTTGCTGGGTTAAATATCTGAAGATGTAAATAGGGTGGAACAAACATTATGAGCCAGTCTATATTTCGGTGTCCAGTTGTCTTGTTTTAGACAGGTGATTTGTACTTCTGAAATGTTCCAATTGAATGAGAGCCATCTTGAGAAAGTCCCTTTCTACAAAGGAATGCCTGAGAACGTTTCCTTATAATGTCCCTACCTAGCCCTCTGCTATTTCAGACCTCAGTGTGTCCAGTGGATCTGAGGCAAGAATTTGCTGCCAAGAAATACCAAGCAATGTCTGAACTTTGAGCTAGGGAAAAGTCTTTTATTCTAACAAGCAACTTCTAACCTTTAGATTCAACTCTCCCCTTTTCGGAAAAAGATTGAGCTTGAGCATAACATTACCTGGTGGTTAATTATGTAGTTGTTGACAATGTTAATGAAACTGTTTCATTTAGAATAAATACTAAAGTACCCGATTTGAACATAGATCGAAGTATTTAAGCCATTGGCACAGGTAAGCTTGTATAGTCATATTGAGATACATCATCAAATCTGTGAAGGAATATCTGATAGCTGTAAAGTACTACAGAATTAAAATAATATATTTAAGATCAAATCACATTTCTTAGAAAAAGTAGTATAGGACAGTCTTCTGACATCATTCAACAAGAAGGGCAATTCAGTGAATTTACAATCTGGTTGCTTTAAAAAATAATTATCTGGCTATATTTTTTAGTGTATAATGTTACCATGTTTCAAGCATAATAATTAGCAGAGCTAGCAGAAGTAACATAGCTTTTACATTTGGATTTTAACTTTCTTGGATGTCACTTGTACAAAGATTTTTATAGCAGCCCTATTTAGCTCATGGAAAAATAATGGGAAAAAATCCAAATATTTAACAATAGGAGAATTTTTAGTAAGCCAGCTTTATAAGTATAGTGAAATAGCTATTGCATAATCTTTAAAAAAAGTAAGCAGAATAGATCAGTATATAACAGTGGCTGTACAGGAGGATGAGAAATAAGCAACAACATAGCGAAGAGGATACCTGTAGGAACTACACCGAGTAAGAGTATGTTCGTGTGTTCAGAGAAAGAATTGGAATTAAGCCAGATGGAATGTATTGTGTTTTTTATCTGTAAGGTTATGATTAAAAAACATTGAAGAGTACATTTTTAGGTTGTGATTTTAAGAAAATCACATAAATGTATAGGTAGGTTTTTTAAATCTTTTTTTTTTTTAATTTCAAGTTTTTATTTAAATTCACACATATCGTAAAATTGGTTTCAGGTGTAGAATTTAGTGATTCATCTCTTACATATAAGAGCCAGTGCTCATCATAACAAGTGCCCTTCTTAATGCCCATCACTCATCTAGCGCATCCCCCACCCACCTCCCCTCCACAACCCTGTTTGTTCTCTATTGTTAAAAAGTCACATATGGTTTGCTTCTCTCTCCCTCTCCCTCTCTTTTTCTCTTCCCCATGTTCATCTGTTTTGTTTAAGTTCCACATATGAGTGAAATCATATGGTATTTGTCTTTCTCTGACTGACTTTTTTTGCTTAGCGTAATACTCTCTAGCTCCATCCACATCGTTGTGAATGGCAAGATTTCATTCTTTTTGATGGCTAATATTCCATTGTATATAAATATAATGTATAGATTATGCAAGTTTAGGAACTTTCTTAACTCTCAGATAATAGTAATAGGGAGTACATAAACATTTTTAAAGGGGGGTATTTTAGGAAATTTTAGAAAAACACCATGGCCCAGGCCAAATCCAGCCCATTGCCTATTTTTGCAAATAAAGGTTTATTGCATCACAGCCACATGCATTTGTCTAGGCCCTCTGACTGCTTCCCAGCTACAAGGGCAAAGTTGAGTGTTTGCAACACAGACCATTTGGCATGAAACCTTAAAATATTTACCATGTGGCTTTTACAGGAAAAGTGCCAACTCCTAATCTAGATATTCACTTGAGGAGATATGAATTAGAATCTACTCTCATTTCTGGGACTTCCATTTATATAACATATCAAGGAAAGATCCAAAATTACTTCAAATCATTTAGGTCTAAGTCTGCAAAGAGGTGTGATTGATGGATTCCAGGCCCAAGAGGGTTTGGAAAACATAGAGGACACTATTGTCAGAGTTGAGAAATTCTAGAGCAGGGGTTTTTCTGTCTAAGCAAAATAGTCAACCATAAGCATAGCAGAGTTACAAGACCTGTGTGTGGGGCAAAAGTGGATGAACAGAACCTTCATGATAGTCTGGGTCACCTGGGCCCGGCAAGGCTTCCTGAGGAGCTGTATCTGCAAGGCTCTCCTGTAGGACACCGTCTCCACCGAGGGACACGCAGTGTTTCTATGGCAGCATCAAATGTGAAAAGAAAAACTGGGCCTATGAATTTCCTGAAGGCGTCAGAGCAAGAAGGAGTCCTAGGAGACACTAATAAGCAGGAAGCAGGGGGACCCGCAAGTTCTACTTCCAGGTTTTCTGCTGTCATTTGAGTCCTTCTACCTCCCCCTCCCTCACCCCTGCAAAGGAGGCATTTTTGTCTTGGGCTGCAGGTGAACAGTTTGTTCCCAAATGGATTTATACCTTACATCCTGGGATAGGCCATCAGAAGCATCACACCTGATGGTTCCTTTGTCCCAGGATCTTAGAAAACGTGTCAGGTTGCTTCCAGAACAGCAGTTAACTCTGTTTTGAGGTCACCTCTGTGGATACAATTTTAATCTTTTGTGAGAGAAATGAAGTTTCTCAGTTTAGAAGTTGGGGGAGAAAATTGATAGTTTTTAGCAGCTATTTACGTGAGATGAAACGCACTTTCTGAGCTCCATTGTGCACGGGATCACAGGTGAACCTGTATTTGTAACACAACAGAATTCTAGAATACTCTCTATAGGCTATATAACTACTATGCACTGTAGACTGCCTACATACTAGAATACACACACACACACACACACACACACACACACACACACACCCTGTGGCTGGTAACAGGCCCCTAGAAATGCAGCCCTGACAAGGGAGGAAGAGATGGGAGGAGCCTGGCCACCGCCAGGCTAGAGATCCTGTCAGTGAGGGTGTTTGACTTCCCTGTCTCCCCTTACTGTCTCTGTCCTTTCCTTTTTGTCCCCTGTCACTCTCTTCCCCACAGCACCCCCACCCTGCAGCTAGAACATTTAGACACCTTCTCCTGTGACTGAAGAGAGTGTTCTGATTATTTTATACTAAAGTATCAGTGACTCAGGTATGATCTCTCTCAAGGCCGAAACTGTGTGCTTCTGATCGTTGTGCTCCCACGGCGTGGGGTCTGGTGGGGAAGAGAGTCTCTGGCAGGACTGTGGGGACAGAGGGCTCCTGTGTGTCCCTCAGACTGCACAGCCCATGTCCACTTAGCTCCCCTCCTCCCTGTGCCCACTTTTCCTAGGTGCTGAGGGGACTTACTCCCGAGCTAGAGAAGACTGTGCTCCGAAGCCTCCCACCGCTGGCATGCATCTTCCAGACTCCAGAACCTCCAGAGTAGCAAATGCAATGTGAGGAGGCCCAGCCAGCCAGCTAGTGGGGAGCTCATGGCTCTGCTTTCCTTTTTCTCTTTTCTTTCACACTGTCTCTGAAGAGAGACCGTGTCTGGGAAAACCACTGGCTACACCAGATTAAAGAAGTCACCACTGAGAGGCCGGTCCCTGGGCAGATAAAACTCCAGAGAGGAGCCCGTGTGAGGGAGACAGGCAGAGACAGCTGGACAATGGGAGCTGCTGGGGAGAGAAGGTGAGGAAGCCAGGGCTGTTCCAGTGCCGAACCCCGAAGTGAAGTTGATTTGGGGCCCTCGCCCTTCTTAAGCTTTACCGTGTTCTCAAGCTGGCAGGTCCTTCCTGTGCTTCCACTGGGCTGCCCTTTGGATGCACACCTCTCTCAGCCTCTGCCTTCAGAACAGACCTGTTCTGAGGTAACCTTCACCCACCCTCTTTGTTTTTCTGTCTCTTTCTCGGGTCTGCCTCTCTTTTTCTCTGAGAGAAAAAAAAAATCTGTGCTGAAGCTTTAGTGAATAATAATGAATTAATTAGTAGACTTTCTCCAATAAAATATTTACATTTTGAAAGGGGCCAAAGAAAAAGTAGAATTTCAAAGGAAGCTCCTAAATTGCCTCCTGACCACCAGTATGTTCCTGAAGTAAGTCCTGGCCCTATGCCTGTCTTGCTTGTAAGTATCCCTGTGTCTTCCCTGTAGGACCATTTTAGGGACCACAGTAATTTGAGCTACAAAAACTATAAATTGTCTTTGTATACAATTATAGGATATTTGCTAATGCCCAAAGGAGCTGAATTTTAAACTTATAAATAACATTAAATTATCTTTTTAGTAAGTTTAAGCTGACATTTTGTTTTTTGGTTTTTTTTTTCTAGGATCCCTGATTTACATCCTTTGAAGTATTACAGTTATGAGTTAGTTGGAAACAGGAGTGGAGAAATACACAAAGGGAAAGAATTAGTAGATGGTTGAGTTTTTCTAAAAAAAGTCTCCTGAACCCAAGTTTGAGGGAATCAGTTGGTCATTTGTTCTTACTTAATGCAGATGGATTGCTTGACAAAACCCTAAAAAGCTGTTTCTTTTCTCCTAGTTACTATTATTCCCTTGACAGCAACTACCATAATTACCGGGGTTTTTCCCGTCAAGCAGTGAACCCAGTAATTGAGAACACATTGGGTGAAGCTTGTTTTTCTCCTACAACAGTGGGAAAAGCTTTCACATGGGTTAAAGTAAACTAAGATTCTCACTCCTCTATCACATTTGCACGCTCCTTCCCCTGGAAGGAGGGTACCATGAGCTCTTTTTAGATTTGTTTGGAGGTCAGGAGTAGATCAGTTACTTTGAGGGGGAGAAGAAGTTAGTCTGAATTAATTTATGGTGCTTGCTTTATAATAATTATCATAACAGTTATATATATTTGTATGAACCTGAGCATACACACACACAAAGGATTCATTGAACCAGTAGGAGGCTGAGAAGAGACTTACAGCTGTGTTTCTGACCCTTTCCACTGGGCCCTGCTATCAGGAGTGTCCTGCGTGTCATTGGTGCTCCTCAGCCTCCGTGCTGGGTCACACCAGGCCCTCCTGGGTGACAGATAATGAGTTCCTCACAGTACAGTGTGGGGCAGGGGACATTAGCAAATTAGACAGCATGCCTAACAAATTTGGAAAATTTTCACTAGAATAAAACAAACCTTTATTGATTTTTCCATATGACCTAAGATATCTGATTGTTATTCTGCCCTTCCTTCCCTGCCTCTAGATAGAGCGGGCCCATCACTGAAATCAAGCCAGTTGTACGCCTGGTGTCCTGACGCTCACATGCTGATGAAGCACAGAGGAGAGTTATTACTGCCGGTCTATTTTTCATGTCCCAAGACAGTAACAGAACCAGGATGTCCTCCTCTTAGATAGGAGAGAAAAAAAAACCAAACGCTTACTAAACATGAAAAATCTTTGGAGTACTTTGTAAACATCTTCAGGAGTTAAACCACCTGCAAAAGGCTAATGGGCCCACCTCTTTTGAAAGTTTGTTTCTTAACAAAGGAATTTGTCACCTGCTTGTGGAGGTCATTGAGTTCTGTTGTGTAGCTTCCTCATCAAATGCATGCCCTGCGTCCTCATTAGCACGGGTTCTCTTTCTAAAGATACTCCCTTTGATGGAGCCACATCTAGTCTCCACAGCTTGTTTAAATTGTATAGCCTCTATTCTCTGTCATTGTTTTGCATAGCAGAAAGGGAAATTTTAATTGCTGTGTCTTTATAGTCAATCTCTAGACTGTCAGATTAATTCGTGCATCAATTCAACAGTTCATTTAATAAATATTGATTAAAATCACACTTGTGGCATGCACTGTGATAAGGATACAAAAATTGAATAAGACATTTTGGAAATAGATCCTGGTGATGGTTGCACAACATTGTGAATGTAATTAATGCCCTGAATTATATATTTTAAAATGATTAAAATGGAAAAGTTTGTCACATATATTTTACTGCAATAATTAACATGTTTTACAAAAAACAAAAGACAAAAAACCACCCACAACAACACAGAATAAGATAGTCCTGGTCCTCAGGTTGCTCACAGTCTAGTAGGAAAGACCACACGTGCAATACAGGGTCATTGGTGAGAAGATAGAATATAAAAAGGGGGTGCTGGATCAAAGGGGGAAGGTGTGAATGAAATTTAACCTTTTATTTGTTTTAATTTAATTTAATTTAAATTCAATTAACTAACATACAGTATATTATTAGTTTCAGAGGTAGAGTTCAGTGATTCATCAGTGGCATATAACACCCAGTGCTCATTACATCATGTGCCCTCCTTAATGTCCATCACCCAGTTACCCCATCCCTCCACTCTCATCCCCTCCAGCAATCCTCTGTTTCCTAGTTAAGAGTCTCTTATGGTTTGTCTCCCTCTCTGATTTCATCTTGTTTTATTTTTCCCTCCCTTCCCCTATGATCCTCTGTTTTGTTTCTTAAATTCCACATATGAGTGTGATTATATGATAATTGTCATTCTCTGACTTATTTCATTTAGCACAATATCTAGTTCCATCCATGTTGTTGCAAATGGAAAGATTTCATTTTTTGATGGCTGAGTAATATTCTATTGTGTATATATACCACATCTTCTTTATCCATTCGTCTGTCAGTGGACATCTGGGCTCATTTCATAGTTTGGCTATTGTGGACATTGCTGCTATAAACATTGGGGCTGCAGGTGCCCCTTCAGATCACTACATTTGTATCTTTGAGGTAAATACCTAGTATAGTGCAATTGCTGGGTCATAGAGTAGCTCTATTTTTAACTTTTTGTTTGTTAATGGTGCTGCTGTTAGGGAAGTCCTCTAGACCTGAGGTTTCAGTGATGAGCAGTTCTAGTCCAGAAGCCAAAGGCTCATGCTTCCCTCAAATGCTGGATTCTGCAATAATGCAGGCAGTAACACTGGACCAACAGGAGGAATCGTGGATAGTTGAATCCTAAATCCAGTACTTCTCTCCACTATCATTAACTTGTCCTACCCAGCACCCAGAAAGGGTAAAATTAGAGAGGCATCTAGGGTGTAAAATTTAAGGAGGTGCTCACACTCACTGTGAGCAAGGTGCTGACTCTGCACTTGTATGGCCTGGGAAGCAGGGACCTCCTTAAATGCCCACAGACCTGTCCTTGTACTTAGCATCCTGTTCTGTAGTTGCCTGTTAACTTGCCTGCCTCCCTATATAGACTGTAAACAGCATCTTGTACATCTTTGCCTCTCTTAGGGCTAGGACAAGGTGTAACACATAGAAAGCACACAACAAATGGTAGCATGCTTTGGTAAGCATTTTAAAAATAAATAAATGAAAGGCCATACTCCACCACATACCCTAGGGACAAGCTCTTCACCTGTGTCTCCTTGACTCCTATCTCTGTCTTGTCAAGTTGAAGGTCATTCAAAATTTATGCTCCTTGAACATTTCCCAGGAGACATTTCCTCTGTGCCTCTGGAAACCTTTCCCTCCTCAACTTTTTTCCAGTTTTTTTTTTTTTCTTTTTTCTCCCTGTGATTGATTTTGAACAGTTGCTCTGTCTTGTCAGTTTTCCCTGGGGTCTAAGCCACTGTTAATTCCATTTGGTTAAATTTCCACTTTGGATATTGCATTTTGCATCTCTAGAAATTTCATTTGGTTCTTTTTATATCTTCTATTTATCTCCTCACTATGTTTGGATTTTCTTTACATCCTTGAACATATGGAACATATTTATAGATGTTTCAATGTTCTTGTTCACTAATTTCATCATCTCTGTTGTTTCTGGACCTCTATCACCATCTTTGTGACATTTCTATGTACTCCTGTAAAGGAGAAAATTGAGGCGCGAGTTCTTCCATAAACATGCCTACTGCTTTCCTTATTCCCTCCCACCCCTCCTAAAACGTCACTCCTTCCCACCGCTTTTGACCCCATCCTTTCACATCTCCTGATATGTTCTCCTTGACCCCTTCCTCCTGGTCCTCAACTTTTTAATGGCTGTTTTTCTTTTGGCATAAAGATATTTTATACCTTCCTTGTCTTAAAACAAACTAAAATCAAATAAGACCTTCTTTGACCACCGTGTCCCCCTCTAGCTACTACCTTGTGATCCAGCTTCCCTTCACAGACAAGGGTCTCCAGAGAATAGTCTTCCCTATCCTCACACAGCAATGGCCCTCGTTATCTGCAGGGCCTTCCCACGCTACAACCACGTTTTTGCCCCTCCCCCAGCCCGTGGCAACACTTTGGCAGAAGTCAGCAAGTTTTGCTAAATTCAGCATATGGTTCTGGGTTCTTATCTTGGTAGGTTTAGGGATAGTCGCTTGCTTCTTCCTGCCTAAAATTCCATCTTCCCTTGGCCTCATTCTATTTTTCCTCCCTTTGCTCAGGTCCACTGTTTTTTTTCTGTTTCCTTTATCTTTCAACACTGTTTCCACCGTAATGACTCCCACATCTGTAACCCAGACCTTTTGGGGCTGTTCTTTACAGGTGATCCAAAGACCTTATATTCACAAACTGAATTAATAGTTTACCCTTGAAATTTGCCCTCAACTGTCCCTTGGGTTGCCCAAATGAGGATTCATTGTAGTGGTTTCTGTGATGTGCCACCCAGATTCTCCTTCAGGACTGAAAGACGTACTTCCCCCACTGCTGAAGAGTTGTTGCTGGGCAGCCCTATAAGGCCTCTTCAGAGTTGCTTGGGTTGAAGAGAATTGCCTTGCTGAAGGTTGTACTGCTTTCTTGGGGCAGTCTTCATTCAGTGAACGACTGATACAGAAATATAAAATTCCAGCCTCTCCTCAAACTCAGGCTACTCGAAGGGCCATCTCAGTTTCAGAGCTCTTCATAGGGCTGGCTGAGGCCTTCACGAGACTGTATCCGAGCCCAGCTTCCTTCTTGCAGAACCTGGTTTATTCCTTCTCCTCCCCTCCCCTCCCCTTCCACAGGTGTTAATGCCAAGAGTACTTCCCATAAACCTCCCATACACTAATCAATTCTGAGCCTATTTTGTGGGAATCCAACCTGTGATAGCCACCCTACATATCTCAATTTCATTTATTCCCTCATCCAATCAAATACCAAGTGATATAGATACCAAGCTTCATAGTATCTACAAGGATGTTTTTTCCCTCAATAAATCTGTTTTCTGCTCTGAAATTTGTTTTCTCCAGCCACTCCCTCTGACACAACTTTACTTCAGATGCTCGTATATGTCTCAACAGTACTACTCCTGTAGCCTCCTAGTTAGTCCCTTTGCCTCTGGTCTGATCCTCTACCAATTCATCATTCAAGACTGCTCTCCATGGGATCTTTCCAGGATGGAAATGTAATCTAGCAAGTCATTCACTAAATAAGAACTTTCAATGGCTCCCCATGGCTGGCATTCATTTGTCTGTTCAGTAAGTCAGCCAGCATTTACTAAATGCCCACCATGTGCCAGGCACTGTAATTCTGGCAATGCAAAGTTGAAGGAAATGAACAGAGTCCCTGCCCTCATGGAACCTCTAGTAGAGGACAAATGATAAACAAAGGTATGTGTGGTAAACAAGCAGAAGCACAGTGGGCTTACAATCTGGTCTAGGAGAAAGACATGGATCAAACACTTGATCATGTAGGTAAACCAAAATAACATCTGTTATAAGCTCCACATAAGAGATTCATGGTGTTATAAGCACTTATGAGAGAAGTTCGATCTCATCACAGAAGCCAAAAAGAACTTTCCAAAGAAGTGACTTTTCAGGTAAAATGGAAGTGCTTTAGCTTGGAACACAAAACTCTGTATTTTGATCCCAACCTCCATTTATTTTTTATCAGTTCTTCCCAGACCCGCCTACTGCAATCCAGTCATCCTCCACTCACATCATATGGAGACTTGTGTGCTTCTGCTGTTCCACCTCACATGCCTTTGTGACATTCACTTTGTTGTAATTCCTCTCCCTTCGGCACCACCACCTTCATAATCAAGCCGTCTCCTAATCATCCTCTAAAAACAAATACAATCATTACTTTCTCTAGGAAACAGTTCCTAATCCCTCAGTGTGACTCTGATGTTGTTCCTTAGCAATATTCTTTGCCTATATTCATATCTCTATCAAGTTTAACATGATACTTAATGCTATATATTTAAGTTTCTTGAGAACAGGATCACGTTTGAGGTTATATTCTCTATGCCTCATGTGGTATGTGACACATAACAGGTAACATTTGTGACTGAGTAAATAAAATTAATGAATGAATGAATGGAATTTGCAAACATATATGACCTCAGGTGTCCCTTTAGAAACTTAATCTAAAAGTTTAGCACTAAATTAGCTACACAGTGAGTATGATAAATAAAAGTCTTTAAGTAAGCAAGCTTCAGGCTTCCTTTAAACTTTTGAGAAGTGATTGTGTATTCTTAGATTCAATTTAGTCATTTAGATGGTCAAAAACAGATAAGCCATCCATTTTCCAGTCTAATTGTTTTGGTCACCTCATCTGTTGGTTTTTTGATGATCCTTTCCATTTCCATGCAATGTATCAGTCAGCAGTTAATCCAGGGATTTACTGCAAGAGAGTCCAGGTTCAAATACTGTATTTATGCTTCTGTATTTTATAGAGCACAGCTTGATGGGATCCCAGCTGCTACAGTCCATCCACCAAATGATGTTAATTTCAAGGAATGAAGGGAAGATAATCTAGGTACCATTTGGTTCTTAGCTGGAAAAAGACTGAGAATAAACAGGCCTTTCTAGATCAAATTGTCAAACTAATGTAAGTAAATCACTGAATTTACATGGAATTCACCCCAAAATTTGAAGGAATTCAAGGGTGACATTCTAAAACTATAGCCATTCTCCAAAAAACATTACCAACAGCTCCACAGCAGAAGGTTGTCTTCCCTCTACAGGACATTTTCCAACAAGGGACTGAAGAGTTGTCTCAATTCCATATTGAGGAAGGACATAGAATCTCTGATAAATGGAGAAGACTTTGGAGGAATAAGCAAGCATAACCTCCCGAGAGAAAGGTAGCCTGTTTTCTGCCAGGGAAAACCTTGGCTAACTAAATAATTTAAACATTTTATTTGGATGGTAAATTGAAAGGCAGAGTAGGAATAACCAAAGGATATATTTTAATAAAAGTTCCCCCCCAAAAGCATTTGGATATTTCTAAATTTTAACAATTAATAAAATAAGTGGTATTATTGGAGGAGCTTAGGGAAAGTGTCCACAAATAGAAAAAAAATCACCCAAATCCTCATTTTATTCACGTTGCGTTTTATCTTACCAAAACACACGTCAGATCATGCCTCTTCCTTGATTAAACTTTTAGTAGTTTTTCATGATAAAACATAAGAAAAAACAGGAGAATAGGAACAGAAGTACTATCTATGAAATACTAGCATATCTACCTGCCATTTCATTTAGCTTTCAAAAGCCAATGGTGAGGCTAATGCTGTGATGCTATTCCCATTGTATAGAGGGGTAAACTAAGGCACAGTGATGATAAAATATTTGCTCTTATTCCCATGGCCAATAATAAGAAGAGGAACATGAATTTTAACACAGGAGTGACTGCAGTACATATTTTTGGTATTGTAATACAATGATATTTCAGAACAGGCATGTAACGCCCTTCTGCCCAATGAAACATGAGGAAAAGTCTACTGCAAGGTGAGAGCAGGGCTTAAGAGAAAGGCTTCATGCTATGTGTTCTTCCCTAGAGCATTTCCTTCTGAAAATCCAATGTAGCAGACTCAGTTAGCATCAGGTATCAGGCAATCATGTGCTTCCAGAGGTGAACCTGACTGGTAATCAACTGGGGTAATTCATCTCTCCAGAGATATGTAAGAATGGGCCTGTCGCACTGTTTTGCCCAAAAAGTTGTGAGGAGAATTCTGTTTGGAGGGAGGTAATGGTCCAGGGAAAGATTTCATTTTGCATTTAAAAAAGAAAGCATGAGGAAAAACTACTCTTTCTTGTGTTTAGATTTGCCATCATCATGTGATGCTTACAGCTGTGGCAGCCATCTTGGCACCATGAGGTTAGTCATCCTAAAAAAGATATGCCAGCGTGCTGAGGAAGGCATGGTGGAGCTACAGAAAGAACCTAGGTCCTTGGCTCAGTCGTTAAGCATCTGCCTCCGGCTCAGGTCATGATCTCAGGGTCCTGGGATTGAGCCCCACATTGGGCTCCCTGCTTGGCGGGAAGCCTGCTTCTCCCTCTCCCACTCCCCCTGCTTGTGTTCCCTCTCTCGCTGTGCCTCTTTCTGTCAAATAAATAAATAAAATCTTAAAAAAAAAAAGAAAGAACCTAGGTCCTTGATTATATAGTCAAGCTGATAAATTTACCAACTTAGCACTCTTTTAACTCTAGATTTCTATTATGTTTAAAGCATTTTGGATTTGGCCTTTTGTTACCTCCACCTGGAATGTCCTAACTGATAAAACTCTTTATTTTCATCCTTGCAGATACTGGTTTCTCTTCCCTAGTCCATGTGTATATGTGTGTGTGTCTGTTGAAAGGACAATGAAGGAAGGAGAACTGTGTCTCTATCCATCAAGAATCAAGCTTCCTATCAAAGTCCTTAGGAAATTAATAGTTTCAAAGAATTATAAATCTATAGAGAAAAATTTCAGATGAATTTTGAGGACCAGTAATTCAAAACTGAGAAAGGATAAGTACTACATAGTAGAATGGAAATATCTTCAGTATGAAGTGTGTATGTGTATTTTCCCTCCTCTTTTATGGTTCATTTTTATTAACAATTCAAAGACCAAAAAACCTCTAACTAAGAAGTTTTTGGGTAGTTTTCTTTCAGGGTTAGTTTTAGGGCAAAATTCAAAGCAGTAGGAGCTTCCAAGTACAAGCACCTTCATATGGCATCTCCTTTCATGCTCAAAGTCAACTTACTTCTCCACTAGCACAGAAAATGCAAATAAAATATGTCAGAACTGGAGACACCCCAGAGTAGACATTTGTTGATTGTCTCCTCAGAAGTCCCCCTACTCCTTTCCAACTGTCTCTGATTTCCATTTAAAGATTCATGTATTCCAAGGAAACTGAATCCTGTCTCTGTGCCAGATTTGGAGCATGTATGCCCTACATTAAGGCAGTAAATACATTTCATCCTCCAGGTAACTTTCAAAATGATTGTTGGCATTCCAGTGCAAACACATTCTCTCTTTCCTGTTACATGAGGTACCATGGAGCTCTGAGACTTTGGCCACCATCTTGGAACCAGCTTCAGGGTGAAGCTGATATCAAAACTGAGTCGTTGGTGACATTGTTGAGCATTAAATTAAACCTTATCTGAAGCCAGATCACTTCTGGAATTTTCCATTTCATGATCTAATACATTTCCTTTATTTTGAAGCCAATTTGAATTTTTTTTTTTGTCATTTACAACCTAAAGCTTCCTAAATGATGCAATCTGTTGGAATTACCCGGTGCTTTCTTCCCAACTGACAAAGAGAATTGAGAAAATGAGGCCCACAGAGGGGAACTGACCTATCTGAGTTCAAATAGGTGCATAGTTGTGATCTGGTACTAGAAGACAGACTTCCTGTCTTCTGGTCTGTTCGTTTCTCATAAACTTCTTGGCCCACAAAACTATATAGATTGATGCTATTTTCTAGCTAAATTAGGATGCCTGGCATCCTTTCACTTACAAAACTAGTGAAAAATCTATTCTTATCTGTGGCTACTTAGACTCTTTGGATATGTAGCATTAAGAAGTTTTTGAGTCTGTGGAATGAAATCATAATGGGCCACCCTGCTTTTCTAATCTCTTCTTAAACCTGTATGTTATTTGCATTACTAAGTGTCTCCCTTGTGAAGCTAGACACAAGGCATGTGGCAAGCTCCTCAGAGTATTTCCATAGCAACCAGCAGGCATACAGAATACTTTGCTGAAACACAGGGTTTAGGAATAGGTATAGAGTCCCAAATCCGAATCCCTCCTAATTGCACACATTTTTCCTTATGTGTATACATCTATGTGTATATGTACACATGTGTATGTGTGCGTGTGTGTGTGTAAGTGGTAGACATCGAAGAATATAACTTGAGCATCTCTGTGACTAATCCTCACTCACCTTCTCTTTCCCTTCCTCGCTCTCTCCGGTGCATCACTTTACCACGGGCATGATGTTTTCAAGTCCCACCCCCCACCTTGAGATATGTCATCATTATTTGAAAGGAGAAAATCTTCTGTCTCTTTTAGCCAAGCATGTGTCATGTGTAGTGGTTGCTATGGAAATGCCTGAAAAGAGATCTCAAAGTAAAAAACAATCTTTTTTGTCTAAGCAATGAGTATGGAATGAGTTACTTTCTGAAACAATGTCTTACCTGTCATTGACGTGTACACCAGAAAGCTTGGATTTTCTAACCAAAAGCTTGGATTTTGTAACCATGCCAGCAAAAGGCATTGTACTTCCTGAAGCCCCAAAGGTGAGTCTGAGGCCCTGCTTCTTTCACAAGAAACTATTTCCCCCAGGTGACTTATCGTTCCCCACCTTATTCTCAGAAAAAGAACAATCTTCCTCATTTCCCCTAAGCACTTAAATATAAACTATTCTTTTTTTTTTTCATAAATTCAACAATATTTGTGCTAGCCCTGGAGAGCAGGACATTAACAGGGAGGCTACATATGAAGTTCCTGGTAATGCCCGCCCTGCGAAGAGAGAAGGAAGGGGGTGGGGCTGTGGTGTTAACAACAGTTTTATTTCTTGAACAAATCATTCTGAAGTAAATGTGAAAACGGTTAACATTTTAAAAGTTTCTGTTGTTGATTACACGAGTTTTTGCTATTCTTGGTTCTCTTTTGTATTTTTCAATGTGAAAAACAGTTTGTAAACACAAAAGGAATTCTGACCAGACATCTGACTAATGTGTACTGAGTGGTAAGGTGAAGGGAAGAGAAGGGGGTCAGTGAGATTGGACCATTCTTGCAAGACATTTGGTAGGAAAGGGGAAGAGAAAGATGGGCTGGCAGAAGGATCAGGGCTGAGTCCTATGCTCTGGGAAAGACATGAGCATATTTAAATGCTAGTAGGAAGGATCTCATTGAGAGGGAGGGTCTGAATGTGCAAGAGACAGAAGAGAAGTTGTTCATAAGAAGATAAAGTGGAAGGGCCAAAGCACAGAGGGAGGAACTGGAGTTGGGGTGCACAGGAGGTATCTAACCTTACCTGAGTAAGTTCAGAGTCAGTTTCTATGGTGGAAAGTGGAGGGTCTTCTGGTTGATGGTTTTTTTGTGGCAAACATGCACACGCACACATGCACACACACACACACACATATACAAAACTTTATGGAGGTTAGAGGTCGATTGTGGTAGCTCCTTATTGCTAAGTTTACAGCAAAGGTGATCTCACTGCTGCAGTAGTATCTCCTGGCTCTGCTGGCCCCAGAAATGCTGCAGCTTCTGTGTCCTGCCCTCTCGTTGCCTCTAGAATCCGAACATTTTTCTTCCCCCCATCTCTACAACCACTGTTTTGCTTCAGGGCATCATCATCCTTTATGTAGATTATCTAAACAAGTTTTCCTAACTGACCTTCCTATTTCCAATCCAGTTTGCAGAGTGAAACAAGAATTCTACTGCTGAAACACAATTCTATTAAAAGAATTCCTGTGGTTAAAACCCCTGCTGAGCTTTCTTCAAGATGAAAGTCAGCCTCCTACAGCCAGCCTACAAGACACTTCATAATCTGGATGGAGCCTGCCTCTCTCATCTCTCCTCATGGCATACTCTTTCCCAGAATCATATGGAAATGCTACACCTCAAATTTCCCCATGTCCTCTCTTGTCTGTGGGCATCTGCACTTGTCCCCTCTGTCCTGTTCACTTCTTCCCACTTCCTAACCTTCACCCAGATGACACAGGATTTAGATGGCTTTCTTCTTCTTTCTTCTGGCTTTCTTCCAGAAACCTCTCCTGATCCCCCAGGACTAGAGTGGTTGCCTCTTGAAGGGGCACCAAAATCGTCCTCTATCATTGATCTCTGTCTTTGTCGTTAATCTCTGTCTCACTCTGGATTTGTATACATACTCTAAGACAAAATCTGTATCATGTTTACCACTGTATACTTAATATCTTGCACAGCGTCTGGCTTATGATAAGCATTTAGAAATTGTCAGCTAAATGAATGAATAACTGAATGAATAATTCTTTTTCAGAAAGTGAAATTGTCACTTAGGATGATCAAGGTCTTTGCCTAAAGTTCCTTCTTAAGTGAATAAATAGTAAATTTGAGTCTTGAGGTTTCTTGCCCTACCCTTCCCCTCCTCTCTTCTCTTTCCTGCATCATCTCTTGCCCTGGTAGATTTCATCCACATGGCTAGCCATCTATATATTGATGACTAACAAATGTATATTTTCAGCCCACAGCTCTTTTCAAGTCTCCAAAGTCACATCCAATAGGCTAGTCAACATTTCTTCTTGGGGATTTCAAGCTTAACATCATCTGACTAATTTAGTCTCTTTTCAAAGCCTCATTGAAAGTCTGATTGGCCTGACATGGATCAGGTGACTATTCTTGTTCCCAAACAGTGATTATGGTTACATGAACACAGAACGATGGGAACACAGGGAGAAATGGCCCAACACTGGCAGGAGGGTCAGAAGAGACCTCCTAAAGAAGTTATATGGAAGAGAAATACTTGTAACAGAATTCTCAACATTATCCCTCCATCTTTGGATCCAGGAAATCAGTTGGTCAATTAAGAGCACCATCCTCAACTTGGTTGGAAGACATCCCTGACTTTGAAATAGGAACATTTGACATTCCAATGTAGATTCCTCCAGAAGAGCCATCCCATCATCCTATCTTGGCTCCCAGCTCAACCGCTCTGCAGCAAGTCCTGACTCCAAAACCCTGTGGGAAACTCAACTACAAGATCATAGCTTGAAAATAGAGTGTGCATCTGGTGTGGATTGTTGTTTTGGTTTAATTAGGACTTGCTGTTTCCTGAATTCCTATAATTTCATTTGATGAATTGTGTTAGTTACTTGTTCTGCAGTCTTTGAACATGTGGCATTTATCAGGGGAAATGACTCCCTCTTTCCCCTTTGAAAAGCATCTTTTGCTGCATAAAAAAGGGCAAATACGTTTGGTTTTTTGTGTTTTGATTTTTTTGTTTGTTTGTTTTTTTGCTCTCTGTAAAATTACAAATGCTGTGATAGACATTAGCTTCTCTGTAGGAAGAAGGGCCTGGCTCCAGTATGCATTTACCACGTCCAGTTCAACACACTCCAATGGGCACCTACGTGTGCACAGCACAGCGTGAGTTATGAAGATGAGTAAAACAGTCTTTACTCTTTCAGGATTTCCCAAACCAGTTCAGGAGGCAGATACACTGACAAGTAAGTACAATACTAGACAGACCAAGATAAGAGCCGTAATAGAGATAATTATCCCTTTCATTTGTTTATTCTGGTTCAGTTTACAAAGAAATTCCATGTACATTACCTCATTTGACCTTCACAAGAGCTCTATGAGGTAGGTGTCATTATTGTCATTTTAGAGTCCTAGATAAGCAAGGCTCAGAGAGATTAAATGTCTTGCCCATGTTCCCACAGCTAGTAATTGGCATACGGGTCTTGTAAATCCCATTCTAGTACGATAGAAGGACAGGGGTGGGGGAGAATAGTTTAAACTGAAGCAATACAAGAAAGTCTCATGGAAGAGGTGTGATCTAAATTGAGAGCCTCTACCTTCTGGATTAGAAATGAAAAGGAAAGGAATTCCAGAGAGAGGAGAAATCTAGAAGTAAAGAAATCTGTGAGGTGGGTAGTTTGGGGAACTATGACCTTCCAGTTGGTACCATCATAATTAATGGAACAAATATAAATTGAGGACTATATTAAGTACTTTTACACAAATCAAAAGAGAGCTGTTCTTACCCTCAAGGATTATACAGTATTCAGGGAAACAGAAACATAAACCAAAATAGTGGCCCTACTGTGAGATACACATAAGTACTATAGAAGTACGGCTTTTATTTTTGTTTGTTTATATTTCATTTTGTTGCTGTATTGATTGGCTGCAGGGAAGGTGGTTTTAAAAAGTGTGTGGAGATTAAATTGCTCTAAGGAAATCAATGTTTTAGGAAGCTATTAGACATTAAGTCAGGCTTTGAGAATGAGAGCTATTTAAAAGCTCTGAGTAAGCCAGGGCTGCCATGCTTTGTGCCCAGCAAGCATTCTCGGGGTGGATGTCGGGGGCGAGCCATGCTGCCTAGCAATGCTCACTGGGCTTGAAGAGAGATTGGCGCATTGGAGGAAAATGAGGTGAGCAATCTGTGTGAGGTGCTGAGCTGTGCTGATTCATGCACCTTGACACAAACTAACCCCTTGGAAGAAAGGGGGCAAGAGAAACTGGAGGAAGATTGCTGTCTCTGGAGACAAGGCAGGCCAGAATTGTAGCAGCTGAATATTGACGGAGTCAGTGTATTCCTGGCAGGTTGCTGGCACATATGGAGCACAATTCACTTAATCTTTCCCTAGGCTTTCTGAAATAGATCAGACAGGTATCCTAAATGCATTTTACAGGCAGTAAACACTTTCAAGGGAGTTACATAACCTACTCCAAGTTGCATTATCCGGCTGCAGCAGAGTGGAATTTCAAAACTAGGTCTATCTGATCTCCAAACCCACAGCAAGGGTGTATTAACAGAATAAGAATTTTATATTAAGTTTTATCTTAGTTCATTAGTTTATTAGTGTGGCAGACATGTCATGTTCAAGTTCCCAAAGTTTGGGGAAATTATAAAGAGTGTTGTGATCAGATTTGGGAGACTGTATGTGGCATATGTGTGTGTGTGTGCATGTATGTGTGTGCGGGGGCAGTACCTAGAGGGATATATTTAGTTAAAAAACACTTTTCATTTTTTTTTTTTTAAACATAAGATGAGAAAAGCCCATTTGTGCTCTGGTGGGAAGGACAGTAAAAGATTGGTGATAGGAGAGAGAGGGAAGGCTAAGGAGGCAAATTCTGACCAAGGTCAAAGGCATGGGTCCCAGAGTACAAGTGGAGCAAAGGAGATCCTTCTTCCACCTCAGAGGAGGGAACAAGGTGGCAATAGGGGAGGTGTGGGGACCTCATAGTGGCACTTTCAGTGTCTACCATTGTTATTATTGTTGTCTTTTTGTCTGTTTGCCTCCACTTAACCTTTTTGTTTCGTTTTTACAGCTTTATTGAGGTATGCTTGACATACAATAAATTGTACATATTTAAAACGTACAATTTGATAAATGTTGACTTACACATAAACCCCCAAAACCATCACCACAAGCAAGACAATGAACAGAATAAGATGACTCATTTGCCATCAATCACCTGAGTTTTTTTGTGTCCCTGTGTGATTTCTCCTTCTAGCTCCCCACCCCATACCCTAGACTACTTAGGCGAATGCTGATCTATTTTCTGTCACTGTGAATTTGTTTGCATTTTCTAGATGTTTATATAGATGGACTCATACTACATGTACTATTTTTTGTCTGGCTTCACTTATTCACTTTCACTCAGCATGATTACTTGAGCTCATCCACTGCATGTATCAGTAGTTCATTCTTTTTTAGTGCTGAAGAGTATTCCATTGCATGAATGTACCACTATTATTTTATCCATTCACCTGTTGAAAGACATGGTGTACTTTTCCAGTTTGAGGTTATTACAAGTAAAGCTGCTCTGAATATATTCATGCACAAGTGGTTTCTGGATATATGTTCTTATTTCTCTTGGGTAAGTGCCTGAGAGTGGAATGACTGGAATAGATGGTAGGTATATGTTTAACTTTTGATGAAACTGGAGATTTTCTTCCCCCAAAGTGCTTAAACCATTTTAGACTTCCACCAACCAAGTTCCCATGCTCCCTCTCCATATGGACACATGCTATGGACAGTCTTTTAAAAATTGTAACCATTCCCTTCTTCACATCAAAAACTAAGGATGTACTGTATGGTGACTAACATAATAAAAAAATAAATAAAAAAATAAAAACTGTAACCATTCTCATAAATGTGGGATCTCATTGTGGTTTCTATTTGTAAGTCCCAAGAGACTAATGATATTGAACATCTTTCATGTGTTTATTTGCCATCCATATATTTTTTTTGGTGAAATTTTGTGTAGGTCTTTCCTCCATGCTTTTTATTTTCCTTGTTATTGGGTTTTGAGATTTCTTTATGTATTCTGAATACAAAATCACAATCAGATATTTCATTTGCAAATATTTTCTCTCCAATTGTACCTTGTCTTTTAATTTTTTTAACAATGTCTTCCACAGAATAAAAGTTTCTCATTTTTATGAAGTCCAAATTATCAATTGCTTTCTTTTATGAATTAGTTATTGGTGTCATATCTGAGAAGTATTTGCCTAACTCAAGTTCACAAAGATCTTCTCTTGTTTTCTAACAGAAGATTTAATAGATTTAGTTTTACATTTAGGTCTATAATCCACTTTGAGTTAATTTTTGTATATGCTAAAGGATTTGGATCTAAGTTCCTTTTTTTTTTTACATTTAGATAATCAGTTGTGCCAGCACCATTTACAGAAAAGACTACCTTTTTCATTAAATTCCCTTTGCAATTTTGTCAAAAAACCATTGCCCATGTATATATGGGTTTATTTCTGGACTCTGTTTCATTGATCTATTTGTCTATCTTTTCATCAATACTACTTTGACAACTCTAGCTTTATAATAAATCTTAAAATCAAGTAGTATAAGTCATCTGACTTTGTCCAAAGTTGTATTGGCTATTCTATGAACTTTCATATATATTTCAGAATCAGCTTGATAATTTCTGTAAAAAAGACCTCCAAGATTAATGGGATCCTATGAAATCTATACTTCAATTTGAGAATAATTGGCATCTTTTTAAAACTTTATTTTGGAATAATTATAGATTCATAGGAAGCTGCAAAGATACTACAGAAAATCTTTTGAGTGTCCTTCAGCCTGTTTACGCCAAGGAATGATTACATAATTGTAGTACAATATCCAAATTACGGATATATATTGGTACCAATATAATATTTGGTACCATAAGTATGTGTAGTTCCGTCTTTTTATAACTCATGCAGGTTTGTGTAGCCATCACCACAACCAAAATACAAAATTAGTCCATCACCACAAAGATCTCCCTTGTGCTACTACTCTTTTATAGACATATCAACTCACCTCCCCTACCATCTCTGGCCTCTGGAAATCACTCATCTGTTTTCAAACTCCGTAAAATTTTTGTTTTGAAAGTGTTACACAAACGAATTAATACTGTATGAGACTTTTTTAAAGATTTTATTTTTTTCAAACAGTTTTAGGTTTACAACACATTTGAGAGGAAGGTTCAGAGATTTCCCACATATACTGTGCCCCCATATGCATAGCCTTTCCCATCATCAACATCCCTCACCAGAAGGGTACCATTTTTGTGAAGGCTGAATCTACACTGCCACATCATAATCACCCAAAGTTGATAGTTTACCTTAAAATCCACTCTTGGTGTTGTACCTCCTATGGGTTTGGACAAATGTATAATGACATGTATTCATCATTATAATATCACATGGAGTATTTTCACTGTCCTAAAAATCATCTGTTCTTCCTATTCATCTCCCTACTTCACTCCCTCCACTTCTGGAAACTAATGTTTTTATTGTGTCCATAGTTTTGCCTTTTTCAGAATGTCATGTACTTGGAATCATACATTATGTAGGCTTTCAGATTGGCTTCTTTTACTTAGCAATGTGCTTTCAAGTTTCCTCCATGTCTTTCCATGGCTTGATAGGTCATTTTTTTAATTATTATTATGTTATGTTAATCGCCATACAGGTAGATCATTTCTTTTTAGCACTGAATAATCTATTGTTTGGATGTTACACAGTTTATCCATCCACCTAGAGAAGGGCATCTTTGTTGCTTCCAGGATTTGGTAACTATGAATAAAGCTGCTATAAACATCCATGTGCAGGTTTTCTTGTGGACAAAAGTTTTCAACTCTTTTAGGTATATATCAAGTACTGCAATTGTTGGATCGTATGGTAAGAGTATGTTTAGTTTTGTAAGGAACTGTGAAACTGTCTTCCAAAGTGGCTCTACCGTTTTGCATTCCCACCAGCAATGAATGATAGTTCCTGCTACTCTGCTTTCTGGCCAGGATTTGGTGGTGTCAGTGTCCCAGATTTTGGCCATTCTAATAGATATGTAGTGGTATCTCATTGTTGTTATCATTTGCATTTCCCTCGTGACAAATGATATGGAGCATCTTTTCATATGATTATTTGCCATCTCTATTTCTTCTTTGATGAAGTGTCTATTCAGATCTTTGACCCACTTTATAGTTGAGTTATTAGATTTTTGTCAAGTTTTAAGAGTTCCTTGTACATTTTGGATAACTGTTTTATCAGCCACATCTTGTTTTTTGTGAGTTTTTTTTGTTGTTGTTGTTTTGTTTTTTCTTTTCTCCCAGTTTGTGGCTTCCCAGTTTGTGGCTTGTCTTCTAATTCTCTTGATATGTTTCACAGAGCAAAGTTTTTAATTTGAATGAAGTCCAGCTTACCAATTATTTCTTTCATGGATCGTGTTTTTCATGTTGTATCTAAAATGGGGATCACCATATACAAGATCATTTAGGTTTTCCTCTATGTTACCTTCTGGGGGTTTTATAGGTTTGCATTTTACATTAGGTCTGTGATCCATTTTTGTGAAGGATGTAAGTTCTCTGTCTACATTCACTTTTTTTGCATGTGGATGTCCAGTTGTTCCAGTACCATTTGTTGAAAAAAATCACCTTTGCTCCATTGTACTGCTTTTGCTCCTTTGTTAAAGATCAGTAGGCTATATTTATGTGAATCTGTTTCTGAACACTCTATTCTGTCCCATTGCTCTGTCTCTTTTTTCACCAATGCCACACTGTCTTGATTAGTGTTGCTTTATATTAGGTCTTGAAGTGGAGTAGTATCAGTCCTCCAATTTTGTTCTTCAATATTGTGTTGGCTATTCTGCAACTTTTGCCTCTCCATATAAACTTTAGAATCAGTTTGTCAATATCCATGAAACAATTTGCTGGGATTTTAAAATTGCATTTAATTTATATACCAATTTGGGAAGAATTGACATCTTGACAATATTGAGTTTTACTATACGTGAACATGGAATATTTATTTATTTATTTAGTCCTTTGATTTTGTTTGTCAGAATTTTGTAGTTTTTCTCATATAAATATTGTATATATTTGCTTGATTTATACCTAAGTATTTCATTTTGGAGGTGCTAAATACATGTTATGATTTTTAATTTCAAACTTACTTATTAATTTTGTATATAAAGTAATTGACTTATTGTATATTAACCTTGTATCCTGCAACCTTATTATAATTGCTTATTAGTTTCAGAAGTTTTTTTGTTGATTCTTTCAGATTATCTAAAGAAATATGACATTTGTAAACAAAGATAGTTTTATGTTTTCTTTCCCAATTTATATACCTTTTATTTCCTTGTCTTGCTTTGTTGCATTGGCAAGGACTTCCAATATTTCCAGTACTGTGTTGAGAAAGGGTGGACATCATAGCCTTGTACCTTATCTTAGTGGGAAAGCTTTGAGTTTGTCACCTTAAGTTTTATTACCTGAGATAAATTGCATTTGGTTGTGTTATATAATTCTTTTTATACAGCAAACCTCAGATATATTGCAGGTTTGATTGCAGACCACTGCAACAAAGCAAATATTGCAATAAAGTGAGTCAAATGAATTTTTTTTGTTTCTCAGTGCATATCAAAGTTATGTTTATACTATACTACAGTCTATCAAGTGTGCAATATTATTATGTCTAAAAACAATTCTCATACTTTAATTTAAAAATATTTATTTGCAAAAAATTCTAGCCATCATCTGAGCTTTTAGCAAGTCACAATTAGCAATCACTGTAAATTATATACTATATACCATACATACCATACACCATAACAAATACAATAATAATGAAGTTTGAAATATTGTGAGAATTACCAAAATGTGACATAGAGACATGAAGTGAGAAATGCTGTTAACAAAATGGTGCTGATAGACTTGCTCAATGCAGGGTTGCCACAAACCTTCAATTTGTAAAAAATGCAATATTTGTGAAGCACGATAGAACAAAGCACAATAAAACAAGGTACACTTGCTCTTATTTGGATCCAGGATTTTTTCTTTATCTTTGATGATATATCTTGGTATAGTTTTTTGGCATTTATCTTGTTTGATGTTTGCTTCCTAGAGCTGTGATTTGATGTTCAGCATTAATTTGGGGAAATTATTATTAGTCTTTATTATTTCAAATATTATTCTGTGCCTTTCTCTCTTTCTTAACCTGATATTACCATTGCATCTATGTTATACCTTTTGTAGTTGTCCCACAGTCCTTGGATATTCTGTTCTGTATTATTTATTTTCCAAATATTTGGGATTTTCCACAGATCTTTCTGTTATCTATTTGATTTAATTCATTTGTAGTCATAGTACATACTTTGTATTATATATGAATTTTTGCAAATTTGTTGAGATTTGTTTTATGGATCAAAATATGGTGTGCCTTTTTCTTTGTGCATTTGAAAGCAGTGCATCATCTGTTGTTGTCACCTGGAGTATTCCATAGATTTCTAGATTTCTTTTATTTATTTGAGAGAGAGCATGAGCAAGAGAGCACAAATAGCGGGAGAAGCAGATGGAGAGGGAGAGGCAGACTCCCCGCTGAGCAGGGAGCCTGACACGGGGCTCAATCCCAGGACCATGGGATCATGACCTGAGCTGAAGGCAGATGCTTAACCGACTGAGCCACCCAGGTGCCCCTAGAGTGTTCCATAGATTTCAATCAAATCAATAGCTGATAGTGCTGTTCAAGTCTTCCATATCTTTACTGATTTTCAATCTGTTTGTTCTATCAATTATTAAGAGTGGGATGTTGAAATCGCCGACTATACTTGTGGATTTGTCTCTTTTCACTTTTAGTTCTTCCAGCTTTTGAAGCTCTTCATTTAATTTGAACGTTTGTTATCAGGTGCATAAATATTTATGATTTTTACATCCTCTTGAAAATTTGACTCCCTTTCTATGAAATGGAACTTTCATCCCTAGTAATATTCTTTGCTCTGAAATCCACTTTGTCTTATGTTAATATAGCCACCCCAGTTTTCTTCTGAGCAGAGTTTATAAGGTAAATCTTTATACATCCTTTTACTTTAACCTATTCATGTCTTTACATTTAAAGTGGATTTCTTATAGGAAGCAAATAGGTGAATCTTGCTTTTTAATACAATCTGATGACCTCTGCTTCTTTTTATTTTATTTTACTTTTCTCTTTGTGTAGAGTTGGCACACAATGATACATTAGTTTCAGGTATGCAACATGGTGATTTTACTTCTGTATACATTATCCTATGGTTATCATAAGTGTAGCTACCATCTATCACCATACCACACAATTACAGTATCATTGACTATATTTCTTATGCTGTGCCTTTTATTCTCATGGTTGATTCATTCCATAACTGGAAGCATGTATTTCCCACTCACTTTCACCCATTTTGCCCATCCCCCCACCCCTCTCCCCTCTAGCAGCCCTCAGTTTATTCTCTGTATTTATAGGTCTGATTTTGCTTTTGTTAGCTTGTTTATTCATTTGTTTTTTAAATTCCATTTTTGAGTGAAATCATATGGTATTTGTCTTTCTCACTCTGACTTATTTCATTTAGCATAATACCATCTAGGTCCCTCCATGTTGTCACAAAGCACAATTTCATCCTTTTTTGTGGCTGTGTAATATTCCATTATATATTTTGTATATTATATATTATATATTTAATACATATTATATATTATATATAATGGAATGCATATTATATATTCATTTATATAATATATAAAATATATAATGGAATATATATACATTTTATATATAATGGAATAGTATATATATCACAGCTTCCTTATCTGTCTATTGATGGACAACCTCTGCTTTTTAATCAGCATCTCTAGCTGATTTACAGTTAATGTGTATTGATATGGTTGGTTTTCATTGTAACATAATGTCATTTGATTTCTTTTTATCTCATTTGTTTTTTCCCCTATTTCTCTCTTTTCCTACCTCCTTTTGGATTAATTTTCCTATGATTCTATTTTATCTCATTTGTTGGCATTTAGCTATAAATTTTCCATTTTTTGGTTATAGTATTCACATTTATAATATTTATAGTATTCACATTTAAACTGTCAAAGTAAGAATTCTAGTAATATTGTATCATTTCACATAGAGTATTACAAATGGAAGTATCCTCCACTTCTCCCCTCCCAGGCTTTGTAGTTCTTATTTTGTACAATGAAGATTTGCTCTACTGTCTTCACACTTGCATTGTTTCCAAATAGAAGTCTTCTGTCCTTATCTTTTGTTCTCTGTACATAATACACCTTCTCCCCACTCCATGGGTATTTCCACATTTTCCTCTATGTCATTAGTTTGAAGCAATTTGATTATGATACACAGAGAAGATTTCTGCCATCAGGAAGACCTGATAAGAGGTTGTGTATGGTTGCAGTCCACATGTGGCACAGGGAAGGCCCCAGTGGTCATGCAGAAATGAGATGAGAAATGCTACCAGCAAATATTTGGAATAAGAGCTGGCATGAAGATGAGAAGGAAAAAAGAAAAAAGAAAAAAAAAATGGGGAAGAATTTTTTTTCCTCTCCAAAACAGAAAAGATTGATGTTTAGTTCTCTGTTATATCAGAAGTGTAGGCATGAGAAAATAGTGACAAATCAGGGTGAATTTTTGTTTTATGCAAAGAATAACTTTTCAATAATCAGTGTGATAAAAATATGTTAATTAAGAGCTTAGCACCTAAAACCTTCAAGAAGAAAAGAACTCACTTTCACAAGTTTGCAAATATTTACCTTCCCAGAGATTGTAGATTACACTAGATTATCCCCTGAGCTCTTCTTTCTGAGAATCTATCAATTTATGAAGACAAATACATATGAAAAATATTTCTTGGGGTGACTTAAAGGATCTTGGAAATCAATATAAGCTGATATTGCAAGTGAATTTCAAAAGAGTAAGGTCACAGGGATCCTATTTCACCAAGGGGACTTTCATTTTAGACCTGTTGCATTCTGTCTGTGTGACCTTGAGCAAGTCACTTAACCACTGAAACCTTAATTTCTTCAACTATAAAATGAATGTAATAAAATTATTGTTCCTTATCCAAATCAGTGGAGTATTACAAGATCAGATAGCACAATGCTTGTAAAAATACTTTGTCAGCTATAAAAGACTATGCAAATATTAATTCTAATTATTCAGGAATAAATTAATTAATGTAGCTTAAGGGGGAAATGAAGGTTCATGAATGCACCAAATTTATAGCATGCAATAGATATGTAACAAAAATAAAATAGAGAAGAAATTAAATTAGACCTAGAAAGGATTGAGTCCACTGGCTGCTTTCAGGTGGCAACTTAAATACACCATTCCACAAACATATAGTCTTTGAATTGCCAATGCTACAGTCATCCATTTCTGGTACGAATGAAGCAGATAAGACAGGAGGAAAACCATTCTCTTTAAAAAATTTGATTTATTCCTATTCCCCAAATTATGATAGGAGATTGGTTGACTATGCATTCCACACACAGAAAACAGGAGTTTTTACTCAAACCAAGAAGGAAGTAAAATTTTTTCCCCCTAGGTCAGCAATACTATTGTGATGAAATACACTGTATATAAAAGTTTGACCCCTGGGGCAGAGCAAGATGGCAGAGGAGTAGGAGATGTGGATTTCGTCCAGTCTCAGGAATTCAGCTGGATAGGGATCAAACCATTCTGAACACCTACAAACTCAACAGGAGATCGAAGGAAAGAATAGCAACAACTCTCTGAACAGAAAAGCGACCACTTTCTGGAAGGTAGGACATGCGGAGAAGTGAATCCGAGGTGATATTCGGGAGGATAGACGGCGGGGGAGGGGGCCTCCATTGACCACTTCTGGCAAGTGGTAGAGCCGTGGAGCACAAAATCGGAACTTTTAGAAGTCGGCTCCACTGAGGGACGTCGCTCCAATGGCTAAGCGGGGGGTGGAATCCTCTTGGGACAGGGTGGTCTCAGGACCCTCAGGGTCACAGAAAGACCTGGGGTGCCTGAGCACGGCAGAGCTCCCAGGTAACGGAGCAGGGAAGCAGGCTGCAGAGGCAGAGCCCAGGTGCGGGCTCTCAGCTTGGGGTTGCCATAAACCATGATCCACGGCACAGTCGGGCCACTGCTCCTCCAGCAGGGACCCAACAAGCAGTAGATCTGGGGAGATGCCCCTTCCTTCCCCGGGAGGAGCGGCACAGGAGCGCACCACAGGGATCTGCTGGGTTTGGAGACTCCACACGGGGTCGGGTGCCAGAGATAGAAATGCTCAGTCACAGGCTGGGTGAGCACAGACTGAGGCCGGAGACCAGGGAGATGGAAGTGATTGACTGCTTTTCTCTGGGGGCACACTGAGGAGCAGGGCCCCGAGTTCTCGGCTCCTCTGGGGCGGAGATTGGGAGGCCGCCATTTTCACTCTCCGCCTCCAAAGCTGTATGGAAAGCTTACAGGGAACAAAAGCTCCTGAGAGCAAACCCGAGCAGATTACTTAGCCCAGACCGGGCAAGGGCGGGGTAATTCCACCTCTGGCAAAGACATTTGGGAACCACGGCAACAGGCCCCTCCCCCAAAAGATCAGCGAGAACAGCCAGTCAAGACCAAGTTTGCTGATCAATGAGAACGGCAGAACTCCAGCCAGCGGTACGGGAATACTGCACATAGAACCCATGGCTTTTTTACCATGATTCTTTAGTCCAATCCCTTTTTTAAAAAACATTTTTATTTTTCATTTTCAGAGTCATATTCTATCCCTTCATAGTAGCTACCCTTATATTTGGTACATATATATATATATATATATATAAGATGTTCTCTCTTTAAAATTTTGGGATACAGTTTATTCTGACAGACCAAAATATATATATATATAAGTTTTTCTTTCTTTAAAATTTTGGGAGGCACTTTCTTCTAACAGACCAAAATACACTGAAAATCTAGTGTGTGGCACTGATCTATGCCCCAGCCTGATCATATTTGATCATATTCTGTTTTTGTTTTGTTTTGTTTTGTTCTGTTCTTGTTTGTTTTTATCTTTTTCTTTTTCTTTTTTTGTATATATCTTTTTCTTTCTTTCCATTTCTTTTCCCTGGGCTTCAGGTCTTTTCTGATTTGTTTAGAGTATATTTTCTGGGGACGTTGTTACCCTCTTAGCATTTTGTTCTCTCATTCATCTATTCTCCTCCAGACAAAATGACAAGACAGAAAAAATCACCTCAACAGAAGCGGGGGAAATCGGAGGGGTAGATGAACCCTGATGGGTTCTGAAAATGATGGACTCTGAAAAACAAACTGAGGGTTCTAGAGGGGAGGGGGGTGGGAGGATGGGTTAGCCTGGTGGTATTGAAGAGGTATTGAAGAGGGTACATTCTGCATGGAGCACTGGGTGTTATGCACAAACAATGAATCATGGAACACTTAAAAAAAAAATCACCTCAACAAAAAGAACAAGAGGCAGTACCGACTGCCAGGGACCTACTCAATATGGACATTAGTACGATGTCGGATCTAGAGTTCAGAATCATCACTTTAAAGATACTAGCTGGGCTTGAAAAAAGCATGGAAGTTATTAGAGAAACCCTTTCTGGAGAAATAAAAGAACTAAAATCTAACCAAGTCGAAATCAAAAAGGCCAATAATGAGGTGCACTCAAAAATGGGGGCATTAACTGCTAGGATAAATAAGGCAGAAGAGAGAATGAGTGATATAGAAGACCAAATGAAGGAAAATAAAGAACTGCTAGGATAAATAAGGCAGAAGAGAGAATGAGTGATATAGAAGACCAAATGATGGAAAATAAAGAAAGTGATATAGAAGACCAAATGATGGAAAATAAAGAGAGATAAACAACTACTGGATCACGAGGGCAGAATTCGAGAGATAAGCGATACCATAAGACGAAACAACATTAGAATAACTGGGATCCCAGAAGAAGAAGAAAGAGAGAGAGGGGCAGAAGGTATAATGGAGCAAATTATAGCAGAGAACTTCCCTAATTTGGGGAAGGAAACAGGCATCAAAATCCAGGAGGCACAGAGAACCCCTCTCAAAATCAATACAAATAGGTCAACACCCCGACATCTAATAGTAAAACTTACGAGTCTCAGAGACAAAGAGAAAATCCTGAAAGCAGCTCAGGAGAAGAGATATGTAACCTACAACAGTAGAAACATTAGATTGGCAACAGACCTATCCACAGAGACCTGGAAGGCCAGAAAGAACTGGCAGGATATATTCAGAGCACTAAATGAGAAAAATATGCAGCCAAGAATACGATATCCAGCTAGGCTGTCATTGAAAATAGAAGGAGAGATAAAAAGCTTCCAGGACAAACAAAAACTAAAGGAATTTGCAAACATGAAACTGGGCCTATAAGAAATATTGAAAGGGGTCCTCTATGCAAAGAGAGAGCCTAAAAGCAACATAGACCAGAAAGGAACACAGACAATATACAGTAACAGTCACCTTACAGGCAATACAATGGCACTAAATTCATATCTTTCAATAGTTAGCCTGAATGTAAATGGACTAAATGCCCCAATCAAAAGACACAGGCTATCAGAGTGGATTAAAAAACAAGACCCATCGATATGCTGTCTGCAAGAGACTCATTTTAGACCCAAAGACACACCCAGATTGAAAGTGAGGGGGTGGAAAACCATTTACCATGCTAATGGACAGCAAAAGCAAGTCTGGGGTGGCAATCCTTATATGAGACAAATTAGATTTTATTTATTTTTTATTTTTTTTACCTTTTTTTATTATTTTTTTATATGACAGAGAGAGACACAGCAAGATAGGGAACACAAGCAGGGGGAGTGGAGGAGGGAGAAGCAGGCTTCCTGCGGAGCAGGGAGCCCGATGCGGGGCTCGATCCCAGGACCCTGGGATCATGACCTAAGCTGAAGGCAGACGCTTAACCATCTGAGCCACCCAGGCACCCCGAGACAAATTAGATTTTAAACCAAAGACTGTAATAAGAGATGAGGAAGGTCACTATATCCTACTTAAAGGGTCTACCCAACAAGAAGATCTAACAATTATAAATATCTATGACCCTACCATGGGAGCAGCCAATTATATAAGGCAATTAATAACAAAAGCAAAGAAACACATCGACAACAATACAATAATAGTGGGGGACTTAAACACCCTCCTCACTGAAATGGACAGATCGTCTAAGCAAAAGATCAACAAGGAAATAAAGACTTTAAATGACACACTGGACCAAATGGACTTCACAGACATATTCAGAACATTCCATCCCAAAGCAACAGAATACACATTCTTCTCTAGTGCCCATGGAACATCCTCCAGAATCGATCACATCCTAGTTCATAAATCAGGTCTCAACCAGTACCAAAAGATTGGGATCATTCCCTGCCTATTTTCAGACCACAATGCTTTGAAACTAGAACTCAATCACAAGAGGAAAGTTGGAAAGAACTCAAATACATGGAGGCTAAAGAGCATCCTACTGAAGAATGAATGGGTCAACCAGGAAATTAAAGAAGAATTAAAAAATTCATGGAAACCAATGAAAATGAAAACACAACTGTTCAAAATCTTTGGGATGCGACAAAGGCAGTCCTAAGAGGAACGTATATAGCAATGCAAGCCTTTCTCAAGAAACAAGAAAGGTCTCAAGTACACAACCTAACCCTACACCTAAAGGAGCTGGAGAAAAAACAGCAAATAAAGCCAAACCCAGCAGGAGAAAAGAAATAATAAAGATCAGAGCAGAAATCCATGAAATAGACACCAAAAAAAGAGTAGAACAGATCGACAAAACTAGGAGCTGGTTCTTTGAAAGAATTAACAAGATTGATAAACCCCTGGCCAGACTTATGAAAAAGAAAAGAGAAATGACCCAAATCAAAAAAATCATGAATGAAAGAGGAGAGATCACAACCGACACCAAAGAAATACAAACAATTATAAGAACATATTATGAGCGGGCACCTGGGTGACTCCCTTCGGCTCAGGTCATGATCCTGGAGTCCCGGGATTGAGTCCCACATCAGGCTCCCTGCTCGGCGGGGAGCCTGCTTCTCCCTCTGACCCTCCCACCTCTCATGTGCTCTCCCTCTCTCATTCTCTCTGTCTCAAATAAATAAATAAAATCTTAAAAGAAAAAAAAAAAGAACATATTATGAGCAACTTTATGCCAGCAAATTAGATAACCTAGAAGAAATGGATGCATTCCTAGAGATGTATCAACTACCAAAACTGAACCAGGAAGAAATAGAAAACCTGAACAGACCTATAACCACTAAGGAAATTGAAGCAGTCATCAAAAATCTCCCAAGAAACAAAAGCCCAGGGCCAGATGGCTTCCCAGGGGAATTCTACCAAACATTTCAAGAAGAATTAATACCTATTCTTCTGAAACTGTTCCAAAAAATAGAAATGGAAGGAAAACTTCCAAACTCGTTTTATGAGGCCACCATTACCTTGATCCCCAAACCAAACAAAGACCCCATCAAAAAGGAGAATTACAGACCAATATCCTTGATGAACATGGATGCAAAAATTCTCACCAAAATACTAGCCAATAGGATCCAACAGTACATTAAAAGGATTATTCACCACGACCAAGTGAGATTTATCCCTGGGCTGCAAGGTTGGTTCAACATCTGCAAATCAATCAATGTGATACAATAGATTAATAAAAGAAAGAACAAGAATCCTATGATCCTCTCAATAGATGCAGAAAAAGCATTTGACAAAGTACAGCATCCTTTCTTGATCAAATCTCTTCAGAGTATAGGGATAGAGAGTACATACCTCAATATCATAAAAGCCATCTATGAAAACCCACAGCGAATATCATTCTCAATGGGGAAAAACTGAGACCTTTCCCCCTAAGGTCAGGAACGCAGCAGGAATGTCCACTATCACCACTATTCAACATAGTATTAGACATCCAAGCTACAGCAATCAGACAACAAAAAGAAATCAAAGGCATCCAAATCGGCAAAGAAGAAGTCAAACTCTCACTCTTTGCAGATGATATGATACTTTATGTGGAAAACCCCAAAGACTCCACCCCAAAACTACTAGAACTCATACAGGAATTCAGTAAAGTGGCAGGATATAAAATCAATGCACAGAAATCAGTGGCATTTCTATACACCAACAACAAGACAGAAGAAAGAGAAATTAAGGAGTCAATCCCACTTACAATTGCACCCAAAACCATAAGATACCTAGGAATAAATCTAACCAAAGAGACAAAGGATCTGTACTCAGAAAACTATAAACTACTCATGAAAGAAATTGAGGAAGACACAAAGAAATGGAAAAACGTTCCATGCTTATGGATTGGAAGAACAAATATTGTGAAGATATCAATGCTACCTAGAGCAATCTACACATTCAATGCAATCCCTATCAAAATACCATCCACTTTTTTCAAAGAAATGGAACAAATAATCCTAAAATTTGTATGGAACCAGAAAAGACCCTGAATAGCCAGAGGAATGTTGAAAAAGAAAAGCAAAGCTGGTGGCATCACAATTCCAGACTTCCAGCTTTATTACAAAGCTGTCATCATCAAGACAGTATGGTACTGGCAGAAAAACAGACACATAGATCAATGGAACAGAATAGAGAGCCCAGAAATGGACCCTTAACTCTCTGGTCAACTCATCTTTGACAAAGCAGGAAAGAATGTCCAATGGAATAAAGACAGTCTCTTCAACAAATGGTGTTGGGAAAATTGGATAGCCACATGCAGAAGAATGAAATTGGACCATTTCCTTACACCACACACAAAAATAGACTCCAAATGGTTGAAAGACCTCAATGTGAGACAGGAGTCCATCCAAATCCTAAAGGAGAACACAGGCAGCAACCTCTTCAACCTCAGTCACAGCAACTTCTTCCTAGAAACATCACCAAAGGCAAGGGAAGCAAGGGCAAAAATGAACTATTGGGACTTCATCAAGATAAAAAGCTTTTGCAAAGCAAAGGAAACAGTCAACAAAACCAAAAGACAACCGACAGAATGGGAGAAGATATTTGCAAATGACATATCAGATAAAGGGCTGGTATCCAAAATCTAGAAAGAACTTATCAAACTCAACACCCAAAGAACAAAGAATCCAATCAAGAAATGGGCAGAAGACATGAACAGACATTTTTCCAAAGAAGACATCCAACAGACACATGAAAAAGTGCTCAATATCGCTTGGCATCAGGGAAATCCCAATCAAAACCTCAATGAGATACCACATCACACCAGTCAGAATGGCTAAAATTAACAAGTCAGGAAACGACAGATGTTGGCAGGGATGCAGAGAAAGGGGAACCCTCCTATACTGTTGGTGGGAATGCAAGCTGGTGCAACCACTCCGGAAAACAGTATGGAGGTTCCTCAAAAAGTTGAAAATAGAGCTACCATATGACCCAGCAATTGTACTACTGGGTATTTACCCCAAAGATATAAATGTAGGGATCTGAAGGGGTACGTGCACCCTGACATTTATAGTAGCAATGTCCACAATAGCCAAACTGTGGAAAGAGCCAAGATGTCCAACAACAGATGAATGGATAAAGAAGATGTGGTATATATAGACAATGGAATATTATGTAGCCATCAAAAGGAATGAGATCTTGCCATTTGCAACGACGTGGATGGAACTGAAAGGTGTTATGCTGAGTGGAATAAGTCAGTCAGAGAAAGACATGTATCATATGACCTCACTGATATGAGGAATTCTTAATCTCAGGAAACAAACTGAGGGTTGCTGGAGTGGTGGGGTTGGGAGGGATTGGGTGCCTGGTTGATAGACACTGGGGAGGGTATGTGCTATGGTGAGCACTGTGAATTGTGCAAGGCTGTTGAATCACAGATCTGTACCTCTGAAACAAATAATGCAATATATGTTAAGAAAAAGAAAAAGAAGAAGATAGTAGGGGGGTAAGAATGGGGGGGGAATTGGAGGGGGAGACGAACCATGAGAGACGATGGACTCTGAAAAACAAACTGAGGTTTCTAGAGGGGAGGGGGGTGGGAGATGGGTTAGCCTCATGATGGGTATTAAAGAGGGCACGTTCTGCATGGAGCACTGGGTGTTATGCACAATGAATCATGGAACACTACATCAAAAACTAATGATGTAATGTATGGTGATTAACATAACAAAAAATAAATAAATAAAAATTGTGTTCCAGGGGAAAGAAAAAAATGTTTGACCCCTAGTGGATAAATCAGGCATAAAATCTAAGTCATAAACTAAAGGCAAATATGAATGCCAAAGAGTTAGGAAGGAGATCCACCTAGCAGTATTCTTTGTATACTGAAAGAGCTTCATGAAACTATTTGGTAAGGCTGTCTGATTTTTCTGTAGTTCGTTTTTCTTATTCTCTGCAGAGCCAATATAAAATACACCCACTCTTAAAGATGCTGCATAGAATTTTCCCAAATCAAATTTTTTTCCACTTCCTCTGGCAAATTCTAGTGATCATCCACCTACCATCTGACTTGTATTGAAGCATGATGTTCACCAGTCAGAAGAACACAGGATTGTGGCAGATCTTAAAGTTTATTCACCTTTATTTCTTGGCATTCTTCATGTTCTGTATGTCAAGTACTGCTCTGTGAACTTTACACATACTAACTCATTTAATGATTAATCATTTAATCATCCCAGTAACATTTGTTGAGCTTATACTGAGTTCTTATGAAATGTTAGACCCTGTGCTTGCTGTAAAATTGTCCTTCCCTCAAGGAACTCATAGTGAATTAGGTGAAATAGACATATAACACAATGTATTATAATGATCTGTCTAAAAGCAGTGATTAAATATGCAGAAAGAGATACAAGCTGAGCCTCAAGCATGATCCAGTTGTTGGAGCAGGGCCAAGGGTGAGGGATAATGAGTCAAGAGTGAAGTGGGGCTGAGGTGGTGGTGAGGAGGATGTTTCAGGTGGGGGTGGGCAGGGGGAGAGCAGGAACAAATGCACTGATTGATAAGCAGTATGAGATGTATGGGAGCCACAAACAGCTGTGTTGCTGGAAGATAAAGACTGAGGCAAACAGTGCAAGTGATGAGGCTGAAAATATGGACAGGGTTATGTAAAGGAGCTCAGTCCTTGACCTGTGTGGAAAATGGAAGTCCACTAAAAAATTTTCATCACAGGAATAAGAGGTCAGACTTATACTGTATGTAGTTCATATAATTTAGATAGTCTGGTGGCAATAGGAGGTACATGACTGGGAATGTACAATGAGTTTGAACATCTACTATTAGAATAAATATAAGCCCAATAAGGAACAATATTATCAGTATAATAAACTGCTGTATAGCTTCTTGAATATACATTAATGGTGAATTAACTATACCAAGGAAATCTTAGCTTTTTAAAACTTTATTAAACTTCAAAATTTCCTTCTTTGTTGTTTACTTGGATGAAGCCATGGTTAGGCCCATTTTTTGTTAAAGACTAAAGAGAATTGGAACGAGTCAGACCTTCTGTCTCCTGGTCTTGTCTTGGCCATTGACTAGCTGTGAGTCATTGGAACAAGGCTCAAGTTCTTCAACCATTAAATAAATGGATTGGAATAGATGGTGCTTAAGTCCTGTTTAAACTCAAAGGTTCTATAAAGTAGTTTTTATTCTTTTTTAACAGTTTCTTAGTCTCCAAAGGGATTGGGTGACACATATATAAGTACCTTTATATATCTTAACTCTTAGTGTTTGTGAGTAGGACAAGCGGTGTGAATATGTATGACAATTAAACCTCACAGATCTGCAACACGAACATTGTAGATTTAAACACACATACGGTACTCATACTAAATAGTACATAATACATTTTTGTATATGCCAGGATACTAAACTAGCTATCCAGAATATGCTTATGTGCCAACACAGTGAGTCAAATCTATATTTTTTAACTTAAAAAATTGTTTTGAATTCCTTTACTTAGCCTTGGAAGATGCTCTGATTAAATCTGTAATTTGGAAAAAGGTGAAAATTTGCTAATGGCTTTTGTCAAGAAAAAATTCAAGTATTTATTAACTAAAATTCTATTAAAATTTAGAATTGTCAATAATAATAATTTCTTGAAATGTTCTATTGAGATAGAAAACAAGCAATGATTGCTATAAAATGGCAATATGTTTCAGTAGCATACTTAATTTTTATTATACAAATTTCATATTAGGAAGTTAAGTTGCACTTCGCTGAAACTTGATAATAATTGCAGGTACTTAATTAAGCCAAGAAATGATTATTCTTCATATTCAGATGTAAATAAAGGCCATTTATGGTCCAGATTTATGATCTGGATTGTTCTTTCTCTTTAAGAGTATTCATACACAGGAACCAAACCATCTAAGCGGCTGGTCTTTGGTTCTGCTATTGGATGTTTTCAGCTCAGCTGACCTATCATCTACCACACAAATTACTGAAAAGGATAAAACAAAGGACTAACCATGACGCTGTCCTAAAATCAAGAATGTGATGCCTTGTCAATAACTTGGTGTCTACGTTTATTTTATAAAGGGGAATTCAATTATTCTATTGCCAATTATGTAGGCTGTCCGTTTGTTTAAAATAAAAACCTAATTGTTTATTTCCTCCTCTGGGTATCAACTGAAACTCAGGCAGTTTTCCTTGAACAGCATGAATGTATGTGGGCACATATGGACTGACACACACATTCTCTCCAAGAGAAAAGTGGGCAAGACTATACTTTCAGGGATCATTTCTATAGTTCGAAAAGAGGGCAAATTCCATGTGAGGAACCCATGGTGGGAAACAACCAAGTAACATGGACCCAGGTGTATGTATAGGCAATCATAAGCTTGCCAATGACTGGCAGAAGATCAAGTGGAAATGCCTTCCTGGAAGAGAGAATGCCTTGTGCAAATATCAAAGTGTTGCTTCTGAGAGCGGCAATTTTTGTATTGCTGTTGGCAGGGTGGATACTCATTCAAACTGTTCAAAGGCCCTACAGAAAGCTTGGCATATTCTGAACTTGGCAGGAGCTGGTTGGGACTCTGGCATTTATCCCCTTCCAGTCCTTTAAAACTGACATGACGCCTCCCTGTCTCCAGTGTCAGACTGACTGGCCGCTTGGGGTGGTCACTTTCAGGCCACTGTTACAGGAGCAGACCGCAGTGGTTTTGTATTCGGTGCAGCCAGGCAGCATCTGGAGTTGAAACACAGTGAAGACCGAGAGAAGCTGCCATTAGCTGGAAAGTTCCTACCGCATTCAATTGCCTATGTTCAGTGGTCTTTCAAGTGGGGTGCCAGCTCCCAAGAGTAAAGGTGATCCAGTAGGGTGCACAATGAGATTATTAGGATGGTATTTACATTAACTTACATTTAATTTCTGCTTTGTGTATATTCTATGATACATAGTATATTAGTACGATTGTACATGTATTATAAATAAATACATACATTTTGGGGGGGAATAACCTAAAACATTTGTATGAATAGGGATGCATAGTCAAACACAGTGGGCTTTTTTCTCAAGTTAATATATACATTTCTTGATGAGGCTCTTCCTTTGTTTCTGGAAAAGTTCCTCAGATTCCAGAGTCCTGTCTCTTGGCCACTCTTTCTCATTGTTATTGATCATCTTTTTGCAAAAATAACACCAACATCTATTCGTGTTCTATAATCTGTCACTGTTTTTTTTTAGGAGCTAGCTCTTCAAATATTTAATTTTCAAAAATATAGAGTAAGGTACAATTTACTGGGGACTCTTAACTGAGTTTAATGATATTAGGAATTTGTAGGGGAAGTGAAAAATGATTAGGTATTGCAAGATGCAATATGTCCTGGACTACCTTAAGGGGCTTTATTTTACCTATGTACTATCACTATAAAAATCAAGAATAAAATGAGAATGTGTGAGTATGGACAAAGTATTTGGGTAGTCCTAAGAATAAAAAAGTAAACAGAGTAAATGGTAAAAAAAAAAAAAATACAAAACAAAGCAAACACCTGATGCATATGAACACAAAACTCTCATGAATAAGTGCTATTATTGGAAGAAATACAATAAATCTTCCATGTATTTTTGAAAATTATTAAAACAGAAAGATGTTTCAGTAGAATTCAATTCTATTTATCTGCACTGTTAGCTCAAATTGCCTCCATCACTGTGTGTTGAATCCTGCTACACTTTCCCCCAAAGGCCTCTCTGAATTACCAGCAGAGTGAGGAGAGTCCTATGGTTGAAAAATATCCTAATCATTGTCTTTATATAAAATTGGAAAGGAATGGGAAAGGATGTGAAAATAAAACAAATTTAAAAAGAGGTCATCATAATAGAGTGACAAGATTATACATGAATTTTTCCTTAATATTTTTATCTGAATGTGCTATCACAATTGTCTAACCAAATAAAAAAAAAAAAACAAGTAAAATTGAGATTTGGCAGTACTAATTGTGGTATTCGGCTGGTCAGTAAATACCTACATGTGAATTTAGTTCCAGCAGAGGGAAGACATGCCCAAAGGTATGAGTGTCACTTATCAGATATAGTATAAGTTTACATAGAACATGTGCAACAGGGGCACCTGGGTGGCTCAGTCGTTAAGCATCTGCCTTCAGCTCAGGTCATGATCCCAGGGTTCTGGGAGCGAGCCCTGCATCAGGCTCCTTGCTCAGCTGGAGCCTGCTTCTCTCTCTCCCACTCCCTCTGCTTGTGTTCCCTCTCTCACTGTCTCTCTCTCTCTGTCAAATAGATAAATAAAACCCTAAAAAAAAATGAACATTGGGGTGCAAGTGCCCCTTCTTTTCACTACACCGGTATCTTTAGAGTAAATACCCAGCAGTGTAATTGCTATGTTGTAGGGTAGCTCTATTTTTAACATCTTGAGGAAACTCCATACTGTTTTCCAGAGTGGCTGTACAAGCTTGCATTTCCACCAACAGTGTAAGAGGGTTCCCCTTTCTCCATATCCTCACCAACATTTGTTGTTCCCTGTCTTGTTAATTTTAGCCATTCTAACTGGTATAAGGTTGTATCTCATTGTGGTTTTGACTTGTATTTCCCTGTGGCAAGTGATGTGGAGCATTTTTTTCATGTGTTTGTTAGCCATTTGTATATCTTTTTTGGAGAAGTGTCTGTTCATGTCTTCTCCCATTTCTTGACTGGATTATTTGTTTTTTGGGGTGTTGAGTTTGAGAAGTTCTTTATAGATCTTGGATACCAGCCCTTTATCTATAATGTCATTTGCAAATATCTTCTCCCATTCCATAGGTTGCCTTTAGTTTTGTTGTTTCCTTTGCTGTGCAGAAGCTTTTTATCTTGATGAACCCAATAGTTCATTTTTTTTGCTTTGGTTTCCCTTACCTTTAGAGACAGCAAGAAGTTGCTGTGTCCAAGGTTGAAGAGTTTGCTGTCTGTCTCCTCCTCTAGGATTTTGATGGATTCCTGTCTCATATTTAGGTCTTTCATCCATTTTGAGTTTATCTTTGTGTATAGTGTGAGAGAATGGTCCAGTTTAATTCTTCTGCATGTGGATGTCCAATATTCCCAGCACCATTTGTTGAAGAGACTCTTTTTTCCATTGAATATTCTTTCTGCTTTGTTGAAGGTTAGTTGACCGTAGAGTTGAGGGTCCATTTCTGGGCTCTCTATTCTGTTCCATTGATCTATGTGTCTGTTTTTGTGCGAGTATCATGCTGTCTTGATGATCACAGCTTTGTAATATAGCTTGAAGTCAGGCATTGTGATGCCCCCAGCTTTGGTTTTCTTTTTCAACATTCCCCTGGCTATTCAGGGTCTTTCCTGGTTCCATACAAATTTTAGGATTGTTTGTTCCAGCTCTGTGAAAAATGCTGATGGTATTTTGATAGGGATTGCATTGAATGTGTAGATTGCTCTGGGCAGCATAGACATTTTAACAATGTTTATTCTTCCAATCCATGAGCATGGACTGTTTTTCCATTTCTTTGTGTCTTCCTCAATTTCTTTCATAAGTGTTCTGTAGTTTCTAGTGTACAGAACTTTTACCTCTTTGGTTAGGTTTATTCCTAGGTATCTCATGGTTTTTGTTGCAATTGTAAATGGGATCTATTCCTTAATTTCTTTTTCTTCTGTCTCATTGTTAGTGTTTAGAAATGCAACTGATTTCTGTGCATTGATTTTGTATCCTGCCACATTGCTGAATTGTATGAGTTCTAGCAATTTTGGGGTGGAGTCTTTTGGGTTTTCCACATAAAGTATCATGTCATCTGCAAAGAGAGAGAGTTTGACTTCTTTGCCAGTTTGAATGCATTTTATTTCTTTTTGTTGTCTGATTGCTGAGGCTAGGACTTCTAGCTCTATGTTGAACAATAGTGGTGAGAGTGGGCATCCCTGTCGTGTTCCTGATCTTAAGGGAAAAGCTCTCAGTTTTTCCCCATTGAGTATGATATTTTCTGTGGGCTTTTCATAGATGGCTTTTATGATATTGAGATATGTTCCCTCTATCACTATACTTTGAAGAGTTTTAATCAAGAAAGGATACTGTACTTTGTCAAATGCTTTTTCTGCATCTATTGAGAGCATCATATGGTTCTTGTTCTTTCTTTTATTAATGTATTGTATCACATTGATTGATTTGCGGATGTTGAACCACTCTTGCATCCCAGGAATAAATCCCACCTGGTCATGGTGAATAATCCTTTTAATGTGCTGTTGGATCCCCTTGGATAGGATCTTGAGCCAATAGGATCCAAGATCCTCACCAAAATACATTTATTGATTTCCATGTGCTTATTTCTTCTCTATGTATACAGAGGGTTACCCTGCTTTCAAAGCATATTTAATATAAAAAATCCATGTTTGCCAAACAACCTAAGTGAAAGAAGAATATTTGCTTTATATGTAACTCCCCTAAAGCTCTTCCTTTAAACACAGAGCTCTTCCTTCATGTCATTGATTCATTTTACATGCTGTTTTTTCAGGAGCTCAGTGACTGAGTAAGAGTACAGATCAAGATCCTTTCACTGCTTTCACCCTTTGGCTCTGCATGTTTGTCACCATTTACCTAGAAATCTCCTTTCATATCCATCATCAAAAATCCATATCCCATTTCCTTCTCAATAATATCAATGTGGCAAATGAAGGCTCATTTTACTATTCTTCAACTTGAGATACACAAACTTCACTTTCTTCTCTGTAATTTTCTGCATATTTGTTTAGACATAAAAAAACCTCACTTTTCATACTTGTCTTTACCAACAAAAACAAGCTAATTCCTTTTCTTTATCTACATGATCAATGGACATGTGAGCTTTTTGAAGCCCAATTCTGAGTGTGGACTCTGGTAAATTGAGAACTGTCATTCCTGTGTAGGAATATGAAGAAGATGAAGGTTTCACCAGGTTCATTAGCAGTGCCATGATCTTGTGCCTTCACAGCTTTGAAAAGTAATGCAATTAAAAAGATGAGGTCCAGATATGACTAATGTTTCTGATCAGCTACCATAACATTTGTTCTGATGCTAGGCATTTTCACATTTTCACATTAAACCAGAGTTTAATCCTCACAAAAAAATCCTAAGAGGTGAGATTAGTCCCATTCTACTCATGAAGACATAAATGCCCACTGATCATATATGGCAGAATCATAACTCAAGCTTAGATCTCTGACTCCAACTCCCAACTTCCTGTGCATCCTGTCACATTTTCACTTGTAAACCACCAACCCAGGTGGGCTTCAGATGCTTTTTAAAGCCCCTCAGGAAGGGCTCCCTGCTAGTCTGTTGATAGGACAAAGTTAGCAGCCTCGGGGCTGCCTGCATCAGATGAGGACTTTCCTGCCACAAGCCTTAATTAACTGAATTCCATTTGTCCCTCCTTAGTGCTCTTGTATCACACTGGGTGTGGAAATCACTGCCATTCACAAATGTAACATTCATTCACTTCCACTGCTCAAGAAAATATCTGCCTGCCTTAGGGCTTGAAGTTCCCAAAGGTTAATTTAGGGTCATTGACAGTAGTTATTAAAAGTGGAAATGTGTCGGTACAAGAAGTTTAATAATACCAATGAATACAACACAATAGTATATCAAACATATACAAAAAAATAATTAAATGAATAAGACTATTATGTTAATTTTATACTTTATTTGTATACTTTATTTATATATTAATTATATAATTACTACTTTATATCATCACTATACAAATTATATGAATATTATCTTAATTGAATTAATAAGCCAATTATCTAGCAAGGTTCAGAGGTAATGTCATCTGAGATATTTGGGGTGTGGTATGCATTTGTTTTTATTTTAATTTGTTTTGTTGTTGTTGCTTTTGTGTTTTTTTAGAGAGAGAGAATGAGAGAGAGAGAATTACCAAGAAGGAAGAAATATGAGCCTACTTGAAGCATTTAGAAGCAGGTGAAGTATTCTGAGAATTTTAGACCTTGTAAAGGACGATTCAGAAACACCACTCCCCCCCCCCAAAAACAACAAAATTTTAAAAATTTATTCTCATGGAAATTTAATCTAGTTTGGGTAAAGTCATATAATAACAAAAATGAACAGACAAGTTATATACATACACAGGATATTAGGAGGTAAGTATAAAATGGAGGTAAGAAGGTATGGAGGAGAATCAAGTACGGAAGGAGAGCAGGAATGCACTGCATCTAAGTCAGCCAGTGAAAAAGTTAGAAAACTCCTAAATTGTTTTCTGAAGAAAAACTTGGTAATTTTTTTTTTTTTACAGACAATTGTTCATTTCATTTGGATGATTAGATTTATCGTCATGCCCATGTGCTCAGAGAGGGGAGAAAAGACTGGAAGAGAAGAATGGGGGATACTTTTTTTTTTTATAACTTATCAATCTATTTTCCCTTATTTCCCTTATTTTCCCTTCCCCAAAATACTAATCAAAGAAATTGCCCAATTTCACAGACTCTAATAAAACAGTAGAGCCAAGATTCACAATACAGCCCTGTGGTGCCCCATTTTTTTTTAACTTTGTCTACATAATGCTGTCTTCTTGAGAATGTTCATGTAATTTTATAACTTTCTCCAAAACTGACTAGAAAGAAGAAAAATGCTCTTTTATTTAGCATAAACGTCAAATGACTTTGGCACAGGTACACTCAATACTTCTGCTATCCACTCCTTCTAGGCTATAGTGATTCTAAGTTCTGTCGGCATTCATGGGAGACAGGAAGGAGGTAGAGAGTAAGTCACCACTGCCATCTTCAGTGTGCTGGCTGCTGACACTCTTGCAGAACTTCTCCTGCTTGCATGCCCCCCACTATTCTTGTTCCAGTCAATAAATATTTTAAATGCATCCTTCTTTGAGAACTTTATAAACATGACCTATATTTATAGTTACTGTGTACATGAATCTCATCAGATCATAAATATTACTCCATCTCCTTGAAGTCTGGGTACTCGGCTGCTGAGGTCCCCCAGAAAGCCTCAATCATGACCCCTCATGATGCCCTATATACTTGTATGTCTCTGTGCTTTATGGACACAAGGACAAGGTATGTGTTGTTTATTCCCTTTGTTCAGGCAGCTAGACATGAATAACTATGGCCCTGTCATCAACATAGTGATAAAATAAGCAGCCTGAAGTCTGACACCTGAGCTCCCACAGGAATACCTGTGGTGGTATGGTAGGTGATGGGGGAGGGTCGAACAGGCAGGAGAGAATCAAAGAGAGATGTGTGTGTGTGATGTCAGGTAATGAAAGAAGTGCATTTATTGGCTCAAAGCCTGAGGGAGTATCACCCTTCTGTGTACAACAAAGAACAAAGTTTACTTAGTGAACTTGCCCTAATACACTGTGGTGAATTTTTCAAGATTCACAGAAGTGTTCCTGCCAGTAGAAATAGACTACATCCTTGAAATTAGGGGAAAAGAGAAAATTATGGCTTGTCCATTTTAGAATGGAAATTTTAAGACAGCAAGCCTACCTGATGGATAAAGAGTTTAAATGGTGACCTTTTGGCAGAAGAGAGAGAGCACCTGAAATTTCTGACCTCCCTGATTGGCATGGCAACAAGGAGACTAAGTTGCTCCCAGGTGGAAGCAGAGCCAGATACTGGCAGCTCAGACAAGAAGCCTTTTCCTTCAGTGATCCAGGGGGAGAGTCCCACACATGCAGAGCTCTGTGGGGCCTCCCTGGAGACTCCCATTCCCTGCCTTTAATGTTTTCTAAGCAGAGCACATCAGCTCCATCCAGCTGCTCTCCTGGAGCCTGATTGCTTTGTACTCACATGCTGTATTAGTGTTCTAGGGATTCTACAACAAAGTACCACAAAATGGGTGGCTTAAACAACAGAAATTGAATGTCCCGTAGTTCTGGAGGCTACAAGTCTGAGATCAAGGTGTTGGCGGGGTTGTTTCCTTCTGAGGGCCGTGAGAGAAGGCTTTGTTCCAGGCCTCTGTCCTTGGTTTGTAAATAGACATCTTCTCCATGTTTCCCTGTTTCTTCATCTTGTCTTCTATGTGTCTCTCTCTATCCAAATTCCGCCCCCCACTTTTAAAAAAGATTTTATTTATTTATTTGATACACAGAGAGAGATAGTGAGAGAGAGAGCACAATCAGGGGGAGAGGGAGAAGCAGGCTCCCTGCTGAGAAAGGAGCCTGACATGGGGCTTGATCCCAGGACCCTGGGATCATGCCCTGAGCCGAAGGCAGCCGCTTAATGACAGAGCTACCCAGGTGCCCCCAAATTCCCCCTTTTTATAAAGACACCAGAAATATTAAATTAAGGCCTAAACTAATGACTTCATTTTAACCTGATTATCAGTATAAAGACTCTGGCTCCAAATAAGGTCACATTCTGAGGTCCTGGGAGTTAGGACTCCAACATATTCTTTTTTGGGGGGGAGGGGCACAATTCAATCCCTAACACCAGCTAAGTATATTTTCATGTTTCCTTACACTTCCCTCTGCTATTTTTACCTGGTAGTGTGCTTCCATCCTCCTATTGTCACCCAAAATACAAGAATGTAGGACTTCAAGAAAACCAGAGGAAAATCAGATGCTTAATTTTTATCAAAAGAGTTGGTGATAGGTAGAGGATGATGAGGGAAGGCTCAGACCAAGAACATGAGTATGTCTTTGTCCTTTGATCTTGTGAGTGGAGATCACTAAATAGACCTGTCCAGGAAAATCTCCAAGATTCAAGATGGCCTTGAACATGTAGGACATGTGGTGAGGTCCAGCCAATGGGTTTGAACAGCCACAAGAAAAGTTATGGGAAAGATGTGAATTATAAAAAAAAAAATGTTATTTTTGTGTTGTGGAATCATCTTCTCTCACAGCCTTTAAAATTTTAATTTTACACCTTGAGGGGTTTGCAGAAAAGAAGACATCATGTGACAAGCTGGCAACAGCATTGGGCATGGAATCAGACGGCCCCAGTTTCAGTTAATGCACCCACCCCACCTAGATTCCAAGTTCTGCCACTTAACAAGTCATGTGACCTTGAGCAAGTTACTTAATTTCTCAGAGCTTTGTTTCCTTTATTTGTTAAATGAAGAGGAAAATACATGCCTGTCATGTTTGCAGTAGGATGATGAATTTTACAATTTAAAATATAATGAAATCACAAGAAGACATGTGATATACAGTCACTAATGGGGTTATTATGGATATATGTCACTGATAGTGTTATTATGGAGGTAGAAGTATGATTTAGATCAGTAATTTCAACTTCGGCTGTGCACAAGAATCACTGGGAAGTTTTTAAAAGCCCAGATGCCTAGGTTGCACGCCAACTCTATTAAATAAGAATATTCAGAAGATTCAAATTTGAAGCCAAGTTTGAGAACTCTTCTAGATCACTTATCTGAGTTTAAGTATATTGTGGGCTAAGAAAATATCTGCTTAAACCATTAAAATTTCCATATACATATTATATATGTATATACATCATACATTATATAATATGTAAAATATACATAACACATACATATATACATAATATATCTATGGAATTCTTAATGGCTTGAATATATATATGTTTGCACTCAATATATAATATAATAGATAAAGAGAATCTATAAAATATATATGTATTATATATAAATGTTCATATCTATATTACATATGTATATATAGAGAGAGTGCTTTAATAAAGATTTTAGCTACTTAAATGTATTTTTAATCATTTATAACTGAAGTGAAATTAAAATCACATTTATCAATTAAGTTAGGATATATTTACTTTGGTTGCTAGGCAATTTTTAGATTTTAGAAATTAAGAAGCTTCAGATGGAAATGTTTAGCAGATTGAAGAAAACTATTCTGTTAATTCGTGTCACTATATGGACCAGTAAACTAGGAAATTCTGGTACTTTCCAAACCCCTAACTCTCTAATGATAAAAGGCCTTGATATCTTTCATTTCTCACCTCTTTAGGTTTACTTGCTACCCTCTTATTATCTAAATGTTTGTGTCCCTTGCCTAATTCATACTTTGAAATACTAAACCTGAGGAGGTGGGCCTTTTGGAGATGATTAGGTCTTGAGAGCAGAGCCTTCATAAATGATATTAATGCCCTTATAAAAAAGGTTCCAGATAGATCCCTCACTTCCTTCCACCATGAGAGGATACAACAAGATCTCTGCAACAGAAGAGAGCCCTCACTCAACCATGCAGGCACTTCTAGCCTCCAGAACTGTGAGAAATAAATTTCTGTTGTTTATAAGCTATCCAGACTGTAGTATTTTGTTATAAGAGTTATAGCAGCCAGAATGCACTAAGACGTACATCTTCCTACCTGAACTTCTGGTCCCCTTCCAGCAAGGAAGAGCACACCTCCTCTGAAGTCATTTTGTGGTCACTTTGAGTGATGCAGGTCACATTAGGAGACCAGAATATAAACCTAGTAATGAATGTAATCTTATATCTTGAGTATCCCAGTGGTAGATATGCTTGCAATGCAACCCATAGTTGCAGAAATTCTTTTGTGGATATTGTCAATTTAATAAGCCAAGATCTGGGTTGAATTCAGCCATCTTCAGAAGGTCAGTATCTTCCCCATGGCAGATTGCTGCCATGAGTCCTTACAGACATCCTGACAGAGAAAACTCAGCCACTCTGACTGTGACTATAAACAGAGTATGGGACATATACTACATGGTAAGATAGAAGGAACGTGTGATGGAATGTCCAGCCTCAGATTCCTTATCCAATGACCTGCCAAGTGGTTGACATTCTTTAAGGATTGCTTTGAGTTGAAAATTGAAGAATGTAATGAATATGTAAATATATTATTTAGGAAGAGTTAATATTGTAAACCATTATTGATCATCCATTCCTTAGAACAAATTAGTTTATTGTGTTTGTTAATCAGTCAATTTATAAAGATTGAACAAATAAATGGGAAACCATGAGAGTCAGTGAGGGATAAAATGTAATAGATTGCTCTGCTATTTTTGTAAGAAAAGAAGAGCAATGACATTCATATATGTATTGCAGTGAGCTTAGGAGATATGTTTCACTGTCCATTGATGTATTGGGCTTAAGCAAGAAGTTCCATAATGCAGCATTAAAAGAAGAAATTTTAGGATGTCAATTGCCTGGGTCACTGTAGGCAAGCTGAAGGTGGGTGAACAAGCTATTTGAATGGAAATGCCTTAACAGAAGGGGAATCCAACTCCTTGCTCCTGGAGGGGTAGCTCCTACTATTGCCCAAAGATGAGATGCCACATACTGGGGTTAACGGTGGAAGGTTTTGGAATGACCTTCATTGATGAAAAGCCTTCAGTGGCTTTTCCTTCATCACCTGGATAACATGTAAGCCCCCAGCCTGGCATAAATGGACTTCCGTGATGGGTACGGCCCCAGTCCTCAGGGGATGTACTTTTTGCTTTAGCACCACTAATCTGTAAACCTTTTCTATCTTGTGCTCATTTTCTCTATTCTGCTTGTCTCACTTCAGTTTACCCTTTAAGACCCAGTTTGGACATCACTTCTCTTAAGAATTCCTTAACTCTCCTAGGTCCCAGGAGCCCCTTCCTCTTCCTGTAAGTCATGATGTCTATCTCTTATTATTACACCTACAGCATAGGTTAGGTGTCTGTCTCTCCCATTATTCTACAAAGTCTTTGTGGAGAGGAACTATGCTTTATTCATCTTTGTGTCCTAGAGCCTAAGATAATAAACAAACAATTGGATGGAGGGATGGAAAGATTTGCCTGGTTGAATTCCAAACCTGTTTGGAGACTCTTTCATTATTATCCATGATTTGGTTAGGCTAAGACATGAGAAGTGGGTGCAGAGTGGGTGTGTAGAACTTGTATCAACATTTTGATTGTTCCTAAATTACTATAGTTGAATCTTAGTTGGAGTCTCTGAAACGATTTTTTTTTTTTTCGGCTTAAAAATTTACTGGTTCTAGAAGGTCTTTTGGGATTAACCATATCTCTATTTCCTCTAGTTTCTTTTTTTTACAAAAATTATTTAAGTAATTGGTATACTTTGCATTTTTAATATGCTGCTTGTTGATTGTCTTCTAGTTATATATATATTTTTGTTTTCCCTAATTATAAAGTAAGCCTCTGAAATTTCCCTTCTAACGTTTTGGTGTCTTAATACTGCAGCATAGTGATTATGAGCCTATCATGTTTCATACCCTAGGGCTGTATTTTCTCATTGCATGCTCTTTGACGTTACTTAACCATTGGCACCTCATTTCCCCCCATATATAAAATGGGAATAATACTAGCTCTTATCTCAGAGTATTGTTATAAGAAATAAATGAATAATATTCCATTGTATATAGTATACATGCCACATTTTCTTTATCCATCACCCATTTATGGTTCCTTAGGTTCCTTTCATGTCTTGGCTATTATAAATAATGTTTCAATGAATACAGGGGTGCATATATATATTTGAATTAGTGTTTTCTTTTCCTGTGGTACACACCCAGAGTAGAAATGCTGAATCATATGGCAGTTCAATTTTTAATTTTTTGAGGAATCTCCATATTGTTTTCCAAGTGGCTGTACCAATTTACATTCCTACCAACAGTTCTCAAGTGTTCCCTTTTCTCCACATCCTCACTGACACTTCTTATTTCTTGTCTTTTGGATAATAGCCAATCTAATGAGAGTGAGGTGATATCTCACTATGGTTTTGATTTGCATTTCCCTGATGATTTGTGATATTGAGCATCTTTTCATGTGTCTCTTGGCCATCTGTATGTCTCCTTTGGAAAAATGTCTATTCAAATCCTCTGCCCATTTTTTAATTGAAACAAATTTTTTTTTGCTATTGATTTGTATTAGTTCTTTATATATTTTGGATACTTAACCTCTTATCAGATGTATGATTTGCAAATATTTTTTCCTATCTGGTAAGTTGCCTTTTCATTTTGTTGTTCATTTACTTTGCTCTACAGAAGATTTTTAGTTTGATGTAGTTCTATTTGTTTAGTTTTTGTTGCCTTTTCGTTTAGTTTTGAGTTTTAGTTTAGTTTTGGTTGCCTTTGCTTTGGTGTCAAATCCAAAAAATAATTGCCAATAGCGATATCAAAGAGATTACGGTCTATGTTTCCTTCCAAGATTTTTAAGTTTCAGGTCTTATGTTCAAGTCTTTAATCCATTTTGAGTAAATTTTTGTGTATGGTGTAAGATAGTGGTCTAATTTCATTATTTAACATGTCTGTCCAGCTTTCTTTTTTCTTTTTTTTTATTATGTTATGTTAATCACCATACATTACATCATTAGTTTTTGATGTAGTGTTCCATGATTCATTGTTTGTGTATGACACCCGGTGCTCCATGCAGTACATGCCCTCTTTAATACCCATCACCAGGCTAACCCATCCTCCCACCACCCTCCCCTCTAGAACCCTCAATTTGTTTCTCAGAGTCCATAGTCTCTCATGGTTCATCTCCCCCTCTGATGTTCCCCCCTTCATTTTTCCCTTCCTGCTATCTTCTTCTTTTTCTTTTCTTTTTTTTAAAACATATAATGTATTATTTTTTTCAGGGGTACAGGTCTGTGATTCAACAGTCTTGCACACTTCACAGCGCTCACCATAGCACATACCCTCTCCAATGTCTATCACCCAGCCACCCCATCCCTCCCACTCCCCACCACTCCAGTAACCCTCAGTTTGTTTCCTGAGGTTAAGAATTCCTTATATCAGTGAGGTCATATGATACATGTCTTTCTCTGATTGACTTATTTTGCTCAGCATAATACCCTCCAGTTCCATCCATGTCATTGCAAATGGCAAGATTTCATTCCTTTTGATGGCTGCATAATATTCCATTGTAGATATATATACACCACATCTTCTTTATCCATTCATCTGTCAATGGACATCTTGGCTCTTTCCATAGTTTGGCTATTGTGGACATTGCTGCTATAAACATCAAGGTGCACGACCCCTTCGGATCCCTACATTTGTATCTTTGGGGTAAATACCCAGTAGTGCAATTGCTGGGTAGTATGGTAGCTCTATTTTCAACTGTCCAGTTTTCTAAAACCATTTATTGAAGAGACTGTCCTTTCCTCATTGTATATTCTTGACTTTTTTGTCATAAATTAATTAAGTCTCCCTCAATGAATGAATGGATGTAGAAAATACACACACATGCAATGGAATATTATTCAGCCATAAAAAAGAAGGAAATCCTGCCATTTGCAACAAAATGTATGGACTTGGGGGTATTATGATAAGTAAAAAAGTCAGACAGAAAAAGACAAAAGCCATATGATCTCACTTATAAGTAGGGAGAGAAAACAACCCAGAACTCATAGAAACAGAGAATGGTGGTTGCCACAGGTAGAGGGTCATAAGTTAATAAAATGGGTGAAGGGGGTTAAAAGGTACAAACTTTCAGTTGTAAAATAAATAAGTCATCATGAGATATAATGTAGTTAATAATACTGTATTGTATATTTGTAAGTTGTTAACAGAGTAGATCTTAAAAGTTCTTATCACAAGAAAAAATGTGGAACTATGTGTAGTGATGGATATTAACTATACTTATTGTGATCATGTATATACCATATATATATGTACACACACAAATATTATATTTGTATATATCAACATATGCAAGTATTGAGCATTATGTTGTACATCTGAAAATAATATAATGTGATATGTCAATTATATCTCAATTTAAAAAACGGGGAAAAAAAAGAAATGGGAGATGCATGTTACAACATGCTTAGAGCAGTGCCTAGCATGTAATCAATGAAGGTTAAGTCTTTTTATTATTGCCTTCACGTGATAATTGGTAATGCTTTATATATGTTCAGTATTTTACAAGGTCCCTTTATGATGAATGGAAAAGAACTCACATTGGAACACATTATTAGGGAATTTCAGAGCACTGACTATAAGGACATCCTCAGTGTTTTTTGAGATAGGAAACAAACAAGCAAACAAACACAAACAAATAAAAAAGGTCACACATAAACAACTTGAAATAGAATGGTATTGAATTTATCAACAACAAATCTAGCATTTAGAAGATAATGGAGAAAAGCATTTCAAAGACTGGGAAAAATTCCAACCTACAGTTGAATACCCAGATAAACTATAACTTAAAAAAGAGAGTAGAATAAAGAGATTTTCATTTATATGCAAAGTCTCAAAACATTTATCCCCCTTGGACCTGGTCTTAGTTCATTTGTGCTGCTATAATAAAAATATCCTAAGTCTATGGCATGGGGTAGCTTAACCAACAGAAATTTCATTCTCATGGTTCTGGAGGCTGGGAAATCCAAGATGAAGATGCTGGAAGATTTGGTATCTGGTGAGAAACTGCTTCCTGGTTCATAGACAACTGCCTTCTTGCTGTGTTCTCACATGGTGGAAGGGGCAAGGGAGCACTCTGATGTATCTTTTTTTTTTTTAAGATTTTATTTATTTATTTGACAGAGAGAGACACAGCGAGAGAGGGAACACAAATGGGGGAGGGGGAGAGGGAGAAGCAGGCTCCCTGCAGAGCAGGGAGCCCAATGTGGGACTCGATCCTGGGACTCCAGGATCATGACCTGAGCCGAAGGCAGTCGCTTAACCGACTGAGCCACCCAGGCGCCCCACTCTGATGTATCTTGATAAGGAGACTAATCCCACCCAAATGGGATCCCACCTAATCACCTCCCAAAGACCTCTCTTCCAAATACCATCACATTGGGTATAAATTTCTAATATGAATTTGAAAAAGACACAAACATTTGGTCAATAGCAGATTCTTAATTAGAAAGTGGCTAAAGAAGGGCACTTAGTGGCACAGTCAGTTAAGCATCTGACTCTCATTTTCAGCTCAGGTCATGATCTCAGGATCCTGGAATTGAGCCCTCCATCAGGCTCTGTGCTTAGCACGGAGTCTGCTTGAGATTCTCTCTCCTTCTCCCACTGCCCCTCCCACTTGTGCTGTCTGTCTTTCTCTCTCTGTCTCTTTAAATAAATAAATAAATGATGAAGAGAAAGCCCAAGAAAATGGCTATTTAGTGGGCTAATGAACAACCAGTACACATAGGAGCAAAAGGGAGAAAGGTTCCAGAGGTGATGTTTTCACACACACAAACAGAAAATTTTTTTTTTACACATTTTGTGATATACTTGACTATGAAGAGAGGAATCTTACAGATCTGATAGAGGGTTTGGAAGTGAATTAGTAACAGGACACTGAAAACTAAGCAAATAACTACAAAAGTGATGATTAATTCCACTGACACAGAAAAATCTAAATGAGAAATATAATGTAATGTAATATAATGTAATGACTCCATGTAGTCCAGCTATTAATATAATCATAACCTGAATATTGATGTAACCAAATTTGTGACAATAATATATTCAGAATAAGGGAATGAGGGAAGTGTAAATGTGCAGAGGGGACAGGGAGTAAAAGAGTTAAGTCCTCATTTTCTATTGTAGGAAATCAAGTAAAATTGAAAAATCAAGAAATAGCAATGCAAGTATTTTTTCTAGCAAAATGGAGGTAAATAACTAGAAAGAGCTAAAGAATTAAAAGGTCACATATTTGGAGTAGAAATCAAAATTGGAAAAAGAGCTGAGAGCCACTGTTTTTTATTTTAAACCTATAGCACTGCTTGAAATATTGGACTATGTATACATATTATTTTGACACACATTAAAAATTAAGAACTGTGAATCAAATCAAATACATCAATATTTAATGATAGGGTGTTTTAAGAAGTTTTAATGCAAGTTTTTTTTCCTTTATAACAATTGGGCATGATTGTGTAGAAATCAAAATCTAATTATATATTTGAAAAGCATCTAATTTCTTCCTTTCATTTTTAAGAGAAATCATAAATTGTCACTTCTTCTTTTGCCTATTGGGATGCTGTTGATGGTTCTAGTAAATGCTTAGCTTGGGAAACTAGAACATAAAAGCTCTCCTCTTGGCATGCATTGGGATATGAATTATCAACATAGGAGCAGAATGTTCTGAGTTAACCCCAACCTCTTCACTAGCATTTAACATTCATTAATGCCATCATCACTACCAAAATGACTGTAACCAAAAGATTACATTAACTCAGGACAAAATTGAGGAGTATTTGGAATGTTTTAATTAGGTTTATGGACTAAAGCCAACAAAACTTCCACCTCTCCCATTAGCACACTTTCTCAGAGTACATCTAAGGAAAGGAAAGCATTTTTTTACATTTGTTAAAAGTCCTTCCTAAGTTTCACATATTCCTGAATTTCACACTTTTCCTGTCTTGGGAAGACAGGAAACATAATATTCTAGCAATGGCAATATTCCATCAAACTAATTGTCAGGACAACTGGGAAAAAGGTATGTTGACTCTAGTGTACATTTATGTATAAAATGAGTGGATATTGTCATAGTATGGGGACTTTAACAATAGAAAGAAAAGCACAATCTCCTGTTGAGTTTGTAGGTGTTCAGAATGGTTTGAACCCTATCCAGCTGAATTCCTGGGACCAGACAAAATCCAGGTCTCCTACTCCTCCACCATCTTTCTTGAAAATCTTGCAATTTGCAATGACTTGGATGGAACTGGAGGGTACTATGCTGAGCAAAATAAGTCAATCAGAGAAAGACATGTATCATATGACCTCACTGATATGAGGAATTCTTAATCTCAGGAAACAAACTGAGGGTTGCTGGAGTGGGGGGTGGGGTGGGAGGGATGGGGTGGCTGGGTGATAGACATTGGGGAGGGTATGTGCTATGGTGAGCGCTGTGAAGTGTGCAAGACTGTTGAATCACAGATCTGTACCTCTGAAACAAATAATACAATATATGTTAAGAAGAAGAAGAAGAAGAAGAAAAAGAAGAGAAGAAGAAGAAGGAGAAGAAGATAGCAGGAGGGGAGGAATGAAGGGGGGGAATCAGAGGGGGAGACGAACCATGAGAGACTATGGACTCTGAAAAACAAACTGAGGGTTCTAGAGGGGAGGGGTGGGAGGATGGGTTAGCCTGGTGATGGGTATTAAAGAGGGCACGTTCTGCATGGAGCACTGGGTGTTATATGCAAACAATAAATCATGGAACACTACATCAAAAACTAATGACGTAATGTATGCTGATTAACATAACATAATAAAAAAAGAAAGAAAGAAAAGCACAGAGGAGAGAGAGAGGAGAAAACGTGAGAGAAAAAGTTAAATAGGGGGAAGAGAGAAATAACAGGACTGGGAAGGAAAAGAGAAGGGAATGAAGGCAAAGAGTAGCAGAGATACAGGTAGAACCTGCACTGTGTGCATGGTCATGCCCCCAGCCTCTCTTGTATTACCTAACAACCCAACAATTTTTCTGACCTCGTTGCTTTGTCTGTAGCCAACTGGACCTAGATAGTCCAATTCTAACCCAGACCCAACCTCTTTACTTATTGCCAGAAAATTCCTTTCATAGACTTTTAAAGACATTTTATGTACCTGACCAGGGACCATAAGACCCAGGACACAAGACCACAAGACCCAAGACAATGGGCCCACAGTTCCCTGTTCTTTGATAAATAAGTGGATCTGGCCTTTCTTCTATTCTCACTCTAGGGGATAAGAGGGAGAATATACCACAAGCTTTCCTCCTTCTAGAATGGCCCAATGGTAGGGCCATGTACAGGGGTGAGAGGGATATGTGTAGATGTGTGTTGGTGTGGTATGTTGTGGTATGTGGATCTGTTGCTATGTGTCTGTGTGTGTCCATGTATGTGTCTTTAAGTTCTGAACACTCTCCTAATATCTTGTGGTCCTTGACTGTGAGTTCAACAGAAGGGTGAGGCTTTAAAAAGTCAAGTAGGAACTCTCTCTCCAAGGGCAGACTGAGTTGGCAGGGCTCACTCACAGGGTGATCAGATTGGGACACAAATGGAGATCCAACTGCTCCCAAAGGTAACTATGATCAGTGTCCTAAACCTAAACCTGTGAATATACTATGCTATGTACAAAGAGGAATTAAAATTGTAGGTGGAATTAAGGTTGTTAATCAGTTGACTTAAAATAAGGAAATTATCCTGGATTATCTGGGTGGGTCCAGTGAAATCACAAGCACCCAGTGAGTCCTTAAAAGTGGAAGAGGGAATCAGAAGAGAGAATCAGACAGATGGCAGCATGAAAAGGACTTGGTCTTGGGGAAAAGCTGAAAGCTTTTCAGTAAGGTCAGGAACATGACAGGGAGGTCCACTCTGTGGACTCAACGTAGTATTGGAAGTCCTAACCTTAGCAATTAGAGAGCAAAAAGAAATAAAAAGCATCCAAGTCAGCAAAGAAGTTAAACTTTTACTCTTTGCAGATGATATGATACTCTATATAGAAAACCTAAAAGACACCTTAAAATTCCTAGAATTGACACAGGAATTCAGCAAAGTTGCAGGACATAAAATCAAAGCGCAGAAGTCAATTGCATTTCTATACACTAACAATGATGCAGAAGAAAGAGAAATCAATGAATCAATCCCTTTTGTACAATTGTACCAAAAACTGTAAGATACCTAGGAACAAACCTAACTGAAGAGGTATAGGATCTATACTCTGAAAACTATAGAACACTTATGAACAAAATTGAGGAAGACACAAAGAAATGGAAAAACACTCCATATTCATGGATTGGAAGAACAAATACTGTTAAAATGTCTATGCCACCCAAAGCAATCTACACATTCAATGTAATCCCTATCAAAATACCATCAGCATTTTTCACAGAGCTGGAACAAACAATCCTAAAATTTGTATGGAACTGGAAGAGATCCCAAATAGCCAAAGGAATGTTGAAAAAAAAAACCCCAAAGCTCGTGGTGTCACAATTCAGGACTTCAAGCTCCATTACAAAGCTGAATTCAGTAAGACTGTATGGTACTGGCACAAAAACAGACAAATAGATCTATGGAACAGACTAGAGAGCCCAGAAATGGACCCTCAACTCTATGGTCAACTAATCTTCAACAAAGCAGGAAAGACTATCCAATGGCAAAAAGACAATCTCTTCAACAAATGGTGTTGGGAAAATTGGACAGCCACATGCAGAAGAATGAAACTGGACCACTTTCTTACACCATACACAAAAATAGACACAAAATGGATGAAAGACCTAAATGTGAGGCAGGAATCCAACAGAATCCTAGAGGAGAACAGAGGCAGCAATCTCTTCAGTTGTAGAAGCTTTTTGCTAGACACGTCTCCAAAGGCAAGGGAAATAAAGGCAAAGATGAACTATTGGGACTTCATCAAGATAAAAAGCTTTTGACAGCAAAGGAAACAGTCGACAAAACCAAAAGACAACCGAAAAAGACAACCGACAGAATGGGAGAAGATATTTGCAAATGTCTTATCAGATAAAGGGCTAGTATCCAAAATCTTTAAAGAACTTAACAAACTCAACACCCAAAAAAACAAATAATCCAGTCAAGAAATGGGCAGAAGACATGAGCAGACTAAAGACATACAAATGGCCAACAGATGCATGAAAAAATGCTCAACATCATGGGACATCAGGGAAATACAAATCAAAACCACAATGAGATACAACCTCACACCAGTCAGAATGGCTAAAATTAACAAGTCAGGAAACAACAGATGTTGGGAAGGATGCAGAGAAAAGGGAACCCTCTTACACTGTTGGTGGGGATACAAACTGGTGCAGCCACTCTGAAAAACAGTATGGAGGTTCCTCAGAAAGTTGAAAATAGAGCTACCCTACAATCCAGCAATTGCACTACTAGGTATTTATCCAAAAGTACAAACATAGTGATTTGAAGAGCACCTGCACCCCAATGTTTATAGCAGCAATGTCCACAATAGCCAAAATATGGAAAGAGACCAGATGCCCATTGAGAGATGAATGGATAAAGAATATGTAAGATATATGTATATACATATATATATATATGAAAAAAATATATATTACTCAGCCATCACAAAAATTTAAATCTTGCCATTTGCAATGATGTAGATGGAACTAGAGGGTATTATCTTAAGCAAAGTAAGTCAATCAGAGAACTACAATTATCATATGATCTCACTCATATGTGGAATTTAAGAAACAAAACAGGATCACCATACAGTACATCATTAGTTTTTGATGTAGTGTTCCATGATTCACTGTTTGCATATAACACCCAGTGCTCCATGCAATATGTACCCTCCTTAATACTGTATTGTGACTAACATAACATAATAAAATTAAATTAAATTAAAAAAAAGAAACAAAACAGGATCATAGGGGAAGGGAGGGAAAAATAAAATAAGATGAAATCAGAGAGGGAGACAAACCATAAAAGACTCTTAATCATAGGAAACAAACTGAGGGTTGCTGGAGGGGAGGGGCGTGAGGGATGGGGCAACTGCATGATGGACATTAAGAAAGGCACTTGAAGTAATGAGCACTGGGTATTGTATGCAACTGATGAATCATTAAATTCTACCTCTGAAACCAATAATGCACATATGTTAATTAAATTGAATTTAAATTTTAAAAAAAGTACTTGGTCTGATGTTGCTATCTTTGAAGCTGGAAGAAAGGGGCCATAAGCTTAGGAATGTGGCAAACCTTTAGAAGCAGGAAAAGGCAAGGAAACAGATTGTCTCCTGAGTGCCCAGAAGGCCAACACCTTTAGTTTAGCCCAACAAGACTCATTTTGGATTTCTAAGCTCCATAATTGAAAGATAATAATTTTTATTATTTTAAATTGACAAGTTTGTGGTCATTTGTTACAGCAGCAGTCAGAACTAATACACTTCCAACAGAAGTACGTGTAGACCTTTTCTTTTGCCTAGAAGTTTCTCCAGAAAGGAGAGAAAATAATCATGACTTCTTGAAGTCTGTGAACCAATCAGGGGGTCTTACCATTCAGTTTGCAGACTTTTCTTTAATCTCCTGTTTTGTATGGCATTGCATCCCTCCTTGGCTCCCAGGGTGTTTGCAGGCAACCATGTGTTCAGTCTCATTGTATAGAAGTAATTGGTACTTCCAATCCTGAGCCTTTATAGGGTTCTATGGTATAAATCAGTTTGTTGTGGGCTTTCCTCACCCCCATCTTACTTTGGGAAGCTTTATTTGCTTTGTTATATCAAATCACTTATTATTAATGAATTCACTATCTATCATCTAAAATTGTATTGACATTTCTAACCTGCTGTCACTGTCCTCCTAGGTGCATAGATTATAATGTTTTTACATTTCATACCCATTTTACTAAGATTTCAGAAAGGAACAGAGGCAAACAGGTCATTCAATTCATATGCTTAACTGAAATTCTTTTTATCTCCCTTTTGTATTTTATAGGTTAGAAAACAGAAAATGAGTGGCTAAACAATTTATGAGATTTTAAAATCCAGTCCTGACTGACATCCAAGTCCATGTTCACATGAACTTATGACCCAAAGCAATTGGGGTCTGGAAAGCAATTGCAGTTGAGCTTCCCATATTGGCCAATAGCAGCTCCTTGGCTTTCTTACATGTGATGATGCTGCACAATGATACCTTGACTTGCTCAAAATGCATTTTATTAAATCATCAGGCACAGAAATCTTTGTATCTGAAAAGTGGCTCTCCAGATATGAACCACACTTCCCAGCTTTTCTTTCCCCTTTTACCTATGTCGCTCCAAGTGACTGGTTCATATGAACAGAATATAAGCAGAACTGAGGCTGTAAAGGTTAAGAAGCTGCTTGACTTTCCCCATTCTCTGTCTTCTCTTACCTGCCTGTTGGAGGTTGATGAGCAACTTTAATGTGAACTAAAGGCAAACTTTTATTGTATTAAGCCACTGCTAATGTTTAGCTTGTTTGTTACAGCAGCTAGTATTAATTTAATTACCACTTCTGTGCTTATTATGCAAAGCCAAAGCATGGCACAGGGCAAAATCTATTCAGAGGAAGGAAGCCTTTTTGCTTCTCACAAAGTCTCTTTCTGCCAGCCAGGTTATATAGCTTTGAATTGTACCTCCTCCAGATGGAATATTTTTGCCAAGTTGCACAAAGGTGATATATAGGTTAATAATAGCCCTATAGGAATTAACTATCAATTACTTTCCATGAATGAGGAAGTTCAGCAAGTCTCTGCCCTCTTGGGTGTATCATTCATAGATACAAGAAACTGGATAATTTAGAACAGTCCAGCACAGTGCTCAAGAAGTGAATGTGATCATTGGACAAGTGAGTGATGTTTGGAAAATGGTTTAAAATCTTGGCTCTCTGTGTGAGAAAATGAGATTTCCCCTCCTTGTTTAAAAGCTAACTCTGATAAAACACATAAGGGACAGATGAATCTGGTCACAAACCAAAAGCTAAATTTTCCAGCCTGATGTAATTGTTCCAGGAAAAGTACAATGCTGTGGGGAAATAAGGAATGGCTAGACAGAGAATTCACTGAGCCCTTTGCAAACTGAGTTTGCTTACACATTTTAACTAAAAATAATCTTTAATGTGTCCTTTCCCCTCTTATCCAAATTATGGCCTGCTGGTTAGGTGGGCAAAACACATTTTCATATGGTCCTTCATTTAATTGTAAATCAGCATCTTGGATGCTCAATGGATACTTAGAAAACCCTGAAACTTAGAGGAAGAATATTAAAAGAATGAAGAGGAAAGAAGAAGGAACTGAAGAAAAGGAGACAGAAGTTATGATTCTGAGCTCTACTTACACAAGGTTATCCTGAATGCCCTGCCTGAGAGTGCATATTCATGGGATCCTTGCTTGACTGAATCAGGGGCTGAGTTTTCCATCACTGGAAACATCCAAGCAGTCGGGGGGGGGGGGTCCTTGTTTCAGAGTTAATACTACTTAGAGTTGAAAGTTAGAGGAAATGATTGGTGTGGACTCTTCCAAATCTAAGACTCAATGACAAAACAAAATGGCCACCAATGTGCGTGTTATGTGGGGACGCCCCACAGGATAGCCAATTTTTCTGAGCTCTGGGAAGTCAACCCACAGGAAGATGGTGGGTGTGCTATGGTATGGAGGATGGAGCATAAAATTTGCCTGCTGTAGAGACACAAACAGTTCTTTTATTTAAAGCAGTAATTACTTCCTTGGCTTGCCCACATCAGGTTGTCAGACTTTGAGCTTTGTTGCTGCTGTGCCATTGTGAGAGTCAAATTACTAAAAAGGTCAGCATCGTTAATATGTGGTTTGAAAGGAGTGAAAATGCCAGACAGAAAACCTGTGAGCATTTAGAGCTGTGAGTCAACAGCTTTGCTCTGGTTTGTTTATTTTACTGATACATATTATTATATGCTCCTAGATGTACATATCAAGATCATAAGCCTAAGACCACTTATGGAAACTTACAAATCATATGTTCACCTAACCCTCTTGATCCTGAATGGAACATACACTGAGACTCTTTCTGATGGAAACTCTGGTGGTAGAGACCCTGCCCCTCTTTTGTCTCAAAGGACAATTATCTTGAGACATTCATAAGTACTTGAGCATGGATTAATTTGCTAGTTTAAAATTTGTACACAGGTGGGAATATTGTATGCAATAAATGCCCACTGAAGAAGTTCTGGGACTCAAGATGAAGACTTCAAGGAGAAGGCCAAAAATCTGAGTTATTATCTCAGCTGAACCACAGATATTTTCTGTGACCTTAGACCAGTCAGTCACTTCACCTAGAAATCACTATTTTGTAGAATGGAAATTGCTCTCTTTTTGATGTGACTTGAGAAAAAATTGTAATATGTAACTGGTTCACAATTAATAACCAAGATTTTTTCCTTCATATAGTAAGATCCATTAACTATCAGTTTAACATCATTTCTTAGACATTAAATTAGTTCAGAACAATAGATAAGTGATAATTCTCAAGATTGCTAAGAACTATGGCCTACACATCAGAAGACCTAAATTTTAGTCTCATGTAACTTGGTGCTGCTCAGCTGCTAGATCGATTCATGAGTTTGGATAAGTTGTGATTGTTTGCTTATTTGCTTACCTACATGTTTGTTTTTACCTCTCTAGGCCTCAGTTTCCTTGTATTTAATGATAGTATTAGATTAGATGATTTCCAAGATCCCTTTCAGCTTTAAAATTCTGTCATTCCAAAGGAGACTATGTAAATGCAGCCTCATGCAGTATAACATATTTTGATTATCAGCTTGTCACAGTGAACAGAATTCCCACTATTTGAACCATTGTTTATGACCATGAGTTTCAAATTGGCCAGGTTTGCCTCCTTTAAATATGTAACACCAGAGACAAACAACTCATTACAGTATAATTTTTTGGCCATTTGTTTATCAAGCAAATTAGCTATGGATCAGCAGACTGTAGGTTCTTTAAGAATTGATACCCAAGAACTGTCAATACTAATGCATATATTGTGTTCTAGAATATACATGTTGCCTGGGCAAGAAAAGCTAATGACAAACTCCTTGCTTCACAGTTTTGCCTAGAGTGGACTTGATTCTCAACTTACTTTGAAAATGTAAAAAAGACATTAGTCATCATGAAAATTATTTCTTTGGAAAAGAAAAGACAATAATGAGTAACATGTTATGATAAGAAATGTCAGTAATTAGTAATAATTACTACTGGTTAAAATCATTAATATTATTACTCATACTATTTAGTAAAAAGTAGAGAAAGAGAGAACAAAGTCATGAAAAATTACTTTAAAGAGACCAAAAGCAGAGAACTTCATCTGTTCACTTTTTTAAAAAAGATATTATTTATTTATTTCAGAGAGAGAGAGTGAGGGCAAGCATGAGCAGGGGGAGGGGCAGAAGGAGAAGCAGATACCCAATCCCAGGATCCTGGGATCATGACCTGAGCAGAAGGCAGATGCTTAACCAACTGAGCCACCCAGGCACCCCATTCGTCTGTTCACTTTCATATGCACTTACTAAAATGATGGACTCTTCCCCAGAAATTTTGCATTAGCCTACTTGTTTCTCAAGATCTATGTGAAATAACATTTCTTCCATAAAACTATTGATTTTCCCAATGAAATATTATCTTTCCTATATTCAGTTAAACAAGCATTTGTGGAGGGCAACTCTAAATCAGGCCCTATGCTCAATACTGTAAGAACTGAACAGACTCCTGATCACTCCATTTTCTGAAACCTTCACAGCATTTTGTTTATACTAATACGTAACTGTTTATACTTAAGGCATGTACTATGTTCTAACTTGCTTAGGATATACTTTTTTACCTGAGACAATCCTTTGGACATATAATAGATGTTCAATAAACATTTGGAGAATGAAAATAGAGGTAGTAATCACTCCCAACTGTAGGCCATTAAGCAATATTCATAGATAAATACTATTATCTCTAAAATTATAATTAATTGAATGAGAAAATACAATTTCATCTATTAAAATTTAGTTAATGAGCCCTTTGGGGATAATGTTTGTTGCATACACCTCTATTACTAATGTGAATACTTATATTTCTTTAAAAACATAGGTTAATTCAGGCAAAATAGCAATCCAGACTCACAAACTGACCCTCTATCATTAGCTATGACACTGCCCTGTGAATCAAATGTTTTCAAGATAGCTGAGGATCAGAAAGACACCAAAAACAAACTTGTAAATTCTTAGCCTTGCCTATGAACAATGAAAACTCTATAAATAACCCTTACAAATCAAATCAAATCTCTGCAAGTCTTGGGCAAAAGTTGGGGGATTACCAACCCATTTATGGACATTCTATGTGCAAAACAGGGGAAGTGGGAGACTTGAGACTGGGCCCATAGGTTGGGAAGTTCCCTAAGCTACGACACAGAAATGGGTCCTAGTTAGGTCTTGGGATGCTTCCCTGAGGGCATATTTCCATCCATTGTTAGACACTGATGTGCCTAACAGAGAAATGGAGATCCAGCACAGGTAGCGGTGTGTGTGTGTGCGTGTGTGTGTGTGCGCATGCGCGCAAGTGCGCACACACGCAGAAAGGGCTGTACCAAGATATAAACAAATAGCTGAGTGTTAACTCTTGTAAAGGGCTTAGTTAAGGAAAGCGTTTTACTCTACTTGCAAGCCAAAAGTAAGCCTGCCACATTTTCATGGATACAAGAGAACAGGCATTTTCTTGCACTGTATCACCCTATGGGTATTGAGATTTAAGGTACCAAGTGACAGTTACACATGTTACACAGTTACACATGCAGTGGATTGCACTCAGGTGCCCTGAGCTTAGGGGACCTGTATGTTTTCTAATGTGCAGTAAACTTTCTTGATTTTTGCTTTAGAGGAAGATACTATCTCTGTCTTCCAAATGTGCTAGGAAAGATAATCTGGACCTGCAGAAACATGAGAGACTCATGTTTAAATGTCTCCCAACACATTATATTCTAGTGACAAAGACAAAAATATGAATTAATTAATTGATTAATTAATTAATGAGTGAATGAATGGAACTAGATAGTAATAGGTTATATGAAAGGAAAAATCAGAGCATGGCCATGAAGATTGATAAGGAAGGCTATTTTCAGCAGCTTTGTTAGGGACGGCTTTTAGGAGAAGGTAATATTTGAGCAGAGACCTGAATAAATTGAAGGACAGTCATGTAATTACCTGCCTAAAGAGCATTCTAGGATGGAAGAATATCTAGTATTAGTGTTGAAAGAACAAAACATGCAGGAGGGGCTTGCTTGGTGTATTCGACAAACAGCCAGAAACCCAGAAACTCAGAGCAGAGAGATGAGGGTAGAAAATGGGGTTGGAGGGAGTCAGGAGCCATATTATGCTCTAGTGTGCCCACAGAGGAATTTTCTTCAAATTTTGATAAGTTGTCATTTGACAAATAAACAAACAAGTCAATGAATGATTTTTCTTCATATCCCTGAATTGAATGGCACTAAAAAGCTATGGGGTGGGGGGTGATTGAACAATCTTCATGCTAAAGGGTGGCCACTCCTGGATGGATCAGAGCCTCAAGAAGAAAGACAATGAGTGGTGGCAATAAAGATAAGAGACAATAGACCAAATACCTGGGTCCAAAGAAGAAAGGCAGGCATGGATCTTGAACTGGGTTTAAGTGTCTGAACAGTGAGAGGTCCCATGTTCCCCAAGAAGTGCACATGACCTAGACACAGCATAGTAACTGCCCCCTTCTCCTCTCTCCATTCACCATGCTTTCTCTGGTTCCAGCTCTCTCTTCCATCTCTTCCTTGGTCTCCATCTGTACATTTGTCTCTTTCCATCTTCTATTTCATTTCCTTTACACCTCATCTTGAGCTCTCCTTCTTGAATTCCCATTTCTCAAATCTCGTCTCACTGTCCCTCCCCCTATCTTCAGCACATTAAAGCCTCTTCTCTCTCCTGCCCTGGTGCTGGAAGCCCTGTTTTACATTATTATCTGAAGCCCCATGGTTGGTGCTTCTCTCACCAGTTAGAGAGACCTTAGGAAAGGGGAAGAGCCTTCCCTCCTCCACTGGTTCCAGTAGTGGTAAAATGGCCTTCCCTTCTCTGGCTGGGGTCAGAGCATGGTGCCCCATGGGAAGATTGTGGGAGGGAAGGATCAGCTCCACTACAGCAATACCATAGTGGGAAAGACCCACTGCTCCTAGTCCCCATGGTAAGAGCCATGCCTGCATTCACACACAGTGTCTGGCAACTGATGAATATACTCTTATCATTATCATCATTATCTTGAAGTATTTGGCATGAACTTTTACATCTAATTAGACAGCATCTCAAAGGTGTTTTTTTTTTTAATGGACTCAAGGAGAAAAGTTGCTTTTTTTTTTCTTCTTCTTTTCACAGTGATTGCCATGGCAGTGTAAAAACTAGTTTCTGCATTCTTATCACCAAACCATAGAACTTGTGGTATACCAGATAAGCAGCATAATCTTAGATGATATTCCTAGACAAAAGCAACAAACTAAAGCATTGGGAGATCCAAAACAATTGGCAGTCTTCTTGTATCTCCAAAAGTTGGCCACAATGAATCCTCATTTTCCTCTGCCTTCTGTTATAATTTTTTTTTTTTAAGATTTTATTTATTTGCGAGAGAGAGAATGAGAGACAGAGAGCATGAGAGGGAGGAGGGTCAGAGGGAGAAGCAGACACCCTGCTGAGCAGGGAGCCTGATGTGGGACTCGATCCCGGGACTCCAGGATCACGACCTGAGCCGAAGGCAGTCACTTAACCAACTGAGCCACCCAGGCGCCCTGCCTTCTGTTATAATTTTAAACCCACATTCCCACATGGCTGTCTCCTCTCACTGGTGTCATTCCTTGTCACTAGGACTAAGAAGTTGCAGTTAGATTTGTTCCTTCATTCACCAAACACCTCTTGAGAGCCTTCCATGTGCCAAGGACTGGGCTGTGTGCTGGCCGTCAGGCCTGGTGCATGTTCTTCAGGAGCCATAATCTAGTGGAGGCACAATTGTGTATAGGTCAGCACAGTTCAGGGCTGCAGGCCTGAGATGGGGTATAAGCACAGCCCAGAAGAGGGGGCATCAGTTGTCCTTACATGTGGGGGTTGGGGTTGGGAAGGGAGTCAGAAAGGGTTTCAAGTGGTATATTATACTCATGTGAGCTGCATCTTGAATGAGGGTTATTTCCCAGGTGGACAGGTACAAAGTCGCAGAGATAGGGAAGACTTAGCCTCATCAGGGAGTGCCAAGCAATCCAGTATGGCAGGTGTGGGGGATGAGAGGGAAGGTGATGGGGGATGGGCCCAGCAAGAGATGAATCTGTAGAATTAATCAGCTGAAGGTCACTTCTGCAAGTGTTCCTAGAGGAATTATGTGGTAATATTGTTCTGGAAGAACTTACCAAGGACATCCCCTGTCTTTCTTATTTTGTTAGTTTGGAAGAATGAGTTATATTCTCTGCTGGAACAGTGTATATATATATATATATATATATATATATATACACATATATAACTGTATACATATCCATATGTACACGTGCTCATAAACACACCCACAGCTGCATTCCACCCAAGCACTGGAGGAAATCGGTAGATCGATGTTATTGCTTCAGAAAAATAAATGGATTCCAACAAAAGGATTTTATTTACATTTTTAAAGTTTGCTAGGGGTTTTTTCATTATAAAAATTAGCATTTTTTATTATGGAAAGTTAGAAAAAACAGAACAGAGAGAAATAAACATATTTACATCTCCCAGATAGTTATTATCAATATTTTTATTTTTCCTTCCAGCCTTTTTTCCTATGCACAAGTTTTATTTATTTGTTAACCTAAGTGTAAGCCTGAGTGATTTTTAGAATGTAAAGAAGAAAGTGGTTTAATGGGACTTCATCTCAAGTGGATCATCACTCAACAATATTTATGGATTTTCTATTTTGTGTCAGGCACTGTGCTAAGTGCTGTATTAGAGCAGTAAACACAGCAGACCCAGTGCCTGCCCATGCGGGTTACCGTGGAGATGGGAAGGCCTGGAAATGAAAGGGTGTCATGGGGACAGGCAAAGATTGACCAAACTTCTGGCTCTTAGCAAAAACTCCCCACTGCCACTCACTTTGCCCCTTCTCTTCATATGAGTCATAGTCACTGAAGGCTCCCCTTGGAAGGGCCTTTGAGCCCTTGTATCCAAATACAAGGATTATTTGTATCCAAATAATCATGCTTGCTGGTAGAAACAAACAGGACATGTTTAGGGATGGCTTCTTTTCTCTTAACTTCTGACTTCTTTAAGCTACCCTTGCTCTGGCAGCCTGTGCTCCCCCCCCTGCTACCTGTCCCTGCCACTGGGGCTGCCCAAAGAACAGGAAACCGGAGGTGGTTCTGCCAAAGCCCTCAACCCCAGCAAGATTCTTCCTTCCTGCCAGAGCGGTGATAAGACACAGGGCCAAGGGAACAAGCCCCTCTGGGCTGAACACACAATGAGTTGTCCTTGTCTCAGAAAAACAAAGCCTTCTCTCCTCCTTCCCCACCAAAATAGCCAGTCTCCCAGCAAAGGAAATACACAAGTAAGCTAAGCACAGTCAGAGCTTCTTCTGCTGTTGGGAGACCGAGAATTACATACAGAGTTGGTAGTTTCAACACCCTCTTGCCAACTACAAATACTTCCTCCCTCAGGCAGCATGATACCTCACATTGTACCTTCAGGAAGTTCTGTTTTTTGAGTTAAGGAATTGTAGTTTCTACAAATCCCATACGTCAATGAACTACCCATTAGTGACATTAAATCGCCTCAAATAATTATTAGCTACTGATCACATCATGCTAGCATGCGCTAGATTCCATTGCAGCCTGAAAAGTAAGTATCATTATGAGACACTAGCTCATCATTGCTAATGGATACTTTGGTATGGCCCAGGTAGTCCTGGATGTGTCACCATGGTGTGGCCTCTGAGAAGCCAGAGACAGCAAGAGGATGCAGGAATCCTGAATGGTTGGAGGGGAAATATTGCAAAAGCAAATTTTACTTCTGTTTTGCACTATACACATCCTAATAAATCAAGGTTATTCTTACAGTAACTGGTAACCCTGTGAACTTTAGAATCCATTCAAGCAATCACATTTATCCATTGGTTGTACTGAAGGTCTTCGAAGCTAGGAAATTCCTTTAACTCAGGTTAAACATTACATATGCTTGCTTTGGATGGACAAACCCATAAATTGTACAGTAGAGTATGGGAAAAGGAACCTTGGATTTGGAACCGCAATATCTGAATTTGAGTCTTTTCTAGTGGTCTGACCTTCAGTCCTCTCTACTTCTCTGGATTTTAATATTATTCAAAATTGTGCTTTATTAGAATCTCTCACATAAAATATTCCTGAGTTTTCTTTTTTACCAGGCCCAGACAGAATTAGTTCACTCTTTCTTCTGTGGTCTTCCTGTTTTGTATGGATTTTTATCATAGAGATGTCAATATATATCATTTTTATCTCCCTAAATAAACTATGATTCCTGCAGGGCTCGTCGTTTTGATTTCCCATGGCCTGCCCAGCATCTGGCTTATCGGGCACAATCCATAAATGATCATCATGCTTGCCTGTCTGAACTACAACAAAAAGGCCATAATAAGCACTTCTCAAGGGCTCTCAGGAGGCTCAAAGGAGACTATTCAAACAAGTGTTTCAGAAACCATAAAGCCCTGTGTGATGCTAAGGCATGGTCATCATTTGCATAGTGGCATTATTTCTCAGGGTAGCACAATTCATGAAAATCAAGGAACCAAAGGGAAGGGAACAGGAAGCAGTCAACAGTGATGAACTCTGAGGGCCAGACTGACAGGCAAAGGGGAAGGTGGAACCCAGGAGACTTTAAAGTCTTACTCTTGATCAGTTTTCAATATTAGAAATATGGATGATTTTTATATTGATATGTCAGTGGTGTTTTTTAAATTAAGAAAGTAAGTGCATGTAATACCTCTCAGCTGCTTCAGTATTTACCTGGGAAACCATGAATATATGTCAAACGTTAACTGAGACCAAAGCTTGCTGTGCTGTTTATTACATTGTTTGTCAAGGATAATACTTTTCTCATTTGTACATTGCACTTTAAGGTCTCTTAGATGTTATTTATTATTTACCTTATTATCACAATAATTGTGATGTTATTAGGGTAATTGCTACTAACTGTATTTAAAAAATAGAGAAACTAAGACCAGAGAGATTTAAAAAATTGCCCAAGATTTCAAACACAGTGGACTAGTCAAAACTAAAATTCAAGGGACCCAACTAGAGCCCTTTGCAGTGGGTGAAATCCATGGAAAGGTCCCCAGAGATAGTTTTCTGTCCCTCTGTCCTTGCAGAGATCTGGGCTCCCAGGAAAGCTATTACCTCAAACATATGGCTTCTGATGTCTTGTTTACTGCTACTCATTGTATCATTCACTGAGTTCCAATGCATGGCTGAAGAACACTACATTTAGAATCAGATAGCCTACTGGCTTGAATGAGCTGTATGACTTTGAGGATGATCACTTAACCTTTCCGAAAGTCAGTATCCTCACCAAACAAGAGTGACACCACCCCTCCCTGTCAGGGACCTTGTGAGCATCTAATGAGATAATGTATGTGAAATTGCTTTATAAACTCTAAGACATTTTGTAAATGTCTGGTATTTATTTACTTACTTTGTAGAGGCTAATTTGTAGAAGCACGTATTCCCAAGGCCACCAAGAAGATAGGAAAACCTAGGAGAAAAAAGATAACTCTCAAGAGGAGGAAAAAAATATTCCCACTCTATGAGCTACCTTATTCCGTGGTGATTGGATCCACTATTATTTAATATCTATTTACTTTTCCCTCCTGGGACAGTGATGTCTTCTCCCCCTGCATATCATTCCAGCTGTGACAGTCATTCATCAGTGTAGCCCTCAGAGCAAATAAATTTCACTCTTTGGGTCCTCTGCCTGCAGTTTCACAGTAGGGTAAAATGTGTTGTCAGTGTCTCTGTTGTTAGTCCCTGAAAGGGAATCATAAAAATATTGAGCCTCTTATTAAGTTCGGTAATATTCTTTTCACTGAAGAATACAGGAACCTAAAATCCTTCAATGTGTTGACTGAAAGTAGCTCTCTCTTTGGTGGTGGCCCCAAATTCTCTAATGGTCCTGCCACAATTATACTATACATCTGTAAGTAAAAGAAGAGGGAGAAATGTGCTGGGGAAACATGCAATTCAGTGGTCAATGCAGGGCATAGCGCCAGAGAGAGAAACCATCACAGAAAATGACAGACTGCATAGTGTAACCAAACTAAACCTAGGTCCAGAGCAGGAATGGTGGGAATTGAGGCGTGTTCAGACCACTACATGTCTACATAAGGAGACCCACAGCTTGAAAACTGCTCTTTTCTCCCCACCTTCAAGTAGCTTTCTGAATGTTGCTCTTATAACTTAACAAAGTTATAGGATACTTTCACTAGTCTCTCAAATAGTTGTTCTAATAGCATGTCCACGTATAGAAAATTTTGTTTCTCCTAAATTGATCCTTATTCTTCCTGTTTCACTTTCTTTCCTCTTTGAATTGCCTCAGACCTCCAGGACAGTGATGGAGAGAAACAACATTAGCTGACATCTTTGTTGTCTCTACAACTTTAAAGGAAAGATTCTAAGGTTGCAAGTGTGATGTCCACTGTATGCATTTGTTAGATTCTCTTAATCAAGTTAAGGAACTTCTATTTCTTTTATAGTTTGCTAAGTGTTGTTGTGTTTAACCACAGGGTGGTTGGATTTTTATCAAATGTCTTCTTTACGTCTATTGAGTTGCTTGTCTGATTGTTCTCCTTGAATCTGTTAATATGACAAGTTACAGTATAGTATAAATTTCTTTATTTTTATATATCCCTGAATTTCTGGAATAAACCCTCCTTGATTATGATGGACTTAAAAAATAATAAATAGCTAGGTTCAGTTTCCTTATATTTTATGAAATTTGTGTTTATGTTCGTAAATGTGAGTTTGCCCTCAAACATCCTTTCTGAAACTATTCTTGTCTTGTTTTGCCATCAAAGTGAGGACAGTTTCATGAATTGGCTTGGGAAGTTTTCTCTTACTTCCTCTTCTCTGGAAAAGTTCCTATAAGATGAAGAATATGTGTCAAATTCTCTATTTGATGGGTCAAGTGTTAATACTAATATTAAAATATTTTTATTTTCATCAATTATTATTTGCTTGATCTTTCGTCAGTTTCTCTTGATAATATGTAAGGATTAGTATATTTTCCTGATGAACTATTCTTTCAATCATTGAGAAAATAACCCCTTTTATAACTGTTAATGGTTGTGTCTTAAAATCTAAATTTGTCCAATATTAATATTGCAATACAGCTTCCTGTTTTCCTGGCACATCTTTTGTTTCAAAATTTTCTCTATTCTTATCTCTTTGTTACATGAATAATGGATCCTTATAATTCAATTTGAACTTCTTTGCCTTTTTTTTTTTTAAGATTTTATTTATTTATTTGACAGAGAGAGACACAGCGAGAGAGGGAACACAAGCAGGGGGAGTGGGAGAGGGAGAAGCAGGCTTCTGAACAGGGAGTCCCAGCCCGAGATCATGACCTGAGGTGGAAGGCAGACGCTTAACGACTGAGCCACCCAGGCGCCCCAAGAACTTCTTTGCCTTTTATCAGTGAGTTAAATCCCTTGCTATTTGAGATTACTAATATATCCAGACTAATTATCTCTATCTTTTTTGTATGATTCCTATTTTCCATGTTGTCTAACAATTTATTTTCTCTTGTTTTCTTTTTTCCCCACCTTTATTAGTCTATCTTTTTGAATATATAGATATTTTATTTCTATTCTTCAACATGGATACCTAATAAAGTCCAATTTTAATCAATATTTCTCATTGACCAGTAGAAGGAACTTAGGATGCTTTAATCACATACCTCTTCCATTTTCATGGCTATTCCATCAACAATTATTTTGATTTATCAGCCTGCTTACCAATTTCTTTACTTTCTATTGCTTTTTGTATCTCTCCCCTTCCTTCTGGAATAATTTTCCTTTCTCTGAAATTCACCTTTGTAGTTTCTTCAGTGAATGTGATTAGTAAACTCAGTCTCCTTCTGTATGCAAACAATTTTATTTTGGCATATCTTTCAATGGTAACTTAGTTTAATATTTTGAGGCTCTTATTCCATTTTACTCTGGCTTCTATTGTTACTGCAGTAGACAAGCCATTTGTTTTCCTTGTGGGTAATCCGTCTTTCCTTTCCAGTGCCTTAAAAAATTTGTTTTTCCTTGTCTTTGTTATTCTGCAGTTTTTCTATGAAATTCATCTTCCTTGTGATTATTTGGGCAATTCTAATATGAGGACACAAGTCTTTCTTCAGCCCAGAAAAACTCCAAGCCAGTATCTTTGTGAATATTATCTCATCTCCATTACTTTCTAGCTGATATATGTTAAATCTTCTAGTTGTAACATCCACATCTTTAATCTCTTTATCATAGACCCTGTCTCTATCACTCTTTCCTGCATTCTGGATGAGTTATTCAGATCTATCTTCCATTAGTTAATTTTGTCTTCAGCTGCATGTTCTTTACTGTTTAACCCATGTTTTGATATTTTAATCTAATGACTAAAATTTTTAATTCTAAAAATTGTATTTGTTTTGGCTTTTCTTCTTCTACTATTTTTCTGCCTTCTGATTTATATTCCTTTGTTTAATGTTCTAAAATGAACATTCTAAATGCATTTGTGTTCTCATTCTCTTTTTCCTAAGTGACTGTTTTTCTGTGCATGTTTTTGCTAAGTCTTGCTTGTGTTCACAATAATTTTATCCCTGAATTCCTCATGCCTGGAGGTGGTTTCACTGGGAAGTCTGTTGTGATGATTTGGCACAACGCCTACAAAGGGCAGGGCACCTACAAAGCACTTTCCCATTTGTTTCTGCCAGGACCTCAGGGCTTTCGCCAGAGCTAGATGAGTTTTGTGCTAATTTCTAAATCTGGGGTTCCTGCACCACGTGGGTAGGGTAAATTTAGACTCTTCACCCATTCCTTACATAATTTTGAGATTCTGAATTCTTATGGTGGACATTTTTTCCATCCAGGGCCCCAGTGGGGAGCTACTTCCTTGTCAGTTCCTTGAGTTAGCGTAGTTTTCCTAATCAATCCCTTTTCTATGGACAGTATATGCTTTCAAAAATCTTAGCAATAAATAGGAGAGATGGCATTATAGCTGCTCATCTCAAATGGCTTCAGATCTAATAGCTCATCCTCTGCAAACATAAAAAGCCCACTCCCCATCCCCTGAAACTTGTCTCCAAAACCAGTTGCAGCTTCAGGAGATCACTCCCTTTCTTGACTTTGAGGTTCTCTCTATTTCTGCTACTTGTGGATTTTCCCTTCTTCTGAGCTTAGCAGTATAACTTTCGTTGGCATATTTTATCCAAATTTTCTGTGTTTGGAGAATGAAGACGTTCCCTCAATTAAATTTCCATTGTCGTCCAGCTAGAGTTTGGGTAGCGCTCTACCTGGGTGCATTGCCTATAGGTTTCAAGTACAGTCAGAGAAACACCTGCAGCACTCTTGAAGCTCCGCCCCAGCTACTCAAATTGATGGTTTAGCCTGAGTTTCCGGTGTGAACTTCCAGTTGGCCTAATGAGCTTTGTTTCCAATATTGCAAAATTGATTTGATCATCTTAAAATCTTTTTCCTTTAAATTATGAGATATGTCAAAGTTTCTGGATTTTGTATTGAAAGTCATGGGTTTTTATGACAGAAAGACCTTTGGTAACTATGTCATCAGTGCCTCCTATGAACTGTGTGACCCTGAAAAATTCAGTAAGTCCTCTGAGCCTTTGTTTCCTCATATGGTAAATAAGGATAAAAAATAACTCCTTTGTAGAGTTATTGTGAAATAGATATATTTCCTGTATAGGACGATGTTCTACTTCACTCAATTTGTATAATTATTTATTGAGCAAATGTTTTTGGAAGGCATCATATTTATGATACTATTTACTCTTCTGATGTCTAGGATAGCTGTTGGTTTTAAGTCACTAGATTAGAGTTGTCAGATTTAGCAAATAAAAATACAGGACACTAGGGCGCCTGGGTGGCTCAGTTGGTTAAGCGACTGCCTTCGGCTCAGGTCATGATCCCAGGGTCCTGGGATCGAGTCCCGCATCGGGCTCCCTGCTCTGCAGGGAGCCTGCTTCTCCCTCTCCCACTCCCCCTGCTTGTGTTCCCTCTCTCGCTGTGTCTCTCTCTGTCAAATAAATAAATAAAATCTTTAAAAAAAATACAGGACACTAAATTAAAGTTAAATTAAATTTGAATCTCAGATAAACAATGAATAATTTTTTATCATAAGTATGTCCCACTAAATTTTTGGTGCATTTAATATCTGGCACATTCTTATACCAAAAAAAAACCTTGTTTATCTGAAATTCAAATTTAATTGGGCATTCTGCATTTTATCTGACAACCAACCCTACGCTGGATCCACATCTTCTAATTTGAACAGTAATAGTCATTTGTGAAAAGCTTCCCACGTATGTGGAGATCTGATTTTGCCAGTGCCCTATTTTAAACCAGAAAGTTAAGTTCAGCTGTATTTTCATATAGAATCTCTGTTCAAGGCATAGGAATTTTTTAATCTAATGGTTTAGTCCTGCAGTTGAATTCCAGACATTATTTTTGTTTCGTTTGTCCTTCCTGTAGATTGAACCACCCATGTCTGCAATGACACCAGTAGAGCATAGGATTTTCAGACATCCTATACGGCACATGATTTTTTTTTTTTAAGATTTTATTTTTTTGACACAGAGAGAGACACAGCGAGAGAGGGAACACAAGCAGGGGGAGAGGGAGAGGGAGAAGCAGGCTTCCTGCGGACGCTTAACGACTGAGCCACCTAGGCGTCCCTTTCTTTTTTCTTTTCTTTTCTTTTTTCTTAAAGATTTTTTTTTATTCTTATGTTAATCCCCATACATTACATCATTAGTTTTAGATGACGTGTTCCATGATTCATTGTTTGTGCATAACACCCAGTGCTCCATGCAGAATGTGCCCTCCTCAATACCCACCACCAGGCTAACCCATCCTCCCACCCCCCTCCCCTCTAGAACCCTGTTTGTTATTCAGAGTCCGTCGTCTCTCATGGTTCGTCTACCCCTCCGATTTCCCCCGCTTCATTCTTCCCCTCCCGCTACCTTCTTCTTCTTTTTTTTTCTTAACATATATTGCATTATTTGTTTCAGAGGTACAGATCTGAGATTCAACAGTCTTGCACAATTCACAGCGCTTACCAGAGCACATACCCTCCCCAGTGTCTATCACCCAGTCACCCCATCCCTCCCACCCCACCCCCCACTCAGCAACCCTCAGTTTGTTTCCTGCGATTAAGAATTCCTCATATCAGTGAGATCATATGATACATGTCTTTCTCTTTTTGACTTATTTCACTCAACATAATACCCTCCAGTTCCATCCATGTCGTTGCAAATGGCAAGATCTCATTCCTTTTGATGGCTGCATAATATTCCATTGTCTATATATACCACATCTTCTTTATCCATTCATCTGTCGATGGACACCTTGGCTCTTTCCACAGTTTGGCTATTGTGGACATTGCTGCTATAAACATCGGGGTGCACGTACCCCTTCGGATCCCTACTTCTGTATCTTTGGGGTAAATACCCAGTAGTGCAATTGCTGGATCATATGGTAGCTCTATTTTCAACTTTTTGAGGAAACTCCATACAGTTTTCCAGAGTGGCTGCACCAGCTTGCATTCCCACCAACTGTGTAGGAGGGTTCCCCTTTCTCCGCATCCTCGCCAACATCTGTCGTTTCCTGACTTGTTAATTTTAGCCATTCTGACTGGTGTGAGGTGGTATCTCATTAAGGTTTTGATTTGGATTTCCCTGATGCCGAGCGATATTGGGCACTTTTTCATGTGTCTTTTGGCCACTTGGATGTCTTCTTTGGAAAAATGTCTGTTCAAGTCTTCTGCCCATTTCTTGATTGGATTCTTTGTTCTTTGGGTGTTGAGTTTGATGAGTTCTTTATAGATTTTGGATACTAGCCCTTTATCTGATATGTCATTTGCAAATATCTTCTCCCATTCTGTCGGTTGTCTTTTGGTTTTGTTGACTGTTTCCTTTGCTTTGCAAAAGCTTTTTATCTTGATGAGGTCCCAATAGTTCATTTTTGCCCTTGCTTCCCTTGCCTTTGGTGATGGTTCTAGGAAGAAGTTGCTTCAGCTGAGGTCAAAGCGGTTGCTGCCTGTGTTCTCCTTTAGGATTTTGATGGACTCCTGTCTCACATTGAGGTCTTTCAACCATTTGGAGTCTATTTTTGTGTGTAGTGTAAGGAAATGGTCCAGTTTCATTCTTCTGCATGTGGCTATCCAATTTTCCCAACACCATTTGTTGAAGAGACTGTCTTTGTTCCATTGGACATTCTTTCCTGCTTTGTTGAAGATGAGTTGACCATAGAGTTGAGGGTCCATTTCTGGGCTCTCTATTCTGTTCCATTGATCTATGTGTCTGTTTTTGTGCCAGTACCATGCTGTCTTGATGATGACAGCTTTGTAATAGAGCTGGAAGTCCGGAATTGTGATGCCACCAGCTTTGCTTTTCTTTTTCAACATTCCTCTGGCTATGCGGGGTCTTTTCTGGTTCCATACAAATTTTAGGATTGTTTGTTCCATTTCTTTGAAAAAAGTGGATGGTATTTTGATGGGGATTGCATTGAATGTGTAGATTGCTCTAGGTAGCATTGACATCTTCACAATATTTGTTCTTCCAATCCATGAGCATGGAACGTTTTTCCATTTCTTTGTGTCTTCCTCAATTTCTTTCATGAGTATTTTATAGTTTTCTGAGTACAGATCCTTTGTCTCTTTGGTTAGATTTATTCCTAGGTATCTTATGGTTTTGGGTGCAATTGTAAATGGGATCGACTCCTTAATTTCTCTTTCTTCTGTCTTGTTGTTGGTGTATAGGAATGCCACTGAATTCTGTGCATTGATTTTATATCCTGCCACTTTACTGAATTCCTGTATGAGTTCTAGCAGTTTTGGGGTGGAGTCTTTGGGATTTTCCACATAAAGTATCATATCATCTGCGAAGAGTGAGAGTTTGACTTCTTCTTTGCCAATTTGGATGCCTTTGATTTCTTTTTGTTGTCTGATTGCTGTGGCTAGGACTTCCAATACTATGTTGGATAGCAGTGGTGATAGTGGACATCCCTGCCACGTTCCTGACCTTAGGAGGAAAGCTCTCAGTTTTTCCTCATTGAGAATGATATTCACTGTAGGTTTTCCATAGATGGCTTTTATGATATTGAGGTATGTACTCTCTATCCCTATACTCTGAAGAGTTTTGATCAAGAAAGGATGCTGTACTTTGTCAAATGCTTTTTCTGCATCTATTGAGAGGATCATATGATTCTTGTTCTTTCTTTTGTTAATGTATTGTATCACGTTGATTTATTTGCAGATGTTGAACCAACCTTGCAGCCCAGGGATAAATCCCACTTGGTCGTGGTGAATAATCCTTTTAATGTACTGTTGCATCCTATTGGTTAGTATTTTGGTGAGAATTTTTGCATCCATGTTCATCAGGGATATTGGTCTGTAATTCTCCTTTTTGATGGGGTCTTTGTTTGGTTTACGGATCAAGGTAATGCTGGCCTCATAAAATGAGTTTGGAAGTTTTCCTTCCATTTCTATTTTTTGGAACAGTTTCAGAAGAATAAGTATTAATTCTTCTTGAAATGTTTGGTAGAATTCCCCTGGGAAGCCATCTGGCCCTGGGCTTTTGTTTCTTGGAAGATTTTTGATGACTGCTTCAATTTCCTTAGTGGTTATAGGTCTGTTCAGGTTTTCTATTTCTTCCTGGTTCAGTTTTGGTAGTTGATACATCTCTAGGAATGCATCCATCTCTTCCAGGTTATCTAATTTGCTGGCATAGAGTTGCTCATAATATGTTCTTATAACTGTTTGTATTTCTTTGGTGTTGGTTGTGATCGCTCCTCTTTCATTCATGATTTTGTTGATTTGGGTCATTTCTCTTTTCTTTTTCATAAGTCTGGCCAGGGGTTTATCAATCTTGTTAATTCTTTCAAAGAACCAGCTCCTAGTTTCGTTGATCTGTTCTACTGTTCTTTTAGTTTCTATTTCATGGATTTCTGCTCTGATCTTTATTATTTCTCTTCTCCTGCTGGGTTTAGGCTTTATTTGCTGTTCTTTCTCCAGCTCCTTTAGGTGTAGGGTTAGGTTGTGTACTTGAGACCTTTCTTGTTTCTTGAGAAAGGCTTGTATTGCTATATACTTTCCTCTTAGGACTGCCTTTGCTGCATCCCAAAGATTTTGAATAGTTGTGTTTTCATTTTCATTGGTTTCCATGTATTTTTTTAATTCTTCTTTAATTTCCTGGTTGATCCATTCATTCTTCAGTAGGATGCTCTTTAGCCTCCATGTATTCGAGTTCTTTCCTACTTTCCTCTTGTGATTGAGTTCTAGTTTCAAAGCATTGTGGTCTGAAAATAGGCAGAGAATGATTCCAATCTTTTGGTACTGGTTGAGACCTGATTTATGACCTAGGATGTGATCTATTCTGGAGAATGTTCCATGGGCACTAGAGAAGAATGTGTATTCCATTGCTTTGGGGTGGAATGTTCTGAATATGTCTGTAAAGCCCATTTGGTCCAGTGTGTCATTTAAAGTCTTTATTTCCTTGTTGATCTTTTGCTTAGAGGATCTGTCCATTTCAGTGAGGAGGGTGTTAAAGTCCCCCACTATTATTGTATTGTTGTTGATGTGTTTCTTTGCTTTTGTTATTAATTGCCTTATATAATTGGCTGCTCCCATTTTAGGGGCATAGATATTTACAATTGTTAGATCTTCTTGTTGGATAGATCCTTTAAGTAGGCTATAGTGTCCTTCCTCATCTCTTATTACAGTCTTTGGTTTAAAATCTAATTTGTCTGATATAAGGATTGCCACCCCACCTTTTTTTGGTGTCCATTAGCATGGTAAATGATTTTCCACCCCCTCACTTTCAATCTGGGGGTGTCTTTGGTTCTAAAATGAGTCTCTTGCAGACAGCATATCAATGGGTCTTGTTTTTTAATCCAGTCTGATAGCCTGTGTCTTTTGATTGGGGCATTTAGCCCATTTACATTCAGGGCAACTATTGAAAGATAGGAATTTAGTGCCATTGTATTGCCTGTAAGGTGAGTGTTACCGTATATTGTCTGTGTTCCTTTCTGGTCTATGTTGCTTTTAGGGTCTCTCTTTGCTTAGAGGACCCCTTTCAAGATTTCCTGTAGGGCTGGTTTGGTGTTTGCAAATTCCTTTAGTTTTTGTTTGTCCTGGAAGCTTTTTATCTCTCCTTCTATTTTCAATGACAGCCTAGCTGGATATAGTATTCTTGGCTGCATATTTTTCTCATTTAGTGCTCTGAATATATCCTGCCAGTCCTTTCTGGCCTGCCAGGTCTCTGTGGATAGGCTGTTGCCAATCTAATGTTTCTACCCTTGTAGGTTACATATCTCTTCTCCCGAGCTGCTTTCAGGATTTTCTCTTTGTGTACGAGACTCGTAAGTTTTACTATTAAATGTCGGGGTGTTGACCTATTTGTATTGATTTTGAGAGGGGTTCTCTGTGCTTCCTGGATTTTGATGCCTGTTTCCTTCCCCAAATTAGGGAAGTTCTCTGCTATAATTTGCTCCAATATACTTTCTGCCCCTCTCTCTCTTTCTTCTTCTTCTGGGATCCCAATTATTCTAATGTTGTTTCGTCTTATGGTATCGCTTATCTCTCGAATTCTGCCCTCGTGATCCAGTAGTTGTTTATCTCTCTTTTTCTCAGCTTCTTTATTTTCCATCATTTCATCTTCTATATTACTGATTCTCTCTTCTGCCTTATTTATCCTAGCAGTTAGTGCCCCCATTTTTGAGTGCACCTCATTAATAGCCTTTTTGATTTCTACTTGGTTGGATTTTAGGTCTTTTACTTCTCCAGAAAGGGTTTCTCTAATAACTTCCATATTTTTTCAAGCCCAGCTAGTATCTTTAAAGTGATGATTCTGAACTCTAGATCTGACATCGTACTAATGTCCGTATTGAGTAGGTCCCTGGCAGTCGGTACTACCTCTTGTTCTTTTTGTTGAGGTGATTTTTTCCGTCTTGTCATTTTGTGCAGAGGAGAATAGATTAATGAGAGAACAAAATGCTAGCAGAGTAACAACGTCCCCAGAAAATGTACTCTAAACAAATCAGAAAAGACCTGAAGCAGTGGGAAAAGAAAGGGAAAGAGAGAAAAAAGAAAAAGATAAAGATAAAAACAAAAACAAACAAAACAAAACAACAACAACAACAACAACAAAAAACCAGAATGTGATCAAATATGATCAGGCTGGTATATAGATCAGTGCCACACACTAGATTTGGGGTGTATTTTGGTCTTTTAGAAGAAAGTGCCTCCCAAAACTTTAAAGAAAGAAAAACTTATATATGTACAAAAATAAGGGTTGATATGATGAAGGGATGGAATATGACTGTAAAGATGGAAATTATAAAAAATTTTATAAAAGGAATTGATAAGAAGTTGTTTGAAAAAAGAAAGAAGAGTATTTAAAAAAAGAAAAAAGAAAAAGAAAAAAAAAGGGAGAGGATGTGATCAGGAAGGGGAATAGAAAACACCATATACTAGAGATTTAGGGTATATTTTAATCTGTTAGAAGAAACTATCTCAAAATTTTAAAGAGAGAACAACTTATATATATAAGCCAAAAATATGGGTAACTACTATGAAGGGATAGAATATGACTCTAAAAATGAAAAATAAAAATTTTTTTTTTTTTTTAAAAAGGGATTGATAAGATGTTGGTTGAAAAAGGGAAAAAGAAAAATTAAAAAAGAAAAAAAAAGAAAAAAGTTAAAAAAAATTAACTTTGAAAGACTAAAGAATCATGGTAAAAAAGCCATGAATTCTATGTGTAGTAGTCCCCTAGCGCTGGAGTTCTGCCGTTCTCATTGATTGGTGAACTTGGTCTTGGCTGGCTGTTCTCGCTGATCTTCTGGGGAGGGGCCTGTTGCCGTGGTTCCCAAACGTCTTTGCCGGAGGCGGAATTGCCCCGCCCTTGCCCCCTCCCGGCTAAGTAATCTGCTCAGGTTTGCTCTCCGGGGCTTTTGTTCCCTGCGAGCTTCCCATACAGCTTTGGAGGCGGAGAGTGAAAATGGTGGCCTCCCAATCTCCGCCCCGGAGGAGCCGAGAACTCGGGGCCCAGCTTCTCAGTGACCCCCCAGAGAAAAGCCGTCAGTCACTCCCATCTCCCGGTCTCCGGCTGCACTCCGTGCTCACCCAGCCTGTGACCGCACGTTTCTATGTCTGGCACCCGACCCCGGGTGGAGTCTCCAAACCCAGCAGATCCCTGTGGTGCACTCCCGCGCGGCTCCTCCCGGGGGAGGAAGGTGAGTCTCCCCAGATCTGCCGCTTGTTGGGTCCCTGCTGGAGGAGCAATGGCCCGACTGTGCCGCGGATCACGGTTTATGGCAACCGCGAGCTGAGAGCCCGCGCCTGGGCTCCGCCTCTGCAGCCGGCTTCCCTGCTCCGTTACCTGGGAGCTCTGCCACACTCAGGCACCCCCGGTCTTTCTGTGACCCTGAGGGTCCTGAGACCACACTGTCCCGGAGGGTTCCACCCCCCGCTTCGCCACCAGAGTGACGTCCCTCAGCGGAGCAGACTTTTAAAAGTTCCGATTTTGTGCTCCGCGGCTCTATCACTTGCCAGAAGCGGCCGACGGAGGCCCCTCCCCCGCCGTCTATCCTCCCGAATATCGCCTGGGATTCACTTCTCCGCAAGTCCTACCTTCCAGAAAGTGGTCGCTTTTCTGATGATCTTTTTTTAAAGATTTTAACGGCACCTGATTTTAAGAGAAAGGTGACTGAGCCCTCAGCACATGGTAAGTTAGGAAGTCGGTGTTCAGAGAGGGACTTTTCCTTATCTGTGTTTCCTGATGGCTCTGTGGCCTCTGATGATTAAAGGCTTTCAGTCACAGCTGTGTTACTAACTGGCTAGAGAGCCCTGGAAAAATAACTTTCTCTTCCAAGAGTCTGTTTCCCATCAGAACATCTATGGGTAATCATTCCCACCCACGTCAGGGACTGAGGTGCTCTGAAGTGGGACAGCATATTATGTACAAATGGATAGGTCTCTAGGACCACAATTGAAACAACAAAGATTTCCAAAACACAAAAAACAGAACAGGGACATGAGCCACTAGAAGAGGTGAATTGAATCTGTGCCCTCTTGAAGGACTCTGAAGTGGTCCTTCTTGGTCTGGAAATAGGGCTACATTGTCAGACTGCTCATTAAGGTCTCTACTCAATAGGTGCCCTCTCCCTATGCCCCACCACAGGCTTTCTCCCTGCAGGAGAATTTTTCATTTCCTCCCCCTCTAGCATCTGTACCTGTCACTGGGAAGTGCCACTTCCTTTAAGCCCAATGCCAGAGAGGTGCTACTGTGTTCACAGAAGCAAGGAAAACAAGTGTTTCCCTATAGATATTTCCATTTCTAGTGTATGCATCACCAAGATCCCTGCAGAGTTGTTGTCCATTACCAGAAACAAATTAAATCTCTAGAAAGAAACCATTCACTACATGCTTTTCTTTCCTCTATCTTCCTACCCTCAGTAACTAGAGAATATCGATATTGAACTTAATCATAAAATGGAATACAGCTCAGTTGAGAAAACAAGATCCCCAGAGAAAAGCAATAGAGCTGGATAGAGGGGGGAAAAGAAAGAAGGGAGAATGTTTCTGTATGACAAATTTCCTATTTTAGAGATTGGAATGGATTTACATTAAACTACCTTGCTCTTTGTGGCAGATTTATCCAAAAAGTTGTGAATAGTGAACTTCTTAGAAAACTGACTTGCATCTCACTGACAGCTCTTAAAATCGAAGCATTGCAGGTTCTCCATTTCTGTCTTCATTTGCAATGCCTTCTGAAACTTTGCATTTTTCTGCCATGGACTTAAAGTGAATCTCAATAAAATCAAGATTTTGTTAACAGTAAGCTGACTCATCATTTTTGTCTTCCAATCCCCCAACATCTTCCACCCTTAGAGGCAGTTATGCAAAGTGGGTAGGAGGGAGCTTGGGACAGGTTATCTAGCCATTCTGTGCCTCCAAGTGTCCCATGCATGGGAGAATAATAGTACTTATCTGGAGATCAGTTTTCTTCTGTTATGTGCTCCCACAGTATGCTGTATTTCCCTTTTCATCATACCCATTGTTTTTGTAATGAGTAGATTAGTATCCATATCCCCCAGGAACTATAAAGTCCTTGAGAGAAGGGAATGTGTCTATGTCTCTTTTTCCTGACTGTATCTCTGACACCTACCACTGTTCCTGACACACAGTACATAGCAATTAAATGTAGCAATTATTAGAGTTATTGTCTAGTGCAGGGATGACCCACACAGTTGATTCTTGTTATTCACCAAAGTTGTGTCCTATAAGGTCTCTGCAAACAATGAATTATGGAATACTAACCCATTTCTCTTAGGGGAAATACAGGGTTAGGTTCCTATGAGCCTCTGGCCACAACATTTTTATCAGTCAATCAACATATAATCTTGTTTTATGTGTGTTTCTGTTAAAGATGCCTTACCTAACACCTGTTGTTGATTCATTACCATTAAACTCATAGCACTATAACTCATATATGTATGAACCTAACCAACGCAAGTATGTTCTCTGGAAAGCACATCACAGTCTTGTGCTCAGGAACACTAGTCAGTACTGCGGCACTATGCTTGGGGGCCATTTTAAACAGTGAAATTGCCAGCAAAAAGCACAAAACACAAAAATATGGCACTAAATATACAGCAAAAAAAGACACACTTACTTATAGTATGAGAGCTAAGGCAAAAAGGCAGGACATCCCTTTGTCTGATCTCAAGGAATGTGTGATCTTGGGGAATGTGTATGTTGAATGACTCAAATGTCTTTCAGCTTTGAACAGGTCTATGAATGACTGTGAAAGAACCATGCGTGTTGATTTTGGAGTTACAAATAAATTTTAGCAAATAGATGAATTTAGAAATATAGAACCATCAATAATGAAGATTGACTACACTAGGCAAACCTCAAAATCATGCCTTATTGTCATGCTATGCCTAAGGCAGACTTTGTTAAATGACCAAAACATTTCATCAAACATTTATTTTCTTGATGGGTGACGTACTGCATCTAGATGATGCAATGTAGTGCCATGCTGGAACTTAGGCTCTGAAGCCTGCCTGCCTGATTTCAAAGCCCATCTCTGCCATTTGCAACATCAGGCCATTTACTTAATATCTCTGATCCTCAGTTTTCTTATCTGAAAAATAAAGGCATTAATAGAATCTACCTAAAAGAGCTGCTGTGAGGATTAAGAAACACTTAGAAGATCTAATATATAACATGGTGACTATAATTGATGATTTTATTGTATAATTGAAGTTGATTAACAGAGTACAACTTAAATGTTCTCACCAAAAAAAAAAAAAAAAAAAATTAAGAAGGTACATGTGTAAAGTGGTTGATGCAGGGAACCCTTTCACAACATAGATGTGTATGAAATTATTCTGTTATACACTTCAAATATCTTATAATTTTGTTAATTATACTTCAATTAAATAAACTTAAAAGCTAAAACATGCAAAAAGAAAAAAAGAAAAAGAAAAACTTGGCCTAGTGGCTGGTACATAATGACTGCTCAGCAAATCTAAGCTATAACAATTTTTACTGGTATCTTACAAGTTTAAAGGGCATTTCTGGGCTGCTCCATGGCTTTAAGCTCTACCACGTTCTAATGACCATGCAACAAAGCTTGAAGTCTCATGAATTTCTATTCTTACTATTTCTCTTTGCCTCTAAATTTTGTGTTCCTTTTAAGCTGAAAACACAGATAAGAGCTGTTTTGTTTTTTCAAGATGTCCTTATTTCTGCTTTTGCCAAGAGTTGAAATGTTCCAGTGTCCATGGCCTGCAGTAAACAGAAGCTGCTAAAGTTGCATCTTCCCCTTTCCCTACATCTGTCTGAGTTGGGCTGAGGAGCAGAGGTTGCAGAACCGAAACTACATAGCAAAGTCCTCCTCCCAGACAGCTCAGAACTGAGTGAACTAGCATGCTCCCACTTGGGCCAATCCCCACCTTCCTTAGCAGGGTGAGGACATGAAAGCTGGGCCCATGGTTAAGGAGATGAAAGGAAATAAAGTGATGGTTTAACCAGGGATCACAGCAGTAATGGAACAAAGAATCCTTAATCATAGTCTAGCCTAATTGCCTCAGTATGCTGGACACACCATCTCTTAAGTCCTGTCTCTGGTTTTCAACCAGAAATTCTTGACTGGATTCCACTGAGACTGATGTGTGGAATTAAAAGAGCCACAACTACAGGTTGGCCCAGTTTTTGCACCATAATATTTCCTAGGATAAAAAAGAACACAAACACCAAATAGTCGACACCAAGATACAAAAGGAAAATTAATAGGGAAGATAGTTGATGTTAATGTCTAAATATCAAACTGATCTTTCTCTGCACTGAGAGATGATATTAGAAGGAACCCATTTGGATATCTTGGATCTGCTTGGAAGCCCCATTTTCAACTGTTCATGCTTCAGTTGGCCTTTTTATAAAACAAAAACATATTCTGAATTAGAAATTACCTTTCCAGGATATTTGAAGAACTAACATGAAGAATTAAACAGTTTTGCTAAAATACATAATTTGGAACTTGACTTCTTGTTTCAGTTCCCTGTCAAATAAAGCAAAGACTAGATTATCTCTGAGACTATGTCAGCCCTCATAGTTCACAAGACAGATATATGACTCTATGGTTTACTGGATTAGACAGGCTAACTGCTGGCAGCCAATCCTTTTGTCCTATCAACTCTACCATCTATGACACTTTTCAGACCTATCTCCCTCTTTCTATTTATAACATCCATCTCCAGTTCATGCTCCAGTCTCTCCCTTTTTCCAGTGTCAATCCATACATTTCCACCAGAACTAAGAACTTTGATTATGTCACTGCTTTGATCAAAAATTAGTGACTCCATATCATCTACAGGATAAATTCCAAACCATTCAGCCCAGCCTTCGACAGACCACTTTCTAACTATGTCATTCCATCTCCTCCACCCTACCAGCAAAACTATAAGAGATTTCTCCACCTTATTTCTTTTTTTAAATTTAATTTTATTATGTTATGTTCGTCACCATACATTACATCATTAGTTTTTGATGTAGTGTTCCATGATTCATTGTTTGTGTATAACACCCAGTGCTCCATGCAGTACATGCCCTCTTTAATACCCATCATGAGGTTAACTCATCCCCCCACTCCCTCCCCTCTAGAACCCTTAGTTTGTTTCTCAGAGTCCATAGTCTCTCATGGTTCGTCTCCTCCTCCGATTTCCCCCCCTTCATTTTTCCCTTCCTACTATCTTCTTTTTTTTTTTTTTAACATATAATGTATTATTTGTTTCAGAGGTATAGGTCTGTGATTCATCAGTCTTACACAATTCACAGCGCTCACCCACCATAGCACATACCTTCCCCAATGGCTATCACCCGGCCACCCCATCCCTCCCACCCCCACCACTCCAGCAACCCTCAGTTTGTTTTCTGAGATTAAGAATTCCTTATATCAGTGAGGTCATATGATACATGTCTTTCTCTGATTGACTTATTTTGCTCAGCATAACACCCTCCAGTTCCATCCATGTCATTGCAAATGGCAAGATTTCATTCCTTTTGATGGCTGCATAATATTCCATTGTAGATATATATACACCACATCTTCTTTATCCATTCATCTGTCAATGGACATCTTGGCTCTTTCCATAGTTTGCCTATTGTGTACATTGCTGCTATAAACGTCAGGGTGCACGTACCCCTTCTGATCCCTACATTTGTATCTTTGGGGTAAATACCCAGTAGTGCAATTGCTGGGTCATATGGTAGCTCTATTTTCAACTTTTTGAGGAACCTCCATACTGTTTTCCAGAGTGGCTGCACCAGCTTGCATTCCCACCAACTGTAGGAGGGTTCCCCTTTCTCTGCATCCCTGCCAACATCTGTCGTTTCCTGACTTGTTAATTTTAGCCATTCTGACTGGTGTGAGGTGGTATCTCATTGAGGTTTTGATTTGAATTTCCCTGATGCCGAGTGATGTTGAACACTTTTTCATGTGTCTGTTGGCTATTTGGATGTCTTCTTTGCAGAAATGTCTGTTCATGTCTTCTGCCCATTTCTTGATTGGAGTATTTGTTCTTTGGGTGTTGAGTTTGATAAGTTCTTTATAGATTTTGGATACTAGCCCTTTATCTGATATGTCATTTGCAAATATCTTCTCCCATTCTGTCGGTTGTCTTTTGGTTTTGTTGACTGTTTCCTTTGCTATGCAAAAGCTTTTTATCTTGATGAGGTCCCAATAGTTCATTTTTGCCCTTGCTTCCCTTGCCTTTGGCAATGTGTCTAGGAAGAAGTTGCTGCCGCTGCGGTTGAAGAGGTTGCTGCCTGTGTTCTCCTCTAGGATTTTTTTTAAAAATTTTATTGTTATGTTAATCACCATACATTACATCATTAGTTTTTGATGTAGTGTTCCATGATTCATTATTTGTGCATAACACCCAGTGCTCCATGCAGAGCATGCCCTCTTTAATACCCATCACCAGGATAACCCATCCTCCCATCCCCCTCCCCTCTAGAACCCTCAGTTTGTTTTTCAGAGTCCATCATCTCTCATGGTTCGTCTCCCCCTCTGATTTTCCCCACTTCATTCTTCCCCTCCTGCTATCTTCTTCTTCTTTTTTTTAACATATAATGTATTATTTGTTTCAGAGGTACAGATCTGTGATTCAACAGTCTTGCACAATTCACAGCACTGACCATAGCACATACCCTCCCCAATGTCTATCACCCAGCCACCCCATCCCTCCCACCCCCACCACTCCAGCAACCCTCAGTTTGTTTCCTGAGATTACGAATTCCTCATATCAGTGATTTTGATGGATTCCTGTCTCACATTTAGGTCTTTCATCCATTTTGAGTCTATTTTTGTGTTCTCCACCTTATTTCTAAAGTAATGTCCTTCACTCTTCTGTTTTGGGCCTCAGTTTAAGTTTTGGCTTCTATATGGAATGGAATGTTTTTACTTCCTTGCTAATCTTCTCCATCTCTTATTTATTTATCAAATTTCTCCATTTTCTTCAGTGTCCACTCAAATCTTATATCTTCTAAGAGTCCTTTTCAGATTCACAGAGGAAGAAAAATCTCTCTCCCATAAAGGATGTTGATAACCATACTTTAGCAGTCATCACAGAGTTATACCAGAGTTATTTAGATGTGTTAGTCATTCTAAACAGCTTATGAAATCTTGAAGTCAGAAACAATGTACTTTTCACCCTTGAGTCCCCAATAGTTCCAGCATTGATCTTTACACATAGGTGATGAATAGATGCTTTTTAAAAGTGAATTCAGGGTGCTTGGGTGGCTCAGTCGTTAAGCGTCTGCCTTCAGCTCGGGTCATGATCCCAGGGTCCTGGGATCGAGTCCCACATTGGGCTCCCCACTCGGCAGGAAGCCTGCTTCTCCCTCCCACTCCCCCTGCTTGTGTTCCTGCTCTCACAATCTCTCTCTCTGTCAAATAAATAAATAAAATCTTTAAAAAATAATAAAAAAGTGAATTCAGTTGAGTTCCTTTTAGTCACTCTAGGGCTGGAATTAGGCAGTGTAAAGCAGAGTTTCCCCCAAGTTGCATTCTGCCTCAGCTATCTAGCCAGCTTATCTTTTCTCAGTCAAGGATGCCAGGAAGCAGGGTCTTTGGCTTTGCCCCACATCTTCCTAGAGCTGCCCCTCTCCCCATCAGGACATGGGCAGAATGGTCGACATGCTGTGGAAATCAAGGCCTGCCCTTTGTAAAGCATGAAATCAAATATTAAGGCCCTTCATTATTGAAAATTCCTGCTAAACCAGTTCTCTCAGCTGCACATAATCCTTTCACTTTGGGAAAAATAAGCTCAGAGAATTCATGTTGGCCATTCAAAACCTCCTCCCTCTGGCCTTGACTTGATTGGTCATAGCATGGCACCTGGGGTCCCTCTGGGTAATGAGCTCAGTCCTCTGATTATAGTGGCTCTGGTCTCCAGAATACCCTTGCCTGTGGGAGGGAAGGGGACTTCCCGAGAACACTTGAGCCAGAGCCCTCTGGGAAGCAGCAACAAAATGCCTCTTCTCACATGAACAGACATTTTTCCAAAGAAGACATCCAAATGGCCAACAGACACATGAAAAAGTGCTCAATATCGCTCGGCATCAGGGAAATCCAAATCAAAACCTCAATGAGATATCACCTCACACCAGTCAGAATGGCTAAAATTAACAAGTCAGGAAACGACAGATGTTGGCGGGGATGCGGAGAAAGGGGAACCCTCCTACACTGTTGGTGGGAATGCAAGCTGGTGCAGCCACTCTGGAAAACTGTATGGAGGTTCCTCAAAAAGTTGAAAATAGAGCTACCATATGATCCAGCAATTGCACTACTGGGTATTTACCCCAAAGATACAAAAGTAGGGATCCGAAGGGGTACGTGCACCCCGATGTTTATAGCAGCAATGTCCACAATAGCCAAACTGTGGAAAGAGCCAAGATGTCTATCGACAGATGAATGGATAAAGAAGATGTGGTATATATATACAATGGAATATTATGCAGCCATCAAAAGGAATGAGATCTTGCCATTTGCAACGACGTGGATGGAACTGGAGGGTATTATGTTGAGTGAAATAAGTCAAACAGAGAAAGACATGTATCATATGATCTCACTGATATGAGGAATTCTTAATCGCAGGAAACAAACTGAGTGTTGTTGGAGTGGGGGGTGGGGTGGGAGGGATGGGGGGACTGGGTGATAGACACTGGGGAGTGTATGTGCTCTGGTAAGCGCTGTGAATTGTGCAAGACTGTTGAATCTCAGATCTGTACCTCTGAAACAAATAATGCAATATATGTTAAGAAAAAAAAAAAAAGAAGAAGAAGGTAGCGGGAGGGGAAGAATGAAGCGGGGGAAATCGGAGGGGTAGACGAACCATGAGAGACGATGGACTCTGAAAAACAAACAGGGTTCTAGAGGGGAGGGGGGTGGGAGGATGGGTTAGCCTGGTGGTGGGTATTTAGGAGGGCACATTCTGCATGGAGCACTGGGTGTTGTGCACAAACAATGAATCATGGAACACTTCATCTAAAACTAATGTTGTAATGTAAGGGGATTAACATAAGAATAAAAAAATTAAAAAAAAAAAAATGCCTCTTCTCCAACCCATACTGCTTTGATCTGCTTGGGGTTTTTGAGACATTTGTACCCTTGATCTGTATTTTGTTTTTTTTTCCTCATTGGACAAGACTCTGAGGAAGTGAAGTGAGTGGGGGAAGTGGCAAATATGAATATGAACAAGATTAGCAGGAGACTCTCTGAGATGGTTGATTATATAACACAGAAATGCCTCTGGGTTAATAAGAAATTATCTCTAAAACATTTTCATATGAATGCACCAGAGTGAGGAGCCTCAGATAAAGCAATCAAACCCTCAGGAACAGCTTGTGGAATTAGTTTCACTGCTTTCCAGCTGGTAAGTTATATAAGCTATAGAGAAAGATGTCAGCAGGTGGGGTTTTCAGGTGTACAAGGTGGCACTGGGAAGGACAGGAATCCTCTTTCTACAGAACAAGCAAGCCTTAAGAATCCTTCAGGAATTCCTTAGCCCATTGCCTGAAAGGTTCTCCTCACAGGCCCACTAACTCATCAGTGTCTGTGAACAGAGAAATCTTCATATCAAGGGATTGGATTCCACACAGCCACATTTCCAGAACGACTGAGATTCAGGCCTGAAATCCTGAATAATGTAATCCATAATCCACAATCATAATGCAGTGCAGTGTAGTTTAAAAATTAAACCTTTGAAAATGTAAAAGCTGAGTCCCAGAACAGACAAGTGTGTTATCCAAAGTCACACAGCCAGGGTTAGATCTCAGATATCACAACATTTTCTCCACTGTAGCACCATTCCACCTGACTTGTATGCTGAAGTGTCTGTCATTGGCTCTGCTCCCTACTTCCTACCCTCCCATCCCTATGCTTCTTCTGTTTTCCAGAGGCTAGAAGCTTGAGATCTATATTTGTTAGAACCCCAATGTTGTGAGTTAGGTTCCAGAAAGGCAAGTGCAAAATTTGGAAAGCAGAGGAGAAGCAGAGTAATTAATTTTCCTGTAGCAGCAATACCCAGTTGTATGAGTTGTATGAACGTCAGAAGAAAGTAGATGTGACACTGTCCAGTAGCTTCCAGATATCCTTCTTTGAAACATGTTCCTTGGTGTTGCAACAGCAAAGATTGTCAATGATGCTTTCTAAAGTTCCTTAAACTTCCTGATTTCTGAAATACCAGTGGTAGCTTTCCATGACCTCTGCTTCCCCAGCCCTAGCTTTTATTCCCTGTATTAAATACCTTCCTACTTGAAATACCCAGAATGGTTTTAGACTCCTGACTCTGCCCTGGGTGATAAATTCATTCTATAACATTGTTTCTAAATTATCGATTACACATATGGCTTTCAAAGGCAATGAACAGAGTGAAGAAAGTGTCCGAAGTAATGGTGAATCAACACAAATATCCCCCTCAAAAAAATTAACCTACTCAAGATAAAGGTCTCAGTAAATGAAATGAGAAACATGTTTGATGGAATGAATAGCAGGACAGAAGAAGCAGAGCAGAGGAATGAATTAGTGGCCTAGAAAACAGAGTAATGGAAAGTAATCAAGCTGAACAAAAGAGAGAAAAAAAGAATTACAGAAAATGAGAATAGACTTAGGGAACTCTATTACTCCATCAAATGTAATAACATTCATATTATAGGAGTCCCAGAAGAAAAGAGAGAGAAAAGGGGACAGAAAATTTATTTCAATAAATAATAGCTGAAAACCTCCCTAATCTGGGGAAGGAAACAGATTATCAGGTCCAGGAGGCACAGAGGACTCCCATCAAAATCAACAAAAGCAGACCCACACCAAGACATATTGTAATTAAACTTGCAAAATATAGAGATAAAGAAAAAAATCCTAAAACAGTACGACAAAAAGAGTCAGTAACTTACAAGGGAAACCCATAAGTCTAGTAGGAGATTTTTCAACAGAAAGTTTGTGAGTAAGAAGGGAGTGACATGATATATTCAAGATGCTGAAGGGGGGAAAATCTGCAGCTAAAAATACTCTACCCAGCAAAGATATCATTCAGAATAGAAGGAAAGATAAAGAGTTTCCCAGACAAAAAAAACTAAACTAGCCTGCAAGAAATATTAAAGGGGACAACTGGAGTGGAAAGGAAAGAACAAAAATGACATTATAGAGGTAGTAAACAAAAAAGCAGTGATAATGAATATTTCTGTAAAAAAATCAGTCAAGGAACTAAAAAAAAGGATATAAAATATAATAACATATACCTAAAATGTGGAGAGAGAAGAGAAAAAAAAATGGATTCAAACTTCAATGACCATCTACTTAATATAGACTGCTATATGCAGAAGATATTATATACAAACCTAACGGTAACTACATAACAAAAACATGCAAAGATGCAAAGAATAAAGAGAAAGAAATCCAAATATATCACTAAAGAAAACCAGTAAACAATGAAAGAGAGAAAGACAAGAAAAAAATCAGAGAAAATCTTCAAAAATAACCACAAGTAATAAAATAACATTGAATGTAAATAGACTAAATGCTCCAATCAAAAGACATAGGGTGACAGAGTGGATGAAAAAACAAGACTCATCTAGATGCTGCTTGCAAGAGACTCATTTTAGACCTAAAGACTCCTGCAGATTAAAAGTGAGGGGATGGGGGCGCCTGGGTAGCTCAGTTGGTTAAGCAACTGCCTTCGGCTCAGGTCATGATGCTGGAGTCCCAGGATCGAGTCCCGCATCGGGCTCCCTGCTCAGTGGGGAGTCTGCTTCTCCCTCTGACCCTCCTCCCTCTCATGATCTCTGTCTCTCATTCTCTCTCTCTCAAATAAATAAATAAAATCTTTTAAACAAAGTGGGGGATGGAGAAACATCTGTTATGCAAATGGATGTCAAAAGAAAGCCAGAGTAGCAATACTTATTTCAGACAAAATAGACTTTAAAACAAAAACTGTAGTAAGAGACAAAGGACACTACATAATAATTAAGAGGACAATCCAACAAGAAGATAAAACAATTGTAAATATTTATGAACCCAATATGGGAGTGCCCAAATACATAAAACAGTTAATAACAAGTATAAAAGAACTAATTGATAATAATACAATAATAGTAGAGGACTTTAACACCCCACTTATATCAATGGACAGATCATCTAAACAGAAATTCAACAAGGAAACAATGGCTGTGAATGACACACTGGAACAGATGGATTTAACAGATATATTCAGAACATTCTATCCTAAAACTGCAGAGTCCACATTCTTTCCAAGTGCACATGGAACATTCTCCAGAATAGATAGATATTAGGTCACAAAACAAGCCTCAACAAATTCAAGATCAAAGTCATACCATGCATCTTGTTTGACCACAATGCTATGAAAGTAAAACAACCACAAGAAAAGTCTGGAAAGACCACAAATACATGAAGGTTAAATAACATGCTATTAAACAGTGAATGGGTCAACCAGGAAATAAATGAAGAAATAAAATAGGATATGGACACAAATGAAAATGATGCATCAAAAATGGTTCCAAGAGGGAAATTTAGAGCAATACAGGCCTACCTCAAGATGCAAGATAAATCTCAAATAAACTAACCTTGCACCTAAAGGAACTAGAAAAAGAACAACAAAACCTAAAGCCAGCAGAAAAAAGGAAATAATAAAGATTAGAGGCAGAAATAAATGATATAGAAACTAAAAAACAAACAAACAAAACCAAAATAGATCAATGATACCAGGAGCTGGTTCTTTGAAAAGATCAACAAAATTAATAAACCTCTAGCCAGACATATCAAGAAAAAAAGAGAGAGGACTCAAATAAATAAAATTACAAATGAGAGAGAAGAATTACCAACCAACACCACAGAAATACAAAGAATCATAAAAGAATATTAAGAAAAACTATATGTCAACAAATGGAGAACTGGAACAAATGGATAAATTCTTAGAAATATATAAATATAGTCTCCCAAACATTTAAAGAAGAATTAAAAGCCATTCTTCTTAAACTCTTCTAAAAAATAGAAAAGGAAGGAAACTTCCAAATTCACTTATGAGGCCAGCATTACCTTGATACCAAAACCAGATAAAGACACCACCAAAAAAGAGAACTACAGGCAAATATCCCTAATAAACATAGAAGCAAAAATCCTCAATGAAATACTAGCAAACCAATCCAAAAATACATTTAAAAAAATCATTCAACATGATCAAGTAGCATTTATTCCTGGATTGCAAGCGTGATTCAATATTTACAAATCAATCAATATGATATACTACATCAATATGAGAAATGATAAGAACCATATGATCACTTCAATAGGTGCAGAAAAGGCATTTGACAAAGTACAACATCGATTCATGATAAAAACCCTCAACAACCTCAAAATAATAATGACCACATATGAAAAGCCCACATGGAACATCATCCTTAATGGGGAAAAACTGAGAGCTTTTCCCCTAAGGTCAGGAATAAGACAGAGATGTCTACTCTCACCACTTTTATTCAACATAGTACTGGAAATCCTAGCCAAGCAATCAGACAACAAAAAGAAATAAAAGGCATTTAAATAAGTAAGGAAGAAGTAAAACTTTCACTATTTGCAGATGACCTGATACTATACATAGAAAACCCAAATGACTCTACCAAGAAACTGCTAGAACTGATAAACAAATTCAGTAAATTCACAAGATACAAAATCAATCTACAGAAATCTGTTGCATTTCTATACACCAATAAAGAAGCAGCAGAAAGAGAAATTAAGAAAACAATCCCACTTACAATTGCACCAAAATGATAAGATACTTAGGAATGAACCTAACCAAAGAGGTGAAAGAACTATACTCTAAAAACTATAAAACACTGTTGAAAGAAATTGAAGACACAAAAAACTGAAAAGACATTCCATGTTCATGGATTGGAAGAACAGATATTGTTAAAATGTCTATACTATCTAAAGCAAGGTACACATTTAATTCAATGCCTATCAAAATACCAATAGCATTTTTCACAGAACTAGAACAAACAATCCTAAAATTTGTATGGAACCACAAAAGACCCCCAACAGCCAAGCTGTTTTCAAGCCAGTCTTGAAAAAGAAAAGCAAAGCTAGAAGCATCACAATTCCAGACTTCAAGTTATATTACAAATCTGTAGTAATCAAAACAGTATGCTACTGGCACAAAAATAGACAAACAGATCAGTGGAAACAGAATAGAAAACCCAGAAATAAACCCACAACTATATGGTTAATTAGTCTTTGACAAAGCAGGAAAAAATATGTAATGGGAAAAAGACATGCTCTTCAATAAATGGTATTGGGACAACTATACGGCAGCATGCCCAAGAATGAAATTGGAACAACTTTCTTACATTTTACACAGAAATAAATTCAAAATGGATTAAAGACCTAAACGTGAGACAGGAAACTATCAAAACCCTAGGAGACAATGTAGGCAGTAACTTCTTTGACATCGGCCATAGCAACTTCTTTCTAGATATGTCTCCTGAGGCAAAGGAAACAAAAGTAAAAAACTATTGAGACTACATCAAAATAAAAAGCTTCTTCACAGTGAAGGGAACAATCAACAAAACTAAAGGCCACATACTGAATGGGAAGATATTTGCAAATGACATATCTGATAAAGGGTTAGTATCCAAAATATATAAAGAACTTATAAACCTTAACACCCAAAAAACAAATAATCCAATTAAAAAATGTGCAGAAGACACAAACAGACATTTCTCCAAAAAAGACATCCAGATGGCCAATAGACACATGAAAAGATTCTCATCATCACTTACTAACAGGGAAATGCAAATTAAAACCAGAAGGAGATATCACCTCATACCTGTCAGAATGGCTAAAATCAACAACCTCAAGAAACAGGTGTTGGTGAGGATGTGGAGAGAAAGGAACTCTCTTGCACTGTTGGTGGGAATGCAAACTGGTACAGCGACTATGAAAAAGAGTATGGAGTTTCCTCAAAAAGTTAAAAATAGAACTAACCTACTATCTAACAATTACACCACTAAGTATTTACCCGGAGAATACAAAAACACTAATTCACAGGGATACATGCATCACAGGGATACATACATTCACAGGGATACATGCATAACCTACTATCTAACAATTACACCACTAAATATTTACCCGAAGAATACAAAAACACTAATTCAGAGGGATACATGCATTCCATCCCATACCCTTCTCCTATGTTTATAGCAGCATTATTTACAATAGCCAAGATATGAAAGCAGCTCAAGTGCCCATTGATTGATGAATGGTTAAAGAAGAATGTATATAGTATATTACATATATGTATTTTACATGTATGTATTTATTATATATTACTATATTATTATATATATTATATACATACACAAATATATATACATGAATATTATTCAGACATAAAAAAGAAGGAAATCTTGCCATTTGCAATGACATGGATGGAGCTATAGAGTGTAATGCTAAGCAAAGTAAGTCAGAGAAACACAACCATATGGTTTCACTCATATGTGGAATTTTGGAAACAAAACAAACAAGTAAAAGAAAAGAGAGAGAGAAATCAAGAGACAGAGTCTTCATTATAGATAACAAACTAATGGTTACCAGAGGGAGGTGGGTGGAAGGATGAGTGAAATAGGTGATGGGGACTAAGGGGTGCACTTGTTGTGATGAGCACCAGGTGATATATGGAAGTGTTGAATCATATTGTACACCTGAAAGTAATATAACACTGTATGTTAACTGGAATTGAAATAAAAACTTTAAAAAAACCCCACAAAAACCAAAAAATCACCTGCTCTCTAAAAGAAGTCTAAATCATGCTACTGGGGAACATGGCTCAATATTTAAGGGATTTTAAAAAATAAAATGAAAAGGATTCATCAAATTGCTTCTTAAGGCCCAGCTAGCCTAGATACAAAGATGGTAACACTAGAGTACAAATGTGTAGATTAGAAGCTGTTTAATTTTTAATTAGAAGTTGTTTAATTTTCATGTGCCATGCACCCCTTTGGCAGTCTGGAAAAATCTACTTATCCCCTTCTCAGGATGTTTTTAAAAGCATAAAGTGAAATATAATTTATTACAAAGAAAAGCAATTTAAATACAGTTCTCAGAATACTAAAAATCAAATTTGTGATATGAATGAATATATGTATATATTCTTTATTACCTCAAGAAATGAGATTGGGCTGTATTGTATATCTAGTAACTATGATAACTTTAAAGTAGTGATGAGTATGCACAGAATTTTGATCTAACTCTTCAACAATTGTCATGTAGTGGGGTTCTAGTGGTGATTTGTTGTTTGTTACCAACAATCATAATGGAACAAAGTGATAAACTCCAGTAAGAAGATAGTAAAAATAATGGTGTAATTTTTTCCATCCAAGTTCACAGACCCAAGTTTAAGAACTCCTTGTCTAGAAGTGTGGGAGATCCATTTTTCACACTCCAATATACTTGAAAGGAATCTGGAGGCTGGGATAAGCTTCAGAAGCTCAGTTACTAAAATAGAGACATGTTTGCAATCCACAATCTATAATATGTATCTGAGGGAGAAAAGAATACTCAGACACAGTAAATGCAATTTCTACAATTTCTTTAATGTAAGGAAATGTCAAAAGATAGAGCAAAAGCCATATTACCATGCCAGCATTGTTAATGTAAGTTAGACATAAGAACGATGGCATCTCTTTATTGAAAGAGTACCTCTTTCTGAATCTTTCCTTCCCAAGGAGGGAAGAAATGAGCTCTCTCTCCTCATTGTCTGGAGTACTCATGGCTAAGATATTCCAAAAAAAGTTGCAGAGGGAAATAAAACATCTTAAAATTATTCCTCATTATCCTTTCCAAAAGAGATTACTATGTTTGATGTAAACACTAATCCTGACCTCCATCCCAGCCCTGGAATAGTGTGAACACTGTGGGAACCCTTAAAATAAAGGAGAGAAAATTCAATTTATCTCATACTTGAAATCTCAGTTCCTTTGAACAACGGAAAAATTGCTTGAATATTTAAACATGCATTTGTTCTTGGGAAACAAAATGTTCAGCTCTAGTGGTTGCCACAGCAACTGCTTGGGCTAAAAATACAAAATCCGCCATAAGAAGAAAAAGTATGTACCAAGCAGGAAAGGGGAGAGAAAATGGGAACTCTTCCAAAGGAAGATTATTGGCAGGAATCAACCTGCAAAGACAAGGAAGGAGGTTGATCTTGTGGAAAACATTTTCCTGTGGGGCACTGGGTTCGTAGAAACCTACATGCCCCTCACCTTAAAGCATTCCTTCTCTTCTCTCCTACCTTCCTTACACCTCCCCTTTTGAAAAATCACATTCTCACTGAGGACCAATCATCCTGGTCAACATTATGAACACAGCTGGGAGGGGATGGAGTCCCTGCTACACCATCACCAAGGCGAACTCTTTTCTCCTCATTGTTCCTGCCTCTGGCTTGGCCTGGCCCTCAGTGTTTTTCCTCCCATATGGAGATGGGATGAGTGGTTTGCCCTCCTGCCCCAGTCAAAATGGCTTCCTCACTGTCTTCCACACATACCAGAGCTGTTCCTGCCTTGAAGCTCTTGCTCTTGTTGTGTCTCCATTTGGAAACTAGTGCTCCCACTTCAGTCTATTTAATTGCTCATCTATGTCTGGCTTATTTTAAGTGACACCTCTTTCCTGCAGCTTCCTGCAGCACCCTTGCTCTCACTGGTGTCTCCTTTCTCTGAAATGCTGTTTTAAGGAGAACTGGCACCACAAGCTTGTTTGTATGTGCATTTATTTTGTCTAGATTTCAAGCTCTAGGGAGCAAAGAGCTTGTAGCAAACTTCTATGCTAGTCCCAGTGGTGCCCAGCACTGTGGCCCAAAGCACACTTGTTGACCAAATCTGCTCTACCACTGTCAGGGGAGGAAAGGAAAGGCTGAATTCTAGAGCAGTGTTTGCCTCTGTGGAAATCTGCAGTTCTAGGCATTGAGATGCATCTACAATCACTGTCTCTTGATTAAACACGACCCCAGGGATGACTGCATGTGACTCTACATAAGAACTCCAAGTCAACAGCAAAAGCCCCTGGAACCTACATGACTTCGCTGACCATACCCTTCTCCTACTTTGTCTAAGGTATAGCATAATGGAAAGAATTTAATTCTTTAATAATTTAATAATAACATTGTATTCCAAGTACACCCAGGGAGTTTAGATCATGATTCTACACTGTAATAGAAGGACTAAGGATTTAGAACCAGAAGAGCGAGTCTCAGCTTCTCCTGGACGGCACATTGACAACAGATCATAGACAATGGACAGGACCTGGATATCTATTTCCTCATTTGAACAAAAGTGTTACATTGCTATCCTCTTCATATGGTTATTATGGGGATCAAATCAGATGAGGAATATATTAAGTGCTTTAAAAAATATAGCCGGTTGTGCAAATTGTAGTATCATTGCGAGTTAACACCTTCTAACAAATAAAAATTAAAATGCATTCTTCCTATTTCCCAAACCTATTTTTATTCTTATTTCCTTTAGTTTCAGTCTCAATTTCTAAATTCTCTTAACCTCTGTGAAATTACCAGGGCTAATTTGCAAGGTTGATTTTGTCACAGGCATCATTCCAGGGAATCATGAGTCGTTACTTTGCAAGTCAACATTTATTTCTCAAATAATAATATGTAATATAGTAATGTTCTGTATTTGCCTAGCATCTCTCCATGTATAAAGGCCTCCCACAAAAGCTGAGAGCCTTTCCCTTAAGATCAGTAACACGTCAAGGATGCCCACTCTCGCCACTATTGTTCAACATAGTACTAGAAGTCCTAGCAACAGCAATCAGACAACAAAAAGAAATAAAAGGTATTCAAATTGGCAAAGAAGAAGTCAAACTCTCTCTTTTCACAGATGACATGATACTTTATGTGGAAAACCCCAAAGACTCCACCCCCAAATTACTAGAACTCATACAGCAATTCATTAATGTGGCAGGATACAAAATCAATGCACAGAAATTAGTTGCTTTCTTATACACTAACAATGCAACTGTAGAAAGAGAAATTAGAGAAACGATTCCATTTACAATAGCACCAAAAACCATAAGATACCTCGGAATAAACCTAACCAAAGAGGTAAAGGATCTATACTCTAGGAACTACAAAACACTCATGAAAGAAATTGAAGAAGACACAAAAAGATGGAAAAATATTCCATGCTCATGGATTGGAAGAATAAACATTGTTAAAATGTCTATGCTACCCAAAGCAATCTATACCTTCAGTGCCATCCCAATCAAAATTCCAATGACATTTTTCAAAGTGCTGGAACAAACAATCCTAAAATTTGTATGGAATCAGAAAAGACCCCGAATTGCCAAGGAAATGTTGAAAAAGAAAAACAAAGCTGGGGGCAACATATTGCCCAATTTCAAGCTATATTACAAAGCTGTGATCACCAAGACAGCATGGTACTGGCACAAAAACAGACATATAGACCAATGGAACAGAATAGAGACCCCAGATATGGACCCTCAACTGTATGGTCAAATAATCTTTGACAAAGCAGGAAAAAACATGCAATGGAAAAAAGACAGTCTCTTCAATAAATGGTGCTGGGGAAATTGGACAGCCACATGCAGAAGAATAAAACTGGACCTTTCTCTCCCACCACACACAAAGATAAACTCAAAGTGGATGAAAGACCTCAATGTGAGACAGGAATCCATCCAAATCCTAGAGGAGAACAGAGGCAGTAACCTCTTTGACATCACCCACAGCAACTTCTTTCAAGATACATCTCCAAAAGCTAGTGAAACAAAAGCAAAAATGAACTTTTGGGACTTCATCAAGATAAAAAGCTTCTGCACAGCAAAGGAAACAGTCAACAAAACAAAGAGGCAACCCACAGGATGGGAGAAGGTATTTGCAAATGACACTACAGATAAAGGGCTGGTATCCAAGATCTATAAAGAACTTCTCAAACTCAACACCCAAAACACAAATAATCAAGTCAAAAAGTGGGCAGAAGATATGAAAAGACACTTCTCCAAAGAAGACATACAAATGGCTAACAGACACATGAAAAAATGTTCATCATCATTAGCCATCAGGGATATTCAAATCAAAACCACATTGAGATACCACCTTATACCAGTTAGAATGGCAAAAATTGACAAGGCAAGAAACAACAAATGTTGGAGAGGTTGTGGAGAAAGGGGAACCCTCTTACACTGTTGGTGGGAATGCAAGTTGGTACAGCCACTTTGGAAAACAGTGTGGAGGTTCCTCAAAAATTTAAAAATAGAGCAACCCTATGACCCAGCAATTGCACTCCTGGGTATTTATCCCAAAAACACAGATGTAGTGAAAAGAAGAGCCATATGCACCCCAATGTTCATAGCGGCAATGTCCGCAATAGCCAAACTGTGGAAAGAGCCGAGATGCCCTTCAGTAGATGAATGGATAAAGAAGATGTGGTCCATATATATAATGGAATATTACTCAGCCATCAGAAAGGATGAATACCCAACTTTTACATCAACATGGATGGGACTGGTGGAGATTATGCTAAGTGAAATAAGTCAAGCAGAGAAAGTCAATTATCATATGGTTTCACTTATTTGTGGAACATAAGGAATAGCATGGAGGACATTAGGAGAAGGAAGGGAAAAATGGGGGGTGGGAATTGGAGGGAGAGATGAACCACGAGAGACTATGGACTCTGAGAAACAAACAGAGTTTTAGAGGGGAGGGGGATTGGTTAGCCCGGTGATGGGTATTAAGGAGGGCATGTACTGCATGGAGCACTGGGTATTATACGAAAACAATGGATTGTGGATCACCACATCAAAAATTAATGATGTATTGTATGGTGACTAACATAACATAATAAAATTAAAAAAAAATTAGGAAAAACAAACAAAAAATAAATAAATAAAGCCCTCCCACATTCATACTCAGAGAGGAGAAGCTGCATCACTCACTGATAAACAGCAATTCCCACCTGTGCTATCTGCCTTCTGACTTTCTGGTTAAGGAGAGTAATACTCCAGGATGGCTGGAGCTAGAACTGAGAGGAATTGTATATGGAAGGAGTAACCTTTAAAGACAAGGGCACTCTGGAAGGACACCATGCGATAGCCCTTCCCACTTCCATCCCCCTCCCTGCTTCTGCGGCTGAAGCTAAGGACTGTGTTTCCAGGTTTGAGGATGAGACTGCATCCAAAAGGCTGCCCAAGGACAGTGTCAGTGTCCCTGCTGAGCCACAGATGCACATCAGGCTTATTACGTATGTGTTTTCAGTGATGAGAGTTCCCACTCAGCACTGAGAAGGCCTCTGAGATATCACCCAGTGCATACCCTATGGCCTATAAGGCAAACAAAACACCTGGAGGAAGGAAGTGCTGCCCCAAATTCAGCAACCTCTTGGGGCTACTCAGCGCTTGCTTGCAAATCAGGCTCCTCTGTGACTTGCATGTAGAGGCTTTTGTCCATATTATCTTTTCAGAAGAGGGAGACCACCATGCTTAGTGCATTTGCTTTTTTTGTACCTATTGAATGTGCATAATTATGTTCAATCAACAGTCTGAAGAATTCAGTTAAAACATCCTACACAAATGGCCTAAAATAGTCCAGGTTCTGTCTCCAAGAGTCTAATTCACACCTAGATCTTGAGGAGAATTTGCATTAACATTTAGTTATGTTAATTCTCATAATGCCCCCGGGGATATTGGATGACTCAGAAATAAGCCTGCTAAATTCAGACATGGTGAAAGTGTTATTTTCTTGTTTATATTTTTAATGATTTGATAAGGATTTATTGAGGGCTACCATGATCCAGAAACACACTTGCATTGGTGACAACATAGTATCAGTGTTCAAATCTAGGGAATTGTTGATGGGGCTGGGAAAGGGGGGGCTACTGTCAGAAATTAGCCACTGAGAGAATCAGTCAGTCTACATTTTGGGAAGTAAGCCTTTGTGTTCTGGATTTACACATGCTTGGATATGAAACTAAGCTTCGTCATTTACTATCTGTGTAATTTTGAGCATGTTGTACAACCTTTCTGAACCTCAGTTTCCTCATCTATAAAATAGGGATATATATAGTTATAGTACCTATTTCATTGGGTTTCTACCAAAGGAAAGGACATGATATGTATAAAACACTTAGCTCAGTGCCTGATGCATAGAAAGGACTCCATAAATGTCGACAAAAAATAGATACTCATTGCAGTCTAGTTATTTTGATTTCATCTAAATTATTCCGCAAATATTTATTTGAAATGGGGCAGCCACTAGGTTAAGCACTGGGCATTAAAAGATGTGTAGTCTCTGGTCCTAACTTCTGAATAGCTTAGTGTTTACTGTGGTCAGTGAGGAGGCTATTGTCTAAAAAACTAAAGGCAATATTGAGCAAGAAGAGCTGCAATGGTGCTTAGAAGCTACCGTTGGAGAACGGTCGAGTGAAGATAAAATTTAAAAATTTTACTTTTCTTTTATTTTTAAGACTTTATTTATTTATTTGAGAGAGAGAGAGAGAGAGAGAGAGAACACAAGCAGGGGGAATGAGCCGAACCTGACTCAGGGCTTGATCCCAGGACCAAGCTCAATCGTGACCTGAGCTGAAGGCAGCCACCCAGGTGTCCCTATTTTTCTTTTTCTTAACTGATCTAACAGATAACAGTTTGTTCAAAATAATAGAGGCAATATACTCAATGAAGTATGCTTATATGTAAGTGCAATGAATGATAGCAATAATGTAAGAGATGAGAATAGACTATCAACAGCAGAATACACATTTTTCTTAAGGTCACGTGTAATATTCACCAAGATAGATCACATTTCAGCTTATAAAACACAACTTAACAAATTTGAAACAATAAAAATCATGGAGAGTATGCTGTGAGAGCACAATGAAATTAAAATAAAAGTTGATAAAAGAAAGATAGCTGAAAAATCCCCCAAATACCTGGAGATGAACCAATATACTTCTAAATAACACATGGGTCAATGAAAAAAAATCTCAAGAAAAATTTAAAATATTTTGAACCCAATGCAAATGAAAACAAGTTAATGCAATTTGTGGGATGCAGCATAAGCAATGCTTAGAAGGAAATTTACAGCATTGAATGCAACTATAAGAAAAGAAGAAAGATCTAAAATTGATGATCTAAGCTTCCACCTTAGGAAATAGAAAAAGAAGAGCAATTTAGATCCAAAATAGGTAGAAGAAAAGAAATAATAAAAATTAGGGTAGATATCAATGAAATTAAAAACAAATTAATAGAGAAAAACAACAAAGCCAAAAGATATTTCTTCAAAGAAATCAATAAAATTGATAAGCCTCTAGCTTAACTAATTAGAAAATAGAGAGGACACAAATTACTAATGTCAGAAATAAAAGAAATGAAAGAGAACTACATCCCATGGAAATTCAAGTGACAATAAAGAATGACTCTATGTCCACAAATGTATGTCCATAACCTAGAGGGAATGCCTAATTCCTTGAAAGACACAATCTGCCAAAAACCACAGAAAAAGAAATAGCTAATCTAAATAGTCCTTTTTTTTTAAGATTTTATTTTTTTATTTGACAGAGAGAGAGACAGCGAGAGGGGAACACAAGCAGGGGGAGTGGGAGAGGGAGAAGCAGCTTCCCGCCAAGCAGGGAGCCCAATGTGGGGCTCGATCCCAGGACCCTCGGATCATGACCTGAGCTGAAGGCAGACGCTTAATGACTGAGCCACCCAGGTGCCCTAATCTGAATAGTCTTGAAGATGAACAAAAACACACCAGCAGAAATTGAGACATACTAAAAGGCACTTATAATTTGTATAGTTTATTGTGAATGTTATTAATTTTAAAAGTTTTACAGTAAAGATCAGAAGGAATAAGCAATAATAAAAGATAAAATGCTTTAGCAGTTAGTATGTCAATAGTTACTTTTAAGATATCCATTTTCAGGAGAGGGCAGGGGTGGCCAAAATTGCTGGAGATTAATATATTAATTCGTGGTAAAATATATAAAGCTGCTGTTTGGGGAAAAATGGTGAGAAATGAAAAGAGGAATACAGGATATTTTTAAAGGAGCAATAGGATCAGGAGAAGCATTTACTTTTCTAAAATAGAGGATACTAGGTCATACTTTTGGTTCCTGAATGAACATGCAGAATAGAAGATACAAAATTTATAGAACTTGGTCTGACAGAGAAAAAAGGGAATGAGATTAAATGTACCAGCCTAAGAAAGAAGGGGAAATTCTTCATTCTCTGAGAGAGGAGGAAGGAACAGACAGGAGTAAGAAGACAGAGACATTTTGAAATCAAGAGCGAGTTGAGACCCTTATATTAGATGGCCGGAAAAAAATAGACTAAAAGCATAATAGAGCGCATAATAGTTTCTCAGTAAACATGCATTGAATTAATGAGTGAATCATTTAAACTACATCTGTCTGAATAAACTAAAAGTAATCTAGAGTAAATAAGGAGGCAGGGGTAGGTGAAGGAGAAATATAGACACAAGAAAAGTATAAACTTTAGGTGAGCAACAGGGTGTCGATTGGAGATAAATAAAAGAACTGAATAGTAAGAGAAAACAGCCTGTGTATTATTTTACTTTATTTTGCAACATTCACCAATTTAGGAATAGAAATGGAACACATATACAATGCCACTGTTCTACCAGATGTGAAGAGACTCAAGGTGGAAAATAGGTAGAAAGATTTTGGGTAGAGTCTTTCAGTGTCAGGAAAAGAGTAGTTCATGTAACTAATCATTGGGTCCAAGCTTAGTATGATAGCAAGTGAAGAGAGTATGAGAGAGAGAGGGAGAGAGATCCAGAGAAGCAAAGAGACACAGACAGAGTTAGAGAGGGACACCAGCGGGCCAGAGGTTGTGATGAAGGCAAAGGGTAGAGAGTGTTTGGGAAGAAAGGCTTAGAGAGAATAATAAGAGATGGCCAAAGAGGAGAATTTCAGAGTTTGAGTCTTGGAAGAGGTGCAGAAAGGAGAAATCCCTATGTACAGCCCCAGTGTGTCTACTTTTTGAGTGGCAAGAACACTAACAGAAAACAAGTCAAAGAGGAGAGCTGATATGTTAAAGTCACTGTGGGAAGACAAAGAGAGCGGCTGTAAAATACCCAAGATTAGAAGGATTCAAAACCAGGAAGTTGTCAATACAGAAGAGACAGTACTGAGAGTGGTCCCACAAAGTACAGTACAAAGGAATCTGCAGGGAGGGGAGTGGGGAGTCTGGAGGTATTTAGGGATGAGGAGGATGGGTCAGAGGTGAAGGTACAGGAAAAGGGGAGGCATGGGGGTTGCACAGAGAAAAGTTTATGATTACGATGGTTTGGCAGTACTGCATCATGATCACTAAAATCCACTACTTTCCCTCCTGGGCTTATGCTAGACCACATCTCTCAGCTTCCCTCGCTGTTAGGTATGGCCATGTGACTGAGTTCTGACCAAAGGAATGTGGTAGGAGTAACACATGCCATTGTCAGAACTGATCTCAAAAAATCTCTCACGTGATGCTCCACTTCTTCTTTTATTTGATAGCCCAAAGCGAAGGATCCTGCAGTGGATTCTGCTCTAGGGCCCCAGGAAAGGGATTGACAAACTTTCCCTTAAAGGGCAAGATAGTAAATATTTCAAGCTTTGTGGGCCAAGAGGCAAAATCAAGGATTTTATGTATGTACTTTTGTAGCTATTTAAAATACATCCATTTAAACAGGTAAAAACCATTCTTAGCTCATGGGCTGTACAAAAACTGACAGCAGGCTGGTGTGGCCCACAGGTCATCATTTGCTGCTCCCTGCCCAAGGTAGTCATGGAGACCCAGGGTAGGGGGGAGCCTGGATCTCTGAATGACTGTGGAACAGACCTTCTCCCCTGCCCACTATTGACTGCACTTTACATGGATGAGAAAGAAGCTTCTGTTACATGAGCCTCTGTTATGCTGAGCACCCAAAGTAGGGTTCACTGCAGTTAGCCAACCCGGACTGATAAAGAGATAAGAGGGATTTGGAAAACAGGAAGGTGTGCACTGAAATAAGGTTTAGTATTTGCTATCTGCCAGACACTGTACTAAATGCTTTACATGCATTATCACAATTAACTTTCACAAAATAGGAGGTGCGTACTATTATCATATGCATTTTACAGATGAAGAAAAAAAGGTGAAGTGAATCAATTGTTCAAGTCACAGAGCTAAAAAGTGTGAACTTGGACTGGATCCTAAGTTGCTCTGGTTCTGGTGTGTTCTCTTTAGCATTCTTACTATGCTGCTCTCAGGAATGGAATGGGTTGTTGGAGAATGCACTGTGTAGGGCTGAGTTCTGTTTACTTAATTATTTATCCACTCATTCATAATTCATAACTTGTCTAGATCCAAGAATGATGTAAGTAATTCTTGTTAGTTAGGAGAACATAAACAAACTGACCCAAAGTTCCAATTAGGAAACTAATATATGGTTGTAAGCCCTGAAGACAATGCCTCCCAGAATCTAGTTATTGCTGAAGTAAATAGAAGGGCTCTTCAAGCAGTAAAATTCCAGGCACTAAGGACTGGCAAGCCTCTCTCAGATTCTTGTCTCTCTCTTTTTTCCCACAGTTCTAACAGATCTGGTCATCTCATTGCAAAACCCAAAGCCATTATGTTTTTAGTTGGGCGAGGGCCTGCTAAAAGTTGTCATGTAATCCATGGTAGGACCTTACCGGTGACAGACCATTGATATGAGGACCACAAAAATACAAATGGCCCCATGTACTTCAATAGCTCCAGAAGTGATCACTGTATTATCAGGACGGTATAATAATGAATGCTCATAATGAAACTTGATCATTTAAAAAAATGTAAAAACACCTACAACTACTCTAGTGTTAAAAAATATACATTGGGGCACCTGAGTGGCTCAGTCGGTTAAGTGTCCAACTCTTGGTTTTGGCTCAGGTCATGATCTCATGGGTCATGAGACTGAGCCCTGTGTTAGGTTCTGCGCTCAGCGGGGAGTCTGTTGGAGATTCTTTCCCTCTGCCTCTTCCCCGCTCTCTCTCTCTCTAAAATAAATTTTTAAAAATACACATTTTATCAAGTATTCCATCAAATAGTATCAATTTAAAACTAGCACTGTGATTTTATAAAGATAGTAATTGCCTGAAAAATTCATGTATATGACACTTTTCCCTCCCCCAAATGTGGGGAAAGCAAGATATTATCAGGGAGAGTATATATTGTAGACTCTGACGCTAACGTGACTACTGCTAAAATTTGATGAGTTATCCTTATTGTCTGAGGAATACTGCAAACAGATAAAATTTGGGGAGGAAATGTATACAAAACCTATAGCCTTATATTCTTATATGTAGTATATAAACTTCCAAAAGCCAACAACCCTGATTATTCATTTCTTCAAAATAAATTTGTACTTCAGCTATCCAGATACTTTGTGTGAAGATAGTCTTTGGATATTGTGGCAAGAAGGTATTCTTCAGGCTTGCATACACTGGATAATTAGTACATATAGAATCAACAAAAAGGATGAAAGACATGAATCACAAGATGGTATTTATTTTAAATGCCTCTGTTATGTGTTCAAATCCCTAGGACATATATATGATGTATCAATTGCCAAAATGAATTATTGAAAACACATACTAAAGACATTTATAATAAAGAATACCTCTGAGTAGCAGTATAAAGAATCAAAGAAGTATAAAATAAAAGCAATGAAGAGAGAATCCCGGGTGGCTTTTTGCAGCCAATGTTAGGCAAGTCACTGCTATTCTTCAGGCCTCAGTTTTTCCATCTATAAAAGGGATGGATTTGATAGAAAAACCTCTATGGTCTTCTCAGCTCCAACATGCTCCCTGACATCACTATAGTCTTGATAACTCAAGAAGTAATCCTTGCTTGGTAACCATGTAGAAAATTGTGAATTCTAAAATAAACCTAATATCTATCTTTTGATTTATTTATGGGTCTTGGATTTCTTTGTTTCTATCAACTGTCATTAAATCTTTGAATCTAAGAAATTTTAATTATTATCCAATCCCCTATTTATTGAGATGAGGAGCCATGGGGTTTAGGAACTTGCCCAAGGTCACACCTGAGGGCACAGTCAAGACTAACCCAGGTTTCCTGACCCACCAACCCTCTATTTGCTATTCTGATACTGCCTCCTTACTATATGTTTGAGACAGTGTCAACATTTAAATTAGGAAATGTCAAAAGTCCACAAGCTTCTGGTGTCAGCATGAGAAGCAAGAAAGCCAATTTATTTATGATGAAGTAGAATTTCTTTGATAAAAAAATTAATAAAACATTGTTTAAGAAGTTAAGTGCCTCCAGGGATAAGGATCCGGTCTTCTTTGCCAACACAGAACTCGATGAAAACGAAGTCTTATGTGTAAATGTATTTTTGTTGAAGTTTTTCCATTGAGATTGAAGAGGGCTAACTGATTTAGATAAAATGAGAACTGACCTCAGCTGACCCAAAACTTTTGCCCAAGGCACAAAACAAAGCCCCAATCAAACTCTAGTCTCGGTTCAGGGAAAGGGCAGCAAAGGGGAGGGTGGGTGAGGATGGTAGCCGAGAAATAAAAACATTCGTATGTTCTCCCTTTCCTGACCAGAAGTCTCGCTGCCAAACTGTCATAAGAAAGGCTGTTTATACAGACGTCCAGCCAAGCTAAAACAAAAGTAGGAGTCAACTCATCGGATTTTTGACTTGTTTCCCAAAGAAAGAATAGTTAAGTTTCTAAAATAAACACTTTTCTCCTACATCTCCTCCTGTGTCCTAAAGTGAAAAAGGTTTGTGCCTCTTTCCCAGGGAGGCAGGATCTGAAAAAGTTATTTAGTGTTCAAATGTACCAAGGATTAAAAACTGGGGCCACACAAAGCCAAGGACAGCTACCTTGTAGACTTGCTCTCTTAGGTCTGCTAAGACAGAGGCGGGAAGTAGATCAGCATCTACAAGACCATAGTCAGAATACAAACTTGATTCCAAGAACTATGGACAGACCTTGACATTCCCTGATAGAAATTCAGGAAAGATGAAGATTAATCTATTATGGTGAATCCATAAGATATTATGAAGAATTGTTTCTGTATTTTAAATTTATGCCATAAAACTCTTTGGCTTTTCCCCAGTCCTTACCTTGAGATGGCAGCAGGGACAGAAGTTTGGGTTGAATGAACAGAAGTTTGGGTTTAATGGATCTATGTTTTGATTTCATGTGCCATATTTCATATGGGTTTTCCGGTTACCTCTTGAAAGGCAAAAATAAATTATTTGGGCTAAACATGTTCAGGGGCAGCAGTCATCAAACTGACTTTAGTTAATCCACTTAAAATACAGCTTGCATAACCCTAAGTGGCATAGTGAATGGCAATTGTGACCCCAGCTAGGGTGAAAAAAAGCAGGAAGTAGGTCCTAGACATTCAGTCCTCCCTGCCCAGTGTGAAGACTGGTGTCTGTGGGGATGACTTGCATTTTGGGAGTGGAAAAGTAAACTTTAGAAGTTCTGGCTTGGGAGAAAGGGAAATAGGTACTGCAGACATCTGAAATAGATGTTTTCCCCACTAGCCCCTTCATTACCTGCACAAACAACTGAGTTTGTTATATAATAATAATATCATGAGCTAATGTTTGCCAAGCACTTACTGTGAGTATAGTGCCTACAGAAAGGCCCAGAGAAAAGTCACTTCAGTTATCAATATGTGTTGACACTAATTCGTGCCAGGGACTGAGCACTGCAGATACAAGTGTGACTATGATTTGGCCCTGCCCTTGAGAAGCTTCCAGTCTAGTGACTGGGAGATATAAATGGTAGGAGCCCTGACCCTGAGAGCAGCTGGACTTGCTCTTGGCAGAAACATGGAATCCAAGGGAGGGCTAAGATTCACCCACCCTCTGAACTTCACCTCTCTACCTTCATGGGGTAAAGGGAACTGGTGGGGCAGACAATATTTATATGGCACCTGCTGAGTTCCAGGCAGGCATGGGGCAAGTGATGTGGGAAGAAGGACTTCTTTTGATTGTTCTGTATTCATGGTCTCATTTAATCATATAACAAACCTCAAAGAGAGGGATGGTTATATCAATTTTATTGAATATCAGAGAGATTAAATAATTGTAAATCCTTACAGCTAATTGTGATAGTAACAACATGTATTGTCTCAGCACTAAGGCTTTACATATATCGATTCACTTAACTCCATTAAGCACATTCTACTGTAAGACTCATTTTGCAAGAAAGAAAACAGAGGCATGGGGAGTGAGGGATGAGCTAGGTGCTTTTGTAAGGTTATGTAGATGGTAAATGGCACACCTAGGATTTGAGTCCAGATAGTCTGGCTCTCAACCATATAACCAGGCATTGGCCAACCTGAGATACTAAGCTTAGTCTGTCTGATTCCAAAACCTGTTTTATTTTTGTTGTTGTTTGTTTGTTTGTTTGTTTTATACAGCACATTTATGTCTATGTAAAAGATATATGTTTTTAATTATAGTGATTTTGGTTTAAAATAAGAAATAACTTTTTGGGGCACCTGGGTAGCTCAGTCAGTTAAGCAGCCAACTCTTGGTTTCTGCTCAGGTCATAATCTCATAGTAGTGGGGTAGAGCCCTGCTTGGGGCTTCACGCTCAGCACAGAGTCTGCTTCAGATTCTCTCTCTCTCACATGTGCATGCTCTCTCTCTCAAATACATAAATAAGTAAATAAATCTTAAAATAAAATAAAATAACTTTTTAACAAAAAATAATTGCCCCCAATGGAAATAGACTGTAAATTGTGAGCCTCTTGTCACAGAATGTTTTGAAGCAGAGTCTAGATACTCAAAGACACTGTAAAAGGAAGCCAAGCATTATAACAGAGGGTCAGAGGATTAAACGAAATGACTCTAAAGTCATTTGAAATCTATGAGTCCATAATAGAGTAATGCAAGTAACCCTCAGTAAATAATAATTTGAATTTTTTCAATCAACCAGCTTGGAATCTTTGTAATTACAAAATAACACCCTAAAACAATGTGAAAATTCTTTCCCAAACACTTACAGTATTATTTCTAACAGTCTCATAGCAGGGACTGGGCTTATGGGAAAGCAAGAGACTTCTGTTATGAATTTGAAAGATTCTATTTCTCTCCCTAACCTACTAAGCCCTGGTGCTTGGAAGTGATCATCACTGTTGCCTCCTACCCACTCACCCCTTGGCCTTGACCATTCTTCCTAATAGAATTCTAATTTTGTTCATATGTTGAGTAGCCAGTTATTTCAGGGGACACCAAAGCCAAGAGGTTAAGTCTTGACTGGTTCAAATCAAACATGGTAACTCCATTGCCTTTGGAGAGTGATCAGTTTAGATATGGGCATATGACACGATGTTGGCTGAAGAGATGTAAGGAAATCTGTTGGTGAGGCTCTGGAAAACTTTTTCCCACTCCTAAAAAGTGACACAAGTTTAATAGTTTCCTTTTCTGCCTCTGGATGTTGTCACCTACAATGAAAGCACCATCTGGTACCATCAGGGAAGCCAGCCTAAGGACAAAGCAAATTGCTGTAGCTGACGGACTAGAGAGACGGATGGACACTGGGTCCTTGATGACATCTCTGAGTAGCTAAATGAACCAGCTTTGAAACTCTTTTATCTTTGGATTTCTTCTTAAGAGAGAAAAGAAACAGCCTGTTGTTTACTTGTTTTCTGGGGGCCTTTGGGTTTTTTTTTTTAACTTGCAGCTGAAAGTATCCTATAAACTGAACGACCATATTTAGTCATAGGGTTTAAGTATTGCAGCTCTAAGAATCCTATCATAGAACTCCATTACAGAGTTATTTCTCTGGGAAAGCTATGAAATAAAAAATTACAGTAAAAATAATAAAATCATTTTAATTATTATTATTATTATTAAGCATCATGAAAAGCATGGGTTTGGGAACAAAATAGATCTAAGTTTAAAACTCAGCTCTTTATCTTGCTGGCTTGGTGATCTTGGGAAAATTATTTAACTTCTCTGCTATTGACACCTCATATTTTAAAGGGAAGACATGTAGCATGATTTATGTTGTATGAAATGTGATAAGGTACATAAAGCATCTGGAAACCGTAATTTTCTCATTTACAAAATTAGAATTATAAAACAGCTCATGTGACATATATGAGAAGTAAAAGAGACAATGAATATATATAATTAGCACTTTATACATGATTATGATAGAATGGAGTGATTGAATTACTCAGGGAATGGAATGATAGCATTGCTTTCTGATGAGGGCCTGGGAGACACTACTGGAGCTCTGTTGTTAGGAGTGGTACACACAGGAGGGGCAGAAGGCCTAAAGACAGTCTTTACCTTCTCCAGTATTTGGCCAGGGGCTAGTTCTCCTTAGAACTAGAAAGCAGGAAGTAAAATTCATCTTATAAACCCCTAGATCCATCAAAATTGATAATCTAGGTAAACCATCATAAGAGCACTTCTTCAATAGATCTTTGGTTCTTTCTGAGTGGCTCTTTTCTTGCTCTCTTCTCCCTCCTTCTCTCCTTCTCTCTCTCTCTCTCATTAAATGCCTACTTTTAGTTCTGAAGAACTTCTTCAAAGGTGTTTATATCTGTTCCACTAAAAGAAAAAATTAAGGTTGATTATCTTAACTTTGGTCTCAAGCCAAGGCCAAGTAGGCTTTTCTCCAAAGAATGCCGATATTTTTTATTCTACTGATGAATGCCAAGAAGTATATCAACCTAGGAATTCTAGTTTCTACTAAGCAGTTGAGTTTTTTACTTATCAGGGCCATCATTTCCTTGCCTATAAAACAAGAGAGATTGCATTAAGTTCCTTCTCTGAACTCAAAATCACCACTAGGCCTCTCTTTGTGACCAACCGATCCCATTTGTCTTTTTCATCTTTATATAGAAAATGACATCTCTCTGCACAGCTCTCATATTGTGTAAACTTCTCCCTGTGCATATTTTTGCCATGCCTAGATGACCTCGGATGATTACCAAACTCATTTCATTTCATCTTTAGTACACAGTTAAATTACATTTCTTGGCCACCTTGTAGAGGTGGGGCCACATATTTGAGTTCTGGTCAGTGTAATGTGGGACAAATTGATATAACATCTTTAGGAATGGCCATAAGAACAATTCTACACTTTCTCTATCTCTTTCTTCATGAGCTGGTGGAACTGAAAGACCCAGTGGAGGACACTGAGGTCCTAAAATATTGTGGGACCACATGATGGAAACAGTCTGTCCCACCTCTCTACCCACCCCACCCCAAACCCCAGCCTTGCTACCCCTCAATGGAGATGACATAAGTGAGAAATATACTTTTATTGTGTTAAAATTGAAATTAGGGGGTATTTTAGTATACCATTTGGCCTACTCTGACTGTACAACCCAACTATAAAGGGTCTCTTTAGACAAAAGGTACATATTGTCTTCCTTTAAAAAATAAGGCAGGGCACCTGGGTGGCTCAGTCAGTTAAATGTCTGCCTTCGGCTCGGATCATGATCCCAGGGTCCTGGGATTGAGTCCCGCATCAGGCTCCTTGCCCAGTGGAGAACCTGCTTCTCCCTCTCCACCTGCTTGTTCTCTCTCTTGCTATCTATCTCCTTCTCTCTCAAATAAATAAATAAAATTTTTTTTAAAAATAAAAAATAAAAATAAATTTTAAAAAAGGCAGATTACAGGGCCAGTTAGATGATTTGGATTCCACAAAATGGTCATAACATGTTATTTAAAGAAATAAAAACAAACGGGGGAAAAGTAAAGACAAACTCTCTTAAATTAAAAAACTGCTCATTTTTTTTAATGTCAGTGTTTTCTCTGTGGTTAACAACGTTAACTTTGATTCTGGAAACCTGAACAAAGAACTAGAAGGCCATAGTCCCTCTGTTGCTGTCCACTAGTACAAATGACGTCAGTGAGAATCCTAAAAATACTGAGTGTTTTGTGGGTCTGAGAGCTGGAATGGGTCTTAGGTGTTCTTCCATCCAGGCCCATCATCATTCAGGTGAAGGAACTGAGAGCCAGAGGTATTCGAGTCATACAACAGGCTGATGGAATAACTGAGACTACTTGCCTGGCTCCAACATTCTACCCTTTGTGTCAAAAATTTTATAGGTCAGCCATTTATTGTGCTTAAGACAAACACACTAAAATCAAAGTTAGTAATATTAAGATAATACATACTACATGGACATTGGTTGGAATGGAGAAGGTTTCACAAGGAAATAAAATAATACCAGCTGCTTGATTACTCTGAATTAAATGATACAGCAACTCCAGAAACATGGGGGTAGTGTCTGATGGGAAAGCAAGCTCAAGAATGCTAAATGTGTCTCAAGCCTAAGGAGATCATTTTTTCATTGGCCTTCTCATTCAAAAAAGCCAACCTGAAAAAAAAGAAATTATGTACCAAAACTTACTAATAAGTAGAGAATATAGAGGTGTTGTACTTGGTCATCATCACTTTGTTCAGAAAGCAGGAAAGCAACTGCATCCCACACTGGCTAAACCATCACATCAGTTTGTGTTTCTCCTTAAATATCTTCCTATAAGAATGTTTTATATTTCAGGACAAGGAAGTGGGGACCAGATAGATACTGAGAAAATAATCACATATTTAGGGCATTGTGAGATCTTAAAACTTTAATGGGTATGGGTTATCTGTTGCACTTATCCATTTATTTAACTAACATTACAAATTGCCTACTATGTACCGGGCCCTGGTCTAGGCACTAGGAATACAAAGATGAGTACATGTATTCACAGCCCATTAGTTTTTCAGAAGTTAAGGGACAAGAAAACTAAGATAAAATGAGATGGATCCACTAGAGCTCACAGAGGAGCTCCAAACTTGCCTAGCTATATCAGCCAAGAATTCTAGGGGGTCAACTGAGACTTTCATTAAGTTTTGAAGGATAGGTAATATTAATGAAGTAGAGAAGGGGAAAGGCATTCTTGGTAGAAAGAAGAGTCCACATCAAGGTTCCAGTGCATATTATGATCAGGAAACTATAACAAATTATTCTTTTTCTAGTGTAGATTGTTGGTGGGCATTTAGGGAAAGGTACAGATGTGCATCATTCTCCATTTACTTAACTGTGACAAAAGTGACAAAAATCTAACACAAAGCCATGTAAGGAAAGATGAGAATTTATTCACTCATATAACTGAAAAAATCTAAGGATAGATTTTCAAGCTTGGTTAGATTTAAGTTAGTGTCTCTCTCCCCATCTCCTGGCTCTGTGTTCCATTTTATTGGCCCATTTTCCAGTAGGCTATCTACTTAAAGAGACTGGTAGCTTCAGTCTTAAGTCATCCATACAGCCAGCAATCCCAACAAAAAATAACAGTATTTTATCTCAATAGTTCAAGCAAATCTTGAAATTACATCTCATTGGCCTGGCTTGAGACACATGTGTGTTCCTGAATCACTGTCCTGATAGCACAAAGCTTAATTCTACAACCCTGGATGCCCCCTCTAACTCTTCGTACTCTTCTCTGTACCTCAGCCCAACTAATACTGAAATTATCATTAGTTTTGCCCTAGAGTATAGACTCAAAACACATCAGACATACAAAAAAGGGGGGGGGGTTGTTGGACTCCTTCCTAATACAATACACTAAACATTAACCCCAAATTGATGATAGACCTAAATGTAAGAGCTAAACTAAAAAACTCTTAAAAGAAAACATAGCCATATATCTTTGTGACCTTAGGTTGGGCAAACCTTTCTTAAATATGATATAAAAATACATATGTGATAGCAAAAGCAAAAGTGACAAAAGAAAATATAGGTAAATTTGATTTCATCAAAAATAAGAATATTTTACTGCAAATGATACCCTCAAGAAAATGAGCAACCGCCCACAGAATGGGAAAAAAATGCAGAAATTATACATCTGATAAGCGACTTGTATTCAGAATATATAAAGAATTCTTATGACTCAATGATAAAAGATAAATAACCCAAGAAAACATGGCCAGTGGATCTGAATAGACATTTCTCCAGAGAAGATATACCTATGGAAAATAAGCTCTTGAAAAGATGCTTAACATCATCAGCCATTAAGGAAATGCTAATCAAATTCATAAAAGATACCACTTTACACTGTCTAGAATCACTACGACAAAACAGTAACAAGTATTGGTAAAAATATGTACATATTGGAACCCTCACACATTGCCAATGGGAATATAAAGTGTTGCAGCCACTTTGGAAAACAGTTTTATGGTTCTCAAAAAGTTAAGCCTGGAGTTACTACATGACTCGGTAATTTTACTTATAGGTATAACTCAAAAGAACTGAAAATAGGTACTCAAACAAATACATGTATACTCACATTCATAGCAGCACTATTCCCAATAGCCAAAAGGTGAAAGCAACCTGGATGTCCATCAAATGATGAATGGATACATAAAATGTGGCATATCCAGACAATGGATTGTTATTTGACAATAAAAAGGAATGAGTACCAGTCATGCTACAACATGGTCAAACCTTGAAAACATGTGCTAAGTGAAAGAAACCAATCACGAAAGTCCACATATTGTATGATTCCATTTTTTAAATGTTCACAATAGGCAAATTGATAGAGACAGAAAGCATCTTAATGGTTGCCAGGGCCTGGGAGGGGGATGGAATGAGGTGTGACTACTAAAGAGCATAATTTCTTTTTGGCGTCATGAAAATATTCTAAAATTAGATTGTGGTGATGGTTGCACGCTTCTGTCAATACATTAACCCACTGAATTATAAAATTTAAGTAAGGGAATTGTATGTAAATTATGTCTCAGCAAAACTCTTTATAGAACCAGATAATGGGCAAACAACTTGAATAGACATTTCTCCCAAGAAGATCTACAGAGGAATAAGAAGCACACGAAAAGATGTCAACACCATTGATCATTAAGGGAATGCAAATCAAAACCACAATAAAATACCACTTCACACCTGCTGGGACAATTATAATAAAGAAAGAGAAAATAACACAGGTTGGCAATAATCAGGAGAAGTAAGATAACATACTTTGCTGGCAGGAATGTAAAATGATGCAGTCATTGTGGAAAATAGTTTGGCGGTTCCTCAAAAAGTTAAACATGGAATTACCATGTGACTCAGGAATCCCATTCCTGGGTATGTACTCTAGAGAAATGAAAACATATGTCCCCACAAAAACTTGTGCACAAATGTTTAAAGCAGCATTATTAATAATAACCAGAAAGTGGGAAAAAAACAAATGCCCATCAAGAGATGAATGGATAAATTGTGGTATATACATGCAGTAGAATATTATTCATCCATAAAAAAAGAATGAAGTATTGAAACATAATACAAGAATGAAAGCATTACACTAAGTGAAAGAAGTCAGATACAAAGGTCACAAATTATATGATTCCTTTTGAATGAAGTAAATATCCAGAATAGGTAAACCCACAAAGACAGAAAGCAGATTAGTGGAAGGGGACTAGAGAGTGATCACTTAACAGATACTGGGCATTCTTTCGGGCTGATGAAAAAGTTTTGAAACTAGAAAGAAATGGTGGTTGTACAACATTGCGAATACACTAAATGCCCCTGGATTGTGCACTTTAAAATAGTTAATTTTATATTATGTGAATTTCACCTCAATGTTTAAGAAACACATCCATAACACAAACCCTACCTTTTCTTTCAGAGGTTTACCCATAAACAGCAGGACAGAATCCCCACTACTTATTTTGGCATTCAAGGCACTTTACAAGCTTGTCCTAAACTTATATCCACCACCCCGCTGCCCCAGTTTCCACACTCCCCCCAAGTCCTCCAGCCTGATATTGCCTACACACATGACTCTTCCATAACTCTGCTTTGAGATGTTCTTGCATAGCAGACTGCATATGCTGTTCTGCTTCCCCAGCTAAACTGTGAGCGTCTCAAGGGCAGATTCGACATCTAATTCATCCTTGCATTCCCAGAGTCTAACCCTGAGTCTGGTATTTAGTGAGCATTTAATGAACATTCACTGAGTTATACTGAATGTGCTCGGAAACCCTGGGGAAAATCTCCCAGAATCCCTCAGGGATGGTGAATGTGTGTGCAGTGAAGAGGTAGAAGGAGGCAATTCCCCAGAATTAGAAATTAACCTATTTTGTTAAGAAAACATTAGGATAGATACACTGTTCCTTTCATTTGTCTTTGGGAAAATACAAAAACAAAAAAACAAGGAATGTTGAAGTGCAGTGAATATTCTCAAAAGATTTAGGTTATATTAAATTAGGGGTCAGGAAGAAAGAATGGGGGTAAAGTAGGTGGCATCACAGAAATCTTTGCAATTTGGTCTTGGAGGAATGACCACACCTGAAACACCCCAGGGCTTTTCACAGAACTCCATTCAATAGAGGGAGGTGAGGGGGAGTAGATGTTGGGCAAAGGGAAAATGGATCCAAGCCAGCCTTCTGTCAGTGCTGCCACACCATGGTACAGAATTTATCCAAGGCAGAGCTGAGGATCTTGACCATGTACGGGTGATCCTTAAACAACATGGTGGTTAGGCATGCCAACCCCACATGCAGCTGAAAATCTGCTTCTAATTTTTGACTCCCCCCAAACTTAACTACTCATAGCCTACTTACTGTTTTTTTAAAATTTTATTGTTATGTTAATCACCATACATCATTAGTTTTTGATGTAGTGTTCCATGATTCATTGTTTGTGCGTAACACCCAGTGCTCCATGCAGAACGTGCCCTCTTTAATACCCATCACCAGGCTAACCCATCCTCCCACCCCTCCCCTCTAGAACCCTCAGTTTGTTTTTCAGAGTCCATAGTCTCTCATGGTTCATCTCCCCCTCCGATTTCCCCCCTTCATTCTTCCACTCCTGCTATCTTCTTTTTTTTTTTAACATATATTGTATTATTTGTTTCAGAGGTAGAGATCTGTGATTCAACAGTCTTGCACACTTCACAGCGCTTACCAGAGCACATACCCTCTCCAATGTCTATCATCCAGCCACCCCATCCCTCCCACCCCACCCCCCACTCCAGCAACCCTCAGTTTGTTTCCTGAGATTAAGAATTCCTCATATCAGTGATAGCCTACTTACTGTTAACCAGAAGCCTTACCAATAACACAGACATTTGATTAACACATACTGTGCATGTTATGTGGATTATATCCATATTCTTACAATAAAGTAAGCTAGATAAAAGAAAATGTTATTAAAAAATCATAAGGAAAAGAAAATATGTTCACAGTTCTGTGCTATGTTTATTGAAAAAACCCCATGTGTAAGTGGACCCACACAGTTCAAACCCATGTCATTCAAGGGTAAACTGTATATGGTGCTTGAGCCTGGGGTGAGAGATTGAAAAGACCCCCTGGCATAATTGAGGTCTCCTCTTATTTAAACATGTTACTGGAAGATTATCCAGTGCTTCTGATAGAACCATCCAAACGCCTCAGGGTTAAGAGTCACATAAACAATGAGTGTGGAAATGTTTAAAGGCAACAACAATGATAACAACAGCTAACGTTAAATACCCTTTTACATTCCTATTAGTGTTCTGGCTGAGGGGGAACACTGAATGAGTGAAAAAGAATTTTTAACTACAAAAGCTCATAGCTTACTGAGATAGACAAATCATTAACTCAGTGTTAAGTGTCATTGCTGACTCATGAGAAAATGCTGTTGGACCCTCATGCCTCAGTCGTTTTCTCTGTAAAATGGAAATCAGAATTCTTGATTCAAATAGTGAATTAAAAGAGATGGGCCCTGAGGGGCAAAAGGTTCTTCTCTTTCCCTATAAAAGCACAGCATTTACTTGGCTCTAAAAGGAAAAATCTACTTGGGACAGAGAAGTGTAATTTATTGATCTCTGTACCTCCCCAAACTGTAATGTACAGTGGATGTTCAAATCTAAGTTTATGGAGTCTAACCAAAACAAGTAGAATATGTTGTACTTCAAAGACTCCTGCCAAACATCAGAACTGGCAGAGGCAGCAGGAATGCAAGCTTTCACCTGCACCACATCAAAAATGCAACTCCCAACCTAAAGGTAGGGAGCTACCCAAAATAGAAAGTGGTAGATAGAAACTCTCTACTCATAATTTGTCACCAGGGGCAGAGAAAAAAAAAACTTTGGCATCTTGAAGGGGGGCATTTAGAAGGGTTGTTTCCTGATAGAATAATACCTCAGCCATACACAGACTCACAAAAAATGGTCAGAAACCTTGCCCATTGATTTCTTCAGAAACAAGTTCCTCTGGGTGAGATGGGTCTGAAAGTCAAACTCCAATCCCACCTGGGAAAGGCCTAATAGTCATATAGACACACATCCTGATATTTTTCAAGATAAGTTGTGAATAGTGCATCCCATTCAGGACATGCATTAAATGTTCTTCCCTGAAGTAAGATTTAGAAAATGAGACAGCCTTAGTCATGTCCCTGATGAAATGAGAGTTAGGAAGATATCCACTTTACAAAACATTGAGGCCTCTGTCAGATAACTCTGATGCATACTTGATGGGAAGCAATACAGAAAATTTACTCCAGGCAGATCCCAACACTGCCTATTTCTATAAGGATTTATGTGCCAAAGCCCTTATATGGAGCCCAGGTGAGCCAGGCTGGACTATACAGGGCTGAGTGGATCCTTTGACTCTTTAACCTAGGAACACACTAGAGCAAGTCATGCCCACACTCCAAGTCTGGCCCTTCTGGATCTTATCATGACGTATGCTAGTGGAGACATGGAGAGTTGAACCCAAGAAAAAGTGTTTTAATGTGTTTTTAAAAGAATAAAGCCAATATTATCCCAGAAAAGTCCAATGTGTACAATTATGAGAAAACTCCACTCTCTGGGAGTGTAGTTTAACCGTCTCCTTGACCCACCCCATCCTTTACCCTCCACAGATGGTGGTATGAGACTTAGGTGTGGGTGGGTAGGGGGTATGGGCTTTGAGTTTCCTTCCTGTTTAGAGGGGATGCCCACAGTCATCAGAGCTCAGTATCTCTGCTTACCCTGAGATGAGTCTAGCAGCATTTTAAGGGATGCAGGAAAGACTCCTTCTCCTTGCCCTCTCCCTTCCTGGTGTGGTGAAGGTGACATTCTTTTTTTTTTTTTTTAAAGATTTTATTTATTTATTTGACAGAGAGAGACACAGCCAGAGAGGGAACGCAAGCAGGGGGAGTGGGAGAGAGAGAGAAGCAGGCTTCCCGCGGAGCAGGGAGCCCGATGCGGGGCTCGATCCCAGGACTCTGGGATCATGACCTGAGCCGAAGGCAGACGCTTAACGACTGAGCCACCCAGGTCCCCGAAGGTGACATTCTATCATAGAGAATTACTTACTTTGAGTACAATATGGCTGTGGCTATGTGCTCCTCTTTAAAAAGCAAATACTCGTGGAAACATAACATGGAAGTCACTTAACTCCTTGCAAATTCTGTTCTTAGGTGCTTCTCTTACTGCAAAAAAGACTGGGTCAACAGGAATTAGATGATGCCCAAACTGAGGGAAGGATGACAGGTCTGGAAAAGGTGAAGAAGCTCTCAAAATGTGCTTTCTATTCTTTATAGCAGCACAAAGAGGGGAGATGTGAGGTGTGACATGTTTGTGGTTTGCTTCAGCTATATAATCAAAGCTGACTCTAATATTTTGATAGAGGACTTGATAGACTAATATATAATGACAGTTTTCTTATTCATTTGAAGCAACTTTAAGACCTGTGGTAGGCGGGATTCTAAGGCGGTGCCCACTGTCCCTTATCCTTGTATAATCCCCTCCCGTTTTGTGTGGTGGGAACCTGTGAATATGAGGTATCACTCTCCTGATGATATCATATTATATGGCAAAGGGATCTTGCAGTGGTTATGAATGTTGCAAATGAGTTGATCTGATCCTGGAAGGGGCTGATCTATTTAGTGATTAAAAGTGGATTTAAAGTAATGGTGTATTCTCTGGCCAGCTTTGAGGGAAGACAGCAAAGAGCCATGTTGTAAGCTGCTTCCAGACAAGCGCAGGGGTCTCCAGTGGCTGAGAGTGGTCCCTGGCTGATAGTTAGCAAGAAAACATGGGCCTTATCTCATAATCACGTGGGAGTAAGTTCTGCCGGCAACCTGAAAGAATGAGGAAAAGGACCTCCAGAAGACAGCTCCGGCCCCGGCTGACACCTTGCTAACACTGTGTGAAACCTGAGCAGAGGATCCAGTTGAGCTGTACCCAAACTCCTCACCCACGGAAACTGGGAGATAGTAAATGCCTGTTGCCTCAGCTGCAAAGTTTGTGGTAATTGGCTACACGGCAAGAGAAAACCAAAACAGGACCACTATTGTCAAATTCTGCATAGGGGCTGTTTTTTGCTGAGAACTACAACAATGCTCAGAACTTTCAATGAGAAGACAGTTTTTAATTATCTGGGTATCCAAAGCATCAAAGTACTTAAACTTTTTTTTTTTTTCCTTTAGCAGCAATAAAACATTGATTTTCCTCACTCTGAAAACTCAAAAATAGCTGAACAGATATTCTTTAGAACTTTCCAAAAATAAAGATTTTCTTCAGGGCTGAAATCAGTCTGGGAAATGTTAATCTGGAAGGAAAAAGAAGTTTAAGTCGTGTAAATAGCTCAAAATAGGCTATGTGGTTCTGACCTATGGGGGCTCTGGAGAAAATTGCTCATTGTTTAGAAAAGCAGAAATATTTGACCACTGTGGTTGCATGCAAGGTACCAGAAGAAACCGTATGCTTGGTGATATTCTAGTCACTCCAAAGAGTAGATGTAGGGCCAAAGACTGAACCTCAACTAACAGGTCGCCCGTCCTTTTATTCTTATTAAATGCAATTCCAAAATATACTCACACGCCCGGTGCACAGGTGTGTAGAGGGCACAGTCCTCTTTTATGGCTTTGAACAGGAGTGTGATTAAATCAAAATAACTAGAATATACTCTTGCTACTTCTAACTCTTCAGGAAGTAAGTCCATTAACCTTCCTGGGTCCAAGTTTCCTCATCTCAAAAAGGAATGTTTAGCCTGGTCTCCAGGTCATTTCAGCTCTGTGATTTGGTCACAAGATTCCTCCACCATATGATTTCCACCCAGTTTGTCAGTGTTGCCACATGATGCTGGATAGGAAAAGCATCCAGTACATTGTAAGCACTCAACAAATATGAGCTCCTCATAGTAAAATATTTAATAATGTTGGCTGCTTCTACAGCTTTTGTAAAATCTTCCTTCATAGGTCTGATTTTCCAAAAGTTTTCATCACCTTTCCAGGAGCATTATACTTGACTTCTCTTCAATTATATGGAGCATGTAAAGGCAAAATCAATCCTTTAGAAAGAATCAGCTAAGAGAATTCCTCAAAGAGTCTTACTTGACCTTGACCTCTATTTATACATTCCATTCAGGGTTACTTGTACATTTCAGCACTGTATTAATTCCTGTGCCCTGCTCCACCTCTCTGCCTGGATGCCTCACCTGCTCCTCAAATTCAACTTACCCCAAATTAAATATATTTCTTCCCCAATCAGCCTATCGCTGTATCCACACATACAAAATCCTCCCTCCTTTTCCTTTTATTTAAGATTGATAAAGTTTTAATTTTTCAAAAATGTGTTGAAACCAAGACATTTGGAAAAGTGTTTTACACCTTTTCCTTTCCATTCCCACAGGTTCCACTGGAGCTTAAGTGCCTTATACTGGGGCTGTCACGCATTCCTCCTCCCTGTCTCTGTTTCCCCTCTGCAATTCATCTTATAAAATTCCGTCTGATTTGTCCTCCTGGAACTCTTCACTGTGCATATTCTCCAATGTGGTCAAACCACCAGTGTACCTGAATTGCTCACACAATAAAACCCAAATCCCTTAAGTTGTTTTCCCAAGTCCTTGCCAATCTGTGGCATGGAATTAGGTTGAAAGACTAGAATTGCTGTCTTGACTCTGAATTTAGGCAAGTCCTTTGACTCCCTGAGCCTCAGATTTTTCTGCTGCAGTATTAGTGTAATGATCCCTGAACCCTGGCAAAAGCATCATGGACCCAAAAATTATGTGTAAAGCACATGCAAACCTTTTCACATAAAACACACACTGGGGGATTGATGATTTCTCTCCAACTATTTCCCCCTACTCTATTTCACAATGTGTGACTATTCTAGGGGCTCAGTCGGTAACTGTTCTGCTTATTTCAAAAGTACATTATAAGCCCTCTTTCCTCTACATATTTGCTTATTCTGATCCCTGTAAATGGATTTCTTTCTTTCTTTTTTTCCTGTTTCAGAGGGACTTTTCCTTTAAAGTACCAATAAATTTGATCTCTGCTGTGAAATTTTCCCTAAAGCCCTCATCTTAGGTCACAGCCTTTATATTCTGTGACCCTTTGAATTTCTAAGGTTCTGCAGCACTCATTTGGCACTTAGCTTTGTACAACCTGGACCACTTATCTCTTTATGTATGCCTTGGACACCTAATGAAAATATAAACTCTTTCAGAGCAGGGACCTCTTGGCTAGCTAAGTGTCCTGCATAAGCAGACATTCTATAAACATTTGTTGCTTTAGGTGACAGTGATAACAGCTCAGTTATGAAGCATAATCATCCTTGGGTAAATTGGAGACTCTCAGTGTCAATATGTTGACACTCTTGATGAATTCTTAACTAGCATATTGGCAATTACACTTTGCTGCTGTATTCACAGGGCACTTCACAACTGCTCATCAGTTTTTGTCAAGATGGTCTCAGGAGGTGAGTGATAAAGATCATTCCCTGACTTTCTTTTTTTTTTTTTTTTAAGATTTTATTTATTTATTCATAAGAGACAGAGAGAGAGAGAGGCAGAGGGAGAGGCAGGCTCCCCGCTGAGCAGGGAGCCCAATGCGGGACTCGATCCCAGGACCCTGGGATCATGACCTGAGCCGAAGGCAGACGCTTAACCATCTGAGCCACCCAGGCGCCCACTTTCTTTTTTTCTAAGTTGAGAAAAGCAAAATACTTTTATGAGATATACTGGGAATATTTAGTATAGAAACTGACATGAGAAAGTAAAATAAGTTGTTTTACTTGCCCCCTTGTGCCAGTGACAATGCTTCTCTAGCAATTGTTGTTTATAGAAAGGCAAATAGTGACTTATTGGATTTAATGGAGCTGCTAGTAGTCCTTAGAAATTGGAAGAGTCTCTACTCTTCTTTATTCAAACTGAAACTTTTTTACTTTGATACCTGAAAAAGAGAGAATTTTAGTGTGTCTTGGAGTCATATTTGGTTTTTGCTTATTGATTATTTTATGATTAAAACAATGTAAATTAAACCAAAGTAAGTAGAAGGAATGAAATAATAACAGAAAATAATGGAAAATAGAAAATAGAAAAAATAGATAAAATCAATAAAACTGATAAATCTCTAGCCAAAGGAAACAAAGAAAGATACAAACTGACAATATCAACCTTAAGAGAGGAAACATCATCATAGTTCCTACAGACATTAAGAGGTTAAATAAATAAGGACGTACAAACAGTTCTATGCCAGTAAATTCAGTAACTTAGATAAAGTTGAAAAAAATATCTTGAAAAAAGCAAACTACTCTAGCTAGCTCAAGAACAAAAAATGTAACAAGAATGGCTTTTTACCTATGAAGGGAATTGAATTTATAATGAAAAATCTTCCCCAAAAGAAAATTCCAGGTCCAAATGATTTCATCGTTTAGTCCTACCAAACATTTATTGAATAAATAATGTCAATTTTACACAAACTGTTATAGAAAATAGAAGAGGGAGAAAAACTCAACTCATTTTAAGAGACCAATATTGCCCTAAGACCAAAACCAGAAAAATACCCTGAGAAAGAAAGCTACAGATCAATATCCTTTATAACATAGATGGAAAAGTCCTTAAGAATTTTTTGGCAATTCAAATTTAAAAACGTACTTAAAAAGGTAATACATCATGAAAAATGGAGTTTAGTTCAGGAGTGCAAAGGCTATAATAGTTAAAAAGTAATGATGTAATTTATTGTACTAATAGGCAAAAAAGAAGTCAAATTATGATCATCTCAATAGCTAAAGAAAACACATGTGATAAAATTCAACACCCATACATGATTAAAAGAAAATCTCAGAAAACAAAGAATAGAAGAAAATTCTCAATGATGATAAAAGGCAGAACAAAACTCTTACCTCATTCTATATACAAAAATCAACTTGAAATGGATCATAGATACAAATGTAAGAGCTAAAACTATTTCCAGAAGAAGATGAAGGAGAAAATCTTGGTGATCTGGAGTTAGGCAATGATTTCTATAGCATGAACTATAGGAGAAAAAAAATGTTAAGTTGGACTTTATTAAAACTTGAAAGTTTTTTCTCTTCAAAGGATACTCTTAAGAAAATGAAAGTCACAGACTGGGAAAAATATTTGTTAAACATATATCCAATAAATAAATGGACATATGCTGAATATTTAACACTTAGAACTATAATAAGAAAACAACACAATGAATGGGGAGGAATGTAAGATTTGAATTGACTTTTCACCAAAAAGGATATACTACAGATAGCATATAAGTGTATGAAAAGATGCTCAACATAATTAGTCATTTGGAAAACATGTATTGTTTTCAATGTGAAAACACATTGGGTTCCCACTGTGAACCCATTGGCATGGCTAAAATTAAAGCAATTAACAATTCCAAGTGTCAACAAGGATATGGAAAAATTGGAACTCTCACTACAAAAGATACAGCCACTTTGGAAAAAGTCTTCACAGTTCCTTATAAAGTTAACACCAAATAAGCTACTTATTCCATTTCTATATATTTACCCAAGAGAAATGAAAACTATGTCCTCGACACAAATGTGCAGAGCAGCTTTATTCATGAGAGTAAGAAACTTGAAGCAATCTGAATGTCTAACAAGTGGTAAATGGAAATCCGAATTGTAGTATGTCTGTACAATGGAATACTAAAAAATACAAAGGAATGAGGTATTGATACATCCAACAACATAGGAGAATCACAAAAGCATTATGTTAGATGCAGAAGCCTACATAACATAAGATTTTGTTTATGTGAAATGCTAGAAAAGGCATTTCCTAGTGACAGAAAGCAGATCATGGTTGTCAAGGGTCAGGGAGCTAGAGGAAAGAATGCACAGGGCAGAAGAAAACATTTTGGGGCCATTGAAATATTCTGTATCTTTACTGTGGTAGTAGTTACAGGTATAAACATTTGTCAAAACATTGATTTGTACACTTACATTGGTGAATTTTATTGTCTATAAATTATACCAAGATAAATTTTTTTAAAATACCTACTGGTTAGGAGGGTTGGAGCAAGATGGCAGAGGAGTAGGAGACCTGGATTTCGTCTGGTCCCAGAAATTCAGCTGGATAGGGCTCAAACAATTCTGAACACCTACGAACTCAACAGGAGATCAAAGAAAAGAATAGCAACAACTCTCTGAACAGAAAAACAACCACTTTCTGGAAGGTAGGATGTGCGGAGAAGTGAATCCGAAGTGATATTCGGGAGGATAGATGGCGGGGGAGGGGCCTCCGTCAGCCGCTTCTGGCAAGTGATAGAACCATGGAGCACAAAATCGGAACTTTTAGAAGTCTGCTCTGCTGAGGGACGTCGCTCCAGTGGCTAAGGGGGTGGGGGTGGAACCCTCATCGGACAGTGTGGCCTCAGGACCCTCGGGGTCACAGAAAGACTGGGGGTGCCTGAGTGCGGCAGAGCTCCCAGGTATTGGAGCGGGGAAACCAGCTGCCGAGCCAGAGCCCAGACGCGGGCTCTCAGCTCGGGGTTGCCATAAACCATGATCCAGGGCACAGTTGGGCCACTGCTCCTCCAGCAGGGACCCAACAAGCGGCAGATCCGGGGAGACTCCCCTTCCTCCCCTGGGAGGAGTGGCGTGGGAGCGCACCACAGGGATCTGCTGGGTTTGGAGACTCCACCCGGGGTCAGGTGCCAGAGATAGAAACGCACGGTCACAGGCCAGGTGAGCACGGAGTGCGGCCGGAGACCAGGGAGACGGGAGTGACTGACTGCTTTTCTCTGGGGGCTCACTGAGGAGCAGGGCCCCGAGTTCTCGGCTACTCTGGGCGGACATTGGGAGATCGCCATTTTCACTCTCAGCCTCCAAATCTGTACGGAGAGCTTGCAGGGAACAAAAGCTCCGGAAAGCAAACCCTAGCAGATTACTAAGCCCTGACCGGCAAGGGTGGGGCAATTCTGCCTCCGGCAAAGACATTTGGGAACCACAGCAACAGGCCCCTACCCCAGAAGATCAGCGAGAACAGCCAGCCAAGGCCACATTTACCGATCAATGAGAACGGCAGAACTCCAGCGCTAGGGGAATAATGCACTTAGAATTCATGGCCTTTTACCATGATTCTTTAGTCTTTCAAAATTAATTTTTTTAACTGTCTTTTTTTTTTAATTTTTCTTTTTCCCCTTTTCAACCAACATATTATCAATCCCTTTTTTAAAAAAATATTTTGTATTTTATTTTATTTTTTCATTTTTAGAGTCATATTCTATCCCTTCATAGTAGTTACCCTTATTTTTGGTATATATATATAGATCTATCTATCTATCTATCTATATCTATATCTATATCTATATCTATATCTATATCTATATCATATATATCTTTTTTTTTTCATTAACAAACCAACCATTTTCTTTTTTTATTAGAGATAAAAACAGCAAAGTTCCATGTACCACACCTTAGGGAAAACGAGACAGTGGAGGACTGGGGACTATCTACAAGAGCCGTGGCCGAAGGACACCTGCGGCCTCGGGCCCCACGGGAGGCTGCGGGCATAGCACGGCTTCGGGGGGCAGGTGGGTCAGTGGCAGAGGGCGATGGTTTCCATGTTAAGGAAGCGCACGTGCATCTTGGTCTCGATGTCTATCCCCTGCCAGATCTTCAGGAAGTCGTCGAACGTGATCCCCTCATACACCTGGTCAGGCTCCATCTGCCCCCCACACACGCTGGCCGCCTCCATCATGGCCCCGACGGCAATAGAGCGGGCCGACTCCTTCTCAATGTGCGGGTTTCCGGAGAGCAGCTACTCCACCATATTTTGATATTCTTCCAGGGTGATGCGGCCATCGCTGTCCGAGTCATACACGTGGAACAGAAATCTCAACTTCTCTTTCCGGCACAGCTGCACCTGCTCCTCATCCATGGTGGTGTCGATAGGCCGGAAGTAGGACATGATGGTATATCCATAATATGATGTTCTCTCTTTAAAATTTTGGGATACAGTTTCTTCTAACAGATCAAAATATACCCTAAATCTCTAGTATATGGCTTTGTCCTAGTCTCCTGCCTGATCACATTCTCTCCTTTTTTTTTTTTAATCCTCTTCTTTCTTTTTTTAACCAACTTCTTATCAATTCTGTTTATAAAATCTTTTATAATTTTCATCTTTACAGTCATATTCCATCCCTTCATTGTATTAACCCTTATTTTTGTACATATATAAGTTTTACTTTCTTTAAAATTTTGGGAGACACTTTCTTCTAACAGACCAAAATACACCCAAAATCTAGTGTGTGGCACTGATCTATGCACCAGCCTGATCATATTTGATCATATTCTGTTTTTTTTTTGTTTTTGTTTGTTTTTATCTTTTTCTTTTTTCTTTCTTTCCCTTTCTTTTCCCCCAGTTTCAGGTCCTTTCTGATTTGTTTAGTGTATATTTTCTGGGGATGTTGTTACCCTGTTAGCATTTTGTGCTTTCATTCATCTATTCTCCCTCCTCTGGACAAAATGACAAGTTGGAAAAAAATCACCTCAACAAAAAGAACAAGAGGCAGTATTGACTGCCAGGGACCTAATCAATATGGACATTAATAAGATGTCAGAACTAGAGTTCAGAATGATGATTTTAAAGATACTAGCTGGGCTTGAAAAAGCATGCAAGTTATTAGAGAAACCCTTTCTGGAGAAATAAAAGAACTAAAATCTAACCAAGTCTAAATCAAAAAGGCTATTAATGAGGTGCAATAAAAAATGGGGGCACTAACTGCTAGGATAAATGAGGCAGAAGAGAGAATCAGTGATATGGGAGACCAAATGATGGAAAATAAAGAAGCTGAGAAAAAGAGAGATAAACAACTACTGGATCACGAGGGCAGAATTCGAGAGATAAGCGATACCATAAGACAAAACAACATTAGAATAATTGGGATCCCAGAAGAAGAAAGAGAGAGAGGGGCAGAAGGTATATTGGAGCAAATTATAGCAGAGAACTTCCCTAATTTGGGGAAGGAAACAGGCATCAAAATCCAGGAGACACAGAGAACTCCTCTCAAAATCAATAAAAATATGTCATCACCCTGACATCTAATAGTAAAACTTATGAGTCTCAGAGACAAAGAGAAAATCCTGAAAGCAGCTCAGGAGAAGAGATATGTAACCTACAATGGTAGAAACATTAGATTGGCAACAGACCTATCCACAGAGACCTGGCTGACCAGAAAGGACTGGCAGGATATATTCAGAGCACTAAATGAGAAAAATATGCAGCCAAGAATACGATATCCAGCTAGGCTGTCATTGAAAATAGAAGGAGAGATAAAAAGCTTCCAGGACAAACAAAAACTAAAGGAATTTGCAAACACGAAACCAGCCCTACAAGAAATATTGAAAGGGGTCCTCTATGCAAAGAGAGAGTCTAAAAGCAACATAGACCAGAAAGGAACACAGACAATATACAGTAACAGTCACCTTACAGGCAATACAATGGCACTAAATTCATATCTTTCAATAGTTACCCTGAATGTAAATGGGCTAAATGCCCCAATCAAAAGACACAGGCTATCAGACTGGATTAAAAAACAAGACCCATTGATATGCTGTCTGCAAGAGACTCATTTTAGAACCAAAGACACCCCAGATTGAAAGTGAGGGGGTGGAAAACCATTTACCATGCTAATGGACACCAAAAGAAAGCTGGGGTGGCAATCCTTATATCAGACAAATTAGATTTTAAACCAAAGACGGTAATAAGATATGAGGAAGGACACTATATCCTACTTAAAGGGTCTGTCTAACAAGAAGATCTAACAACTGTACATATCTATGCCCCTACCATGGGAGCAGCCAATTATATAAGGCAATTAATAACAAAAGCAAAGAAACACATTGACAACAATACAATAATAGTGGGGGACTTTAACACCCCCCTCACTGAAATGGACAGATCCTCTAAGCAAAAGATCAACAAGGAAATAAAGACATTAAATGACACACTGGACCAAATGGACTTCACAGACATATTCAGAACATTCCATCCCAAAGCAACAGAATACACATTCTTCTCTAGTGCCCATGGAACATTCTCCAGATTAGGTCACAAATCAGGTCTCAACTGGTACCAAAAGACTGGGATCATTCCCTGCCTATTTTCAGACCACAATGCTTTGAAACTAGAACTCAATCACAAGAGGAAAGTCGGAAAGAACTCAAATACATGGAGGCTAAAGAGCATCCTACTGAAGAATGAATGGGTCAACCAGGAAATTAAAGAAGAATTTAAAAAATACATGGAAACCAATGAAAATGAAAACACAACTGTTCAAAATCTTTGGGATGCAACAAAGGGAGTCCTAAGAGGAACATATATAGCAATACAAGCCTTTCTCAAGAAACAAGAAAGGTCTCAAGTACACAACCTAACCCTACACCTAAAGGAGCTGGAGAAAAAAACAGCAAATAAAGCCAAACTCAGCAGGAGAAGAGAAATAATAAAGATCAGAGCAGAAATCCATGAAATAGACACCAAAAAAAGAGTAGAACAGATCGACAAAACTAGGAGCTGGTTCTTTGAAAGAATTAACAAGATTGATAAACCCCTGGCCAGACTTATCAAAAAGAAAAGAGAAATGACCCAAATCAACAAAATCATGAATGAAAGAGGAGCGATCACAACCAACACCAAAGAAATACAAACAATTATAAGAACATATTATGAGCAACTCTATGCCAGCAAATTAGATAACCTGGAAGAAATGGATACATTCCTAGAGATGTATCAACTACCAAAACTGAACCAGGAAGAAATAGAAAACCTGAGCAGAGCTATAACCACTAAGGAAATTGAAGCAGTCATCAAAAATCTCCCAAGAAACAAAAGCCCAGGGCCAGATGGCTTCCCAGGAGGATTCTACCAAACATTTCAAGAAGAATTAATACCCATCCTTCTGAAACTGTTCCAAAAAAGAGAAATGGAAGGAAAACTTCTGAACTCGTTTTATGAGGCCACCATTACCTTGATCCCCAAACCAAAGACCCCATCAAAAAGGAAAATTACAGACCAATATCCTTGATGAACATGGATGCAAAAATTTTCACCAAAATATTAGCCAATAGGATCCAACAGTACATTAAAAGGATTATTCACCACGACCAAGTGGGATTTATCCCTGGGCTGCAAGGTTGGTTCAACATCTGCAAATCAATCAATGTGATACAGTACATTAATAAAAGAAAGAACAAGAACCATATATGATCCTCTCAATAGATGCAGAAAAAGCATCTGACAAAGTACAGCATCCTTTCTTGATCAAAACTCTTCAGAGTATAGGGATTGAGGGTACATACCTCAATATCATAAAAGCCATCTATGAAAAACCTACAGCGAATATCATTCTCAATGAGTAAAAACAGAGCATTTCCCCTAAGGTCAGGAACATGGCAGGGATGTCCACTATCACCACTGCTATTCAACATAGTACTAGAAGTCCTAGTCTCAGCACTCAAACAACAAAAAGAAATCAAAGGCATCCGAATTGGCAAAGAAGTCAAATTCTCACTCTTTGCAGATGATATGATACTTGATGTGGAAAACCCAAAAGACTCCACCCCAAAACAACTAGAACTCATACAGGAATTCAGTAAAGTGGCAGGATCATAAAATCAATGCACAGAAATCAATGGCATTTTTATTACCAAAAACAAGACAGAAGAAAGAGAAATTAAGGAGTCACCTCCATTTACAATTGCACCCAAAACCATAAGATACCTAAGAATAAATCTAACCAAAGAGGCAAATAACCTGTACTAAAAAAACTATAAACTACTCATGAAAGAAATTAAGGAAGACATAAAGAAACGGAAAAATGTTCCATGCTCATGGATTGGAAGAACAAATATTGTGAAGATGTCAATGGTACCTAGAGCAATCTACACATTCCATGCAATCCCTATCAAAATACCATCCACTTTTTTCAAAGAAATGGAACAAATAATCTTAAAATTTGTATGGAACCAGAAAAGACCCCGAATAGCCAGAGGAATGTTGAAAAAGAAAAGCAAAGCTGGCGGCATCACAATTCCGGACTTCCAGCTCTATTACAAAGCTGTCATCATCAAGACAGTATGGTACTGGCACAAAAACAGACACATAGATCAATGGAACAGAAGAGAGAGCCCAGAAATGGACCCTCAACTCTATGGTCAACTAATCTTCGACAAAGCAGGAAAGAATGTCCAATGGAAAAAAGACAGTCTCTTCAACAAATGGTGTGGGAAAATTGGACAGCCACATGCAGAAGAATGAAACTGGACCATTTCCTTACACCACACACAAAAATAGACTCCAAATGGTTGAAAGACCTCAATGTGAGACAGGAGTCCATCAAAATCCTAAAGGAGAACACAGGCAGCAACCTTTTCGACCTCAGCCACAGCAACTTCTTCCTAGAACCATCTCCAAAGGCAAGGGAAGTAAGGGCAAAAATGAACTATTGGGACCTCATCAAGATAAAAAGCTTTTGCACAGCAAAAGAAACAGTCAACAAAACCAAAAGACAACTGACAGAATGGGAGAAGATATTTGCAAATGACATATCAGATAAAGGGCTAGTATCCAAAATTTATAAAGAACTCATCAAACTCAACACCCAAAGAACAAATACTCCAATCAAGAAATGGGCAGAAGACATGAACAGACATTTCTGCAAAGAAGACACCCAACGGCCAACATGAAAAAGTGCTCACCATCGCTCGGTATCAGGGAAATCCAAATCAAAACCTCAATGAGATACCACCTCACACCAGTCAGAATGGCTAAAATTAACAAGTCAGGAAACGACAGATGTTGGCGGGGATGCGGAGAAAGGGGAACCCTCCTACACTGTTGGTGGGAATGCAAGCTGGTGCAGCCACTCTGGAAAACAGTATGGAGGTTCTTCAAAAAGTTGAAAATAGAGCTACCATACGATCCAGCAATTGTACTACTGGGTATTTACCCCAAAGATACAGATGTAGGGATCCGAAGGGGTATGTGCACCCTGATGTTTATAGCAGCAATGTCCACGATAGCCAAACTGTGGAAAGAGCCAAGATGTCCATCGACAGATGAATGGATAAAGAAGAGGTGGTATATATATACAGTGGAATATTATGCAGCCATCAAAAGGAATGAAATCTTGCCATTTGCAACGACGTGGATGGAACTGGAGGGTGTCATGCTGAGCAAAATAAGTCAAACAGAGAAAGACATGTATCATATGACCTCACTGATGTGAAGAATTCTTAATCTCAGGAAACAAACTGAGGGTTGCTGGAGTGGTGGGGGTTGGGAGGCATGGGGTGTCTGGGTGTTAGACATTGGGGAGGGTATGTGCTATGGTGAATTGTGTAAGACTGATAAATCACAGACCTGTACCTCTCAAACAAATAATACATTATATGTTAAAAAAAGAAAAAAAGAAGAAGATAGGAGGAGGGGAAGAATGAAGTGGGGGAAATCCGAGGGGGAGACGAACCATGAGAGACTATGGACTCTGAAAAACAAACTGAGGGTTCTAGAGGGGTGGGGGTTGGGGGGATGGGTTAGCCTGTTGATGGGTATTAAAGAGGGCAGGTTCTGCATGGAGCACTGGGGGTTATACGCAAACAATGAATCATGGAACACTACATCAAAAACTAATGATGTATGGTGATTAACATAATAATAATAAAAAAATACATGCTGGTTACAGATAATTTTGCTATATTTCCCTCCTTTAGATATACTGTCTCTATGATTGTAAAAACTAAAAAGTTCTTGTACTTTATTTTCTATTTTCTAACTTAATATCAGATTACAAACATTTCCCATGTTCCTGAAAACTCAAACTTTTAATTCCTGCATAATATTCCATTCATAAACATGTCAACCTTACTTAATCATCCCCTTATTGGTGGAAATTTAGATTGTTTTCTGTTATTCTCTATATTAAATAATATTCTGATACACTTTGGTTATATATTCTTGCAGGGTTTTTTGGATTTTTTTCCTTTTTTTAAAAGATTTTATTTATTTATTTATTTATTTGTCAGAGAGGGAGAGCACAAGCAGGAGAAGCTGCAGGCAGAGGGAGAAGCAGGATCCCCGCTGAGCAAGGATCCTGATGCAGGACTCGATCCCAGGACCTTAGGATCATGACCTGAGCCAAAGGCAGACACTTAACTGACTGAGCTACTCGGGCGTCCTGGGGATTTTTTTTTTTTTCTTAAAATGCGTTTTTCAAAGATATAATTTTTAGGTCAAAGTTTAAGAATATTTTACAAATCTTAAATGAGTTATTAAATTGTTTTCCAGGAGGATGGTACTGATTTAACTCTCACCAGTAGTATATGAAAGGACCAATTTTACTGCATTCCTGCAAGAACTGAATGTTATCATTAATTATTATTTGAAATAGTTGCTTAAACTCTCCATTTCAGCTTGGTACTGGGCTGTAACTCTTCTCTGTGCATCTGTGTGTAAACAGCCTGTCCAAATTGTTCACCTTCCTGTGGGTAGAGTCCATTCCATCTATTCCTGAGGACTGAAGGCATTTGCCTCTGGGTTGTGTGAAGGTCTACTTGGGCATCATCCTCTCCATATTCCTCAGCCTGAGTCTCTCCATTTTTTATTTCTGTCTGCCTAGTTATGTCTTGATGCTGTTTGAATCTTCAATGTTTGTATCATCTCTAATGCTTACGTCTTTAAAATAGCACAACATGGCCTATGTAAGCTATTCCACACAGCACCTCTTTCCCTATGATGCAGCTCAGCAACATAGCAAAGTTCATTTTCCATATGGCACAGCTGTGATTTGTCCTTCATTTCTATGGGCCTCCCCATCCCTATCTTTCCTTGTAGTTCTCCTCTCATTCTGCCCACCTTCCTCAGTCCCTTCCCTGCAGGTACTCAATGTTCCCTTCCTCCTCCTGCCAAGTTAATCTTGTCCAGATCCTGAGTCAGTACTGACCACCACTGCCAGGCTCCCACTGGCTCTGGAGTTGGTTTGGGGTAGGACACGTTTTTAATTCTGACTCAAGTGAGACTCAGCTTGGGCATCATCTTTGGATTAGTGCTCCCAAGTGCAACTGATATATCCTTTCTTCCTTTGTGTTCCAGACACACCTCTATTTGTCCCTCTCATTGTACATATCCCACCTGATTGCAGTTGCCCTGTCACAAGGCAGTCTACTCCACTGGAGACATGAGCTCCGGGAGATCAGAACCAGCTCTTTCATCTGTCTACCTCTGGCATTTGCACAGTCCCTGGATTTCAGTGCAAGTCTCCCAGTTTCCACTCTTGTCTTCCTGCAACTTTCTCTTCACATAGCAGCCATGGTGATCTTTCAAGAACATAAACATAATCACTCTTTCACCTTAATTTACTATTTTCCTGAGGAAGGAGTAGGTGTCCTACTTCCTTGCAGTGGCTACCAGTGGATTTGTTTCTCTTTTGGCTGGTGGTTTTGTGGTTCTCAGCCTGTTCTTATTTTTTTGTCTGTATCATTATGAACTCACAGACTTATAAAACTGTGAGTCAATCAATTGCAGTTGCTATTTTTTTGATTCTCAAATTACCCCATCTTGTACCCAAAGGAACTCCCTCAAACCAGCTCCTGGGAGATCTTTATGATGAAGTCCTGTTTTGTTTGTTTGTTTGCTTGCTTGCTTTTGATAGAGTCTTTGCTTACTGGCGCAACAGGTTTATTATCATCTTATTTCCAGCCTCGACTTGGGATCAGCCCTTTCTCTACCAAACCCTAATTCCTTTCAGTGTGTAATGTTACTTCGAGACCACAATCTGGGCATTATGGATATTCCTTGTCACTGGTTTATCATTGCTGCTAGGACTTTAGTGTGGACAAGATTAGGGAATATGCATTTATCTGACCTGTCCTGTATGGCTACATTTCAAATAATCAAAAAAGCCCTAGCTGATGAGGATTTATTTTGTTAGAGAAGAATTATAGTTATTAAATGCAAAAGGATTAATAAAATTGGAACATCACCATTTATAACAACTAATGAAATAATGATTCAGGCAATGTACATCAAGAGATGCTAAAGCCATTAGGAAAAAGGATGATAGGAACCTTCACAATGGAAGGACCAAGCTACCTTATGTGAATTGCTGATCAGTTTTAGCATGTCTCAAAATGAGACAACCAGACATTATGTATTGCATGATGTAATGCAATAAGAAATACACAGCATCACTTATGAAATAGTCTTCCCAAAAAATGTTAAACCTGAATTTAGTCAAGATTTAGATCTAACCTTTAGTTTGTAGGGCAACAGGAGAACAAATAGACAAATCCAGAATTTGGTACAATTTATAGGACAACTAAGACAGTTTATTCAACAAGTCAAGGACCAAAAAAGGGGAGAGAAAAGTGGCAGATCTATTGCAAATTAAAAGAGACTTAAAGGCATTGCAATCAAGTGCAATGATTGGACCTCATTTGGGTCCTAATTCAAATAAATCAACTCTAAAAGTCTTCTTTGAGACAACTGAGAAAATGTGTAGGTATATTTGGACTCAGATGTTATTAATGAATTTTTGTTAATTTTGTTAGACATGAAAATAGAATTGTGGTTGTGAGAAAATGTCCCTTTAAAAGAAATATATGGAATTTTTAGGGTTAAGATGAAATGTGATAGGAATTTCCTTTAAAATAATTCAGGGAAGAGAGAGGAAAGAAAGAGAAAGAAAGAAAGAAAAAGAAAGAAAGAAAGAAAGAAAGAAAGAAAGAAAGAAAGAAAGAAAGAAAGAAAGAAAGAAAAGAAAGAAGAAAGAAAGAAAAAGAAAGAAGAAAGAAAGAGAGAGGGGGAAGGAAGGAAGGAAAAATAAGGAAAGAAAAGGAATAATAGAGGGAGGCAGAAAAAAATATTGATTAATTATTGAATTTAGAGATGGGTTCTCAGAAGGGATAATCATACTGTTTTCCCTACTTTTGTGTATTTGTGTATATTTATTTTTCATTTAAAAGTTTTAAACACACATTATATTAGATCATTCCCCTTTTATTTTCCCTTTTTTTTTTTTAAGAGAGAGAGAGAACACATGGGTGGGCATGCATGCGGTGTGGGGAGGGGCAGAGGGAGAGGGAAAGAATCTTAAGCAGACTCCCCCATAAGCACAGAGCCTGAGGGGGGGGGGGGGCTTGATCTCATGACCCTGAGATCATGACCTGGGCCAAAATCAAGAGTTGGAGGCATAATAGCCACCCAAGCACCCCTATTTTCCCAATTTGATATATGACAATCATGTGAGTGTGTCTATTGGAGTGGGGCCAGATAGGACCACGTTCAGACATGTAAAAAAATAAAAAGGAAATCATCTGTGGTCACACTGCCCAGTAATAACGAGCATTGCCGTTTAGGACAATTCTCTTCTAGGCTTCCTTCACCTTCACAACAATGATGGCTACTGTTTTATGCCAAATGGTTTTTGTCGTTTGTCACTTTATGCCAAATGACATGTTTTATGTCAAATCAGTCCAAATGGCTTGTCTTGTTGTAAGTGGCGTTACTGTTATTACTAGAGAGGCAGAACATTCTCTCATAGGTTAATTGGCCCTTTGTATCTCTTTTGTGAATTATTTGTTTTAAGGGTCTCCTCATATACATTACAAACTTATTTTTCTGCAATTGCTACATAGCTGCAAAGAAATTTGTACAGACCATGTGGCATAACCATTAACAGGAAAAGGGGAAGGAGCCATGGGGTTTGGCAGCTTTGAGAATCTCAGTGTCCTAGGTCTCTGAAGACCCAGCCAAGCCTCCCTGATTCTCAGTGCAACTGTGTTGCACAACTCCAGAGAGCATCATTCACCTAAAGACAATGTGATACTCTATTCTGCAAGTATGAACAGAGTCGCAGTTTTTCTTGGCTGCAGACCTCTATAAGAGACAAAATATAAAACAAGTATGGCAAGTAGGAGAAATTTAAAATATGGATTACATTTTGGTGAAAAATATTTTTTCAAAAAACACGTGACAAACCATTGGAGAAATTTAGTTTTTAAAGGATTTTTTCCTCTTCCTATTCAAAGAACATTCTGTTTCAGAAGGTAGTAAGAACACAAAGAAATTATAACAAGATATTACTCAACTTCAGCAAAGCAAGGTAGCAGGTTTTACTGCTGGAGATTTTATTGTTAAGGTGTCTCCTCTATGGTTCTGGTATTTGTTCTCTGTTGTCTGTTCTGTGATCACTTTCTGCCCCTGTCTCCAGGATTCCGTTCTTAAAACCATCTATTATAAAAGAATTTCCCCTCACCTCCCGTCCTTTTTTTTCTTTTGGATCTTTCTAAGCTAGAAGTCAAGATTCTAGGAAAGAAAATGCTTTCAGGCAACTATAATGTATTTGTGTGAATTGTGGCAGCTAGAGGATAGGTAAGTATAGAGAAGTCAATGGATTAAGAGAAAGACATAATAAAAGTCAGCGGCCAAGTACTTGGAAGGAATTGGCACAGAAAAACTGAGCTGGGAGAAGCAAGAACAATTCACAGAGAGCCAGAGGATACCTATTGAGTGTCTATTCTGTGTCATATCCCTATTGACATGATTTCATTTCATCCTCACCACGCTGGAGATAGGCATGTTATCCATATTTCACAGAGGAGGAAATGGCAACCAGGAAAGGTTATGTAGGCTGTTAAATGTCATACAGCTAGTGTATGTTGTTAGCAAGATTCAGTACCAGCTCTGGCTGGCCCATAATCTTTCTCAAATCACACTAGCTTCCAAAGAAGGATAGAAGAAGAATACAGGTCATGGACAAATAATGGATTCTAAATATTGATATTTGTTAAGTCATAAAAGTGGCACTCTTCAAAGATAATTCCTACCATTTTCTCTGAAAATAATGGTAGTGGCATTATCCAGACTGTACAACTGGGAAACTCAGGCAAGATTTAAATCAAATTTGCTTATATATCCTGGAGATAAGGTTATTTTAATTTCATGAGAAGATTTTATTTCTAGAATGGTCATAGTCTGGGAAAAAAAGGAAAAATGGGAAGTGGAGTATATATTTATGAGCTATATCCCCTGGGAGATATTGTGCTGGAAGAGAACTTAAGCATTGTTCTTGTTGTGTTATTGATTTTATCTGAAAGGGTCTCCCTCACTTCTCTCATCTGCCTAGAGAACTCCTATTGATCCACAAAAGCCCAGCTTAGATATCACCTGCTCCCTCAGTTCCTGTTTATATCATTTCTGTATCTTTTCCTTACTTTGAGGCTCATGCAGTGCAGCTCTGTCATTTTCCTTCCTTGTCTTCTCTAGTCTTCTGATTTCCTGGTGTGAGAATGTTCACCACTGATAGCTCACAACCATTTCCTCAGAAGTCCTGCATCACCTGTGTGTCTTTCATGCCCATAAGGAAAGTTCATTTAATCTGTACAGCCCCTCTTTCCAACCACAACCTCTGATCTTTTCAGCTCTCTCATTTTAACACCCATTTTGCCACCTCAATGAGCCCTCCAGTCCTTCCTTAGACCCTGGTCTAAAACCCCCATTGCACCTGCCCCCAAAAACCATAACTCTGGGTCAATCCAATCACTCATTTTCTTACTGCCATACCTGAGTAGTCAAGTACTAGGGAGAAAAAGGTCACACACCTATGCACATTAATGACAATAAAAATCCATTCTTTTACATCTTAATTCAGTCCTGAGAGGCACAAGGCAGTCCTTCTCTGTCCCCTGAGCCAGGCTTAGCCTATTATTCTACAACAGCCTCTTCAGATCCTCACCATTCTTTTAGAAGCCACCTGTCCACCATCTTCTCCACCCTTCTTGGATGGTCACTGTGTCCTGTACTTCACAGAGAACTCCTGCCTGCCCCCTGCCTCTCCCCTCGCGTCTCTGCAAACTTGTGCCTCCTTAGCTAATTCCCACCCATATCAGTGGGGAAGAGTCCCACCCCACCCCCCAGAAACACACCTGTTTCTCCACCTGTGCACTCAGTGCCCCTCCCTCCCTCTTTTTATCCACATATTCAGTCTCTTCAGCTCTAATGTATTTTTTTTGGCTGTTTATAAATACACTCACACCACTATTATCTTTAAAAAGACATGACCATATATATAAATATTGAATCATTATGTTATGGGCCTGGAACTAATACAACATTATGTCAATTGTATCTCAGTAAAAAATATAAACAAACAAAATTCTTCTTCCACTTTCTTAGATCAGTCTACCTTCATTAACTCTACTTCCTCACCTCTCGTTCTGTCCTGAATCCACCAGATTTTCTCCTTTGCCCTCATAAATCTACTGAAGCTGATCTATCCAAAGTCATCAATGTCTTCCTCATTGAATGTTTCCCCTTTGTAGCATTTTACGCCATCATTTCTTCTTTCCTTCTCACACCTCTCTTATCCTTGGCTTCTTACCTCATGTCCTCATACCTGTCTGATTACTCCTTCTCAATCCCATTACAGGTTTCTCCCAACTTTCCCTTGGATATGGCCATTCCCTGGAAGTCCCATGCAGAATTTCTATTAACATATTGCCCATTTCCCTTCTGTGCTCATTCGCACCCATGGTTTCAGACCCTTTCTACATACTCATGACCTCTGAATCCAGACCTTCAGCTCAGATTCCTCTCTTAACCTCTAGAGCTCCCCATCTAACTTTCTACTGTACATCTCCACATCAATGCCTAACATATGCTTTCAGTTCAACACATTCGAAGTGTTTGTCATTATCCCTTAGCCACAGCTCAGTGAATGACATCATCATCTATTCATTTGCCCAAGTTAGAAATCTGGAACTCATTTTGGATTCCTCCCTCTCCCTTGTCTTACAAATTCAGCACTCAAGTTCCACCTGCTTAGCATATCCTGAATCCATCTCCTTCTTTCCAATCTCACTCCCACTGCCATGCCTAAATTACTGGCATAGGGCTCCTAAATAGTCTCTCTGCATATAATCTTGCTTTCCCTACTATACCCCCAATCTATTTCTGATACCATAATTCTGAATTATAAATTGGATAATATGACTCTCTGCCTGTCCTCAAAATCCTTCAATACAAACACTAAAACATCTTGATTATCATTTAATTATTGAAGGATAATAACATCGAAGAATAAAATTAAAAAAAAAAGAATAAAATCTAAACTCCTTCAACAGTACACAAGGATCTTTTTTGAGCCTTCTGCTAACCTTTTCAACCACTCTTTAGCTACTTAGCCCTCACATTTATGCCCCAGGCTTACTTAAATATTTGCAATTCCAGGAAGATTCCACATCCCTCTATGCCAGTGCTCAGGTGATTCCCCCTATCTGAATGCCTTGTGATCTCTTCTTCTGTCTTCTAGTCTCACTCTGTTCACCACCTTCCAAAAATTGGAATCATTTTCCCAAGGCTATGTGATCCCACAGGATCTACACACATTTTTACAATAGCACCCATCATCCTGTATAATATTTTTCTGTTCATTTGTCTGTCTCACCAACTAGGTGTTTCTTAAGCAAACATATTAGGCTTTACATCTTATATCTCATTCATCTTTGAATCCCCAGCACCCAGCGCAGGACCTGCTTCAAAAATACTATGCAAAGTGTTGAAAAAAGAAAGAACACATAATTATTCAAAATATTTTTATTTCTGTTCTTGTTATTTATTGCTCTATTACATACCATCCTAAAATTCCAGGCCTTAATGCAACAATTTACTATTATCTCTCATGGTTCTGTAGATTAACTAGGCTCAACTGGATGGTTCTTGCTTAAGGTGTCCCTTGTAGGTTCTATCAGATGATAGATGGGGCTGGGGTCATCTGGAGGCTCAAATGGGCTCACCAGTCAAGATAGCTGAATCATATGGCCAACTGTTGGTTGGAAGTTTAGCTGAGACTGTTTCCTGGAGCTGTGTATTTGGTCTTTCCATTTGGCTTAACTTCTCACAGCTTGGCGGATGATTTCCCAGAGCATCCCACAAGGAGTGTTCCATGAGGCTCACGTGCAAGCTGCAAGAGCTTTTAAGCCTTTGGAAGTGCTGTTTTCATTTCTACCTCATTCTATTGGTCAAGCAAGAACTTAAGGCCAGCCCTAATTCAAGGGGAGGGAAATTTTTTGTGTGTGTGTGTTTTAATTTTTTATTTTTTTTTATTCTTATGTTAATCCCCATACATTACATCATTAGTTTTAGATGAAGTGTTCCATGATTCATTGTTTGTGCATAACACCCAGTGCTCCATGTAGAACGTGCCCTCCTCAATACCCACCACCAGGCCAACCCATCCTCCCACCCCCCTCCCCTCTAGAACCCTCAGTTTGTTTTTCAGAGTCCATCGTCTCTCATGGCTCATCTACCCCTCCGATTTCCCCTGCTTCATTCTTCCCCTCCCGCTACCTTCTTCTTCTTCTTCTTCTTTTTTTTTCTTAACATATATTGCATTATTTGTTTCAGAGATACAGATCTGAGATTCAACAGTCTTGCACAATTCACAGCGCTTACCAGAGCACATACCCAAGGGGAGGGAAATTTGACTTTACCTCTTGATGAGGAAATGGCATATAGGTGCAGAGAAGGAAGGGACTGATGATGGTCGTCTTTAGAAACAACCTACCATAACTTAGAATTATAAACAACTTTAAATAATACACTAAAGTGTGTTCCTAAGATCTTTAGTTTCCTTCAATTTGGCCATTTTACTCTTGAGGAGCATTTCCATTTATGGAGTAAATAGGATTATGTGAAAAGACAACTTTTAATGAAGTACCTAGCACTCCACCAATTCTATGAAAAGTTTAAACCTGAAGGCTAAAATAAGATTAGGAAATGATTTGTATGTTTCCATTATCATTTCATTCTTAAATGGCCTTTACAATATCAGCACTTGAGAACTGAAAATGCAAGTTCTTCAAGTCTCAATTTTTCTCTTTAATTCCTGTGACTTTGTAATTCTGTCATTTTGATGGATAAGAAGATTAACTTCAGAAAACAAGTTTCTCAAAACAGATGAACATAGAGGGAAAAAGAAAAGAGAGAGGTAAACCATGAAAGAGACTCTTAACTATAGAGAACAAATGGGGGTTTTTGGAGGGAGCTGGGAGGGGCTTGGGTAAAATGGGGGTGGGTATTAAGGAGTTCACTTGTGATGAGTATTAGGTGGTGTATGTAAGTGATGAATCACTAGATTCTATTCATGAAACTAATATTACACTGTATGCTAATAAGTAGAATTTAAATAAAAAGTTGGGGAAAAAAGAAAACTAAACAAGTTTCTTTTGGCACGTTAATTTCTGTAGAACAAAACTCTCTCTCTCTCTTTTTTTTTAAACTTAAAGTTACCTTCAGTATTGTTAAGAGGTGAATGAGTATTGACTATATCTCAACAAAATAACATAGTGTTTTAACAGTGATAGATTTAGGTATTCAATAATTTTTTGTTGTTATTTAGGAGTGAATTTTCCAGTAGCCGTTGAGACTGAACCTGGTGTGGGATATAGCTATTATATACTTCAGAGTCATGGCTTAAGTTGGGAAGTAAAGAATCTATTATTTATTTTAGGAGAGTATAGTAGCACCTGGATGTAGGGTGGGACTAGGTTGGACTGTGCTGCAATTAATAGAGGGGAAATTATAACATTTAAAATACCCATGATTATTTTCTAAAGAAAGTGATATAATTTAATATCAATGAATCTTTACAATGCTCCCTTCCCTTTACAGGGACTGGGAAAAGTGGAAAGAGAAAGAGAACATTTCAGCCTCTACTGTTCTTTGGTACCAGTGAAGTGTGAGGCAGGAAAGAGGCGGCCTGGACGGAGCAAACACATGGCAGAGTCCATGGATAGGAGTGCATGGAGCAGAGAGTTGCAAGAGATGCAGGACTTTGCCTAATTACAGGGAAAAAAAGCTCCCACACTGCTGTCAAGTGCCTCACAATCTGGCCAGTACTTATTCATCCTTCATGCTTCATTTCATCCTTCATTTTTCCAATTCTGTTAAGCTTCTCTCTCCCATGTTAAAGTGTAAAGACCTAGAAAGTGAGGAAATAGAGTGTATAGAGAGGTGGGGGCCAGTAATGGACAGTGTGATACACCTCCATCACCTCAAACTTTCAGTAAAGTCCACCACAGAAACAACTGCCTTGTACATGCCAAGTTTTCAGGGGGTGGAGGGGCCATGGTTCACAGTGTGCACAATGTGATACAGGAACATGACATATGGAACAGCAAGATGCAGCCAGAGGTGAAAAGGGAGAACGTCCTAAGTATCATCCTCACAACCCTCCTACTCCCTTGACCTCCCTCCCTGCAAAAATTATTCTGAAAAGACTGGAAGGGACTCAAGGCTATCTTTACTTCTAGATTAGGATTGGAATTGACCTTGTTTGAATCTTAATGGACAGGATAACTCAGCTGACATGTGGACTACACAGCTATTTATTTAGATCTAACTCTCTTAGGTTCTGCGTCCCTTGAAGGCAGAGAGTTGGATATAATCTGTCTCTGAGTCTCCAGGTCTTGCTTGCTAAAATACATACAGACGCTAAATGTTGTTGCGGTTGAAGGAAGGGAGGGAAGGAAGAAGGAAGCAATAAATGATTATTTCATTAACTACGTGTTTCGGCTCTAAAGGGCAATTCTCAAGCTCTAAAATACTACTTTAGTATCTTACATGATGGAAATAAGTGTGGGAAAAGTGCTCCATAAGTTACTGATGACAAGTTGATTTTTAAATATATTAGGCCAAAAAAATGTCAGAAGATCTCCTTAGCTAAGCAAATTTGCACAGACATAGATTATTCATGAATATTAACTGGTTTAGAATTAGAAAAACATTAGCTATGACAAAAACAAGACTGTTAACATTAACAGAGACTTCCAACTAAAGCCCAGAGTGCCCATGTAATACTCACTGGGGCATTTACAACCTTTGCCATGGTAGATGATTCTTGTGATGTCAGAGAAATTTGGAAAACAGTATCTTCTTACATGAAAGTTATTTTATGGTTGGTGTATATGAGCAGGCATCTGGAGAGGCTGATACACAGCAGCTATTAGAGATACAGTGGGCCTTTGTCATTATCCTCAGTTGGCAAATGATATGATCCCTATGGAATGCCCTATACTCAAGGGGAAGCATTCATTGTAAAGCACTTCTAGACTTGAAAATGGCCTCACACAACTCACTCAATATTTTAAGTTCATTGAGTTCAAGAAGGAGAACATGGATTTCTTGTAATGAATTGATAGAAGCAGCTGATGCCAAAAGAAATACAAGATTCAATTGCCATACCATACATTTAACAGCATTATTTTCTGTAGAAACCTTAATGTTAGCAAACTAGACAAAGACAAGTGCATTCCTATGGAGGTATCAAAGTTACTCTCGGCAGAGTGATCTCTGTGAAACTGCTATTTTTTTTTAAGATTTTATTTATTTATTTGACAGAGAAAGAGAGAGCACAAGCAGGGTGAGTGGCAGGCAGAGGCAGAGGCTCCCCACAGAGCTCCCCACAGAGCAGGGAGCCCGATGTGGGACTCGATCCCAGGACCCCGGGATCATGACTGAGCCGAAGGCAGTTGCTTAACCAACTGAGCCACCCAGGCGCCCCTGAAATTGCTATTTTTAAAAAGCAAGTTCATAACCAATTTGTTAACTACCTTCTTTGCCAGTGAACAAAATTCACTCAAATAAAGAAAAACTGGATGGAGTTGAAATTTTTCATCTGTCTGATTTACTGTGACTCATCACAACTTCACATTTCTTTAGAGTCTAGAAATTTTGGATTTGATTCAGAAGACCTCCGTATCTGAGTTGCCTGTGCGAACCTGGATTGTTCATTTTCCCCAGCTGCACTATGTTCTTTATCTCATTCTGTTCTCCTAGCCACCTCTGCCTACTAGTACCAAAACTATTTATGCCACTCACTAGTCACTTGGCAGGTGGTACTTTGTTGAGTAAGAATCTCGGCTTGAAGCTAGGTGATGGCCACTGTTTTCTGATTCCCAGCTCAACTCTAAGGCTATGCCCATTGGGACCATGAGAATCTAATGACAGCGTGGAAGCAAGAATCCCAAAGTGGCTGTTCCTTGTATGCTACCAGATCCATTCTGTTTTTCTGGTATGTTGCTTAGAGAATAAATTTTGTCTGACAAACTGCCAATCCTTTTTCTGGGGCAAGGATAAATGAGGGTTTCAGCTACCCATCTTTTGTCATTTCTATTTTTTGTTGAACCCATTATTATCCATAACCAAAATTGAGCTCTTAAAAACCTAGAGGACTTAACATAACTGTTCTTAAGCCTGAATTGTTTTATCATAGCTAGACTCATTAAAAAAAAAAACAAAAAAACTTGTTTTAGACCATATGATCCTGAAGCTGGAAAAGAAGTTGGAGATTTATTATTCCAAATCTCTGTTTCAATACAAGAAGAAACTGAGGCTCAGAAAGAGTTTAGAATTTGCCCAAAGCCCCAAAGGGATATGACTCTGGAATTGGACTCAATGCAGGATCCAGCTCCCAGTGTACCATCCCCCCAAATGCTTCTCTGCCTTCCCTGAGCTGGAGAATTCCTCTGCCAAATGCATCCTACTCTTCCCCTTTAAGAGAGGCTTGTCTCAGTTGACAAGATCTTGAAATTGCTGACAAACCATCCCCATGTTTTTGCTCCACCACAGGCCCTGACAAAGAGCATAAGGGAATCCTGGAGGCAGGAAGGTAGAGGACAGAACACAGACTCCGGGGTCAGCCATCATTATGCAGCTCTGCACATTCCTCGGCAGGATCAAATGGATTAAATGTGATAATTCAAAGAGGCTTACACACACAGTAGGGCAAGAAATGACAGTTTGCCTTCCATTCTCCAATACTAGAAACCAGTTGTGATCATCAGCAAGGCACCAAACTTCTGGAACTGAAAAATAATAATGATGATTAAAATAAAATGTTCTTTTTAAAATAAATGTGCATGAATAGTAATATAAAAAATGGAAAAGTCTAGCTTGGAGACTTGTTTATTCTATTTGGTTACTAGTCTTTTGCTTATTCTACTGTAAATTGAGAATGAGTAAATGTTTCACCATGGACACAGCTGCATATGCTAAATATAGATTTTCCAATGGTTGATTTTCCATTAAAGTTTACATTTCTGAGTTTAATGCTTGAGGGGGCAGCCTGACTAATACATTATATCATTGTGAGTTCACTTTTTAAAGCTGAGTTTAAAAGATGGGAGGTGAGATTTAGAAGCTAAAAGAATAAAGAGATTTAAATAGCAAGAAAACTGTGGCCCCAGATTATTCTGATGTATTAAACTGGCAATTTTTCAAATTCCTAATTTATCCTCATCTTTGCTCTTTACTGACAAGAAAATGATTTCCATAGGAAAACAATTAGTTATTTGCATAGCAATTACATAAGCTGCAGTGACTAAATTGTAAACTCCTAGGAAGCAAAAGAAGATACTAAATTTTCAAACATGGAGAAATGGAAATAATAGTGATTTTGAGGATCTACTTTGTGCCAGCTACTCTACTAAGTAATTCTGAGCGTATCATTTCTGAGCCACTACCATTGCATGGTGAGTATCACTAACCTATTTCACAGATGAGATGCATAGGGTCTGGTGGACTCATCCAAGACCACATGGATGGTGAGGCGGGTGTCATGAATCAAACCACCACTATAGCTCCCTGCCGACTATGCTATGCTGCCTTCCTTACAAAAGGCAATCAAAATACACCTAGATTTAGAGTCAAAATGAGATTTAGGGCCCAGGTCATTACTTGTAAGTATTTAGAGTGCAGTCAAGACATACCACTTCCTAGGGTTTAATTTTTTCATCTGTAAAATGAGAAAGCTAGCACCTACTTCACAGGGCATTATGAGGATTAAATGAACTCCTATGATTTGGGAAAGTGTTTTTTTAGCTGCCAAAGGTCATCAAAAGAGAGGTGTGAGAGATGGGGATGCTGTCCCTTGCTGCTGAGCCACAGCCGCCCCCCACCTCTCAGAATTGCCATGAGGAGTCATTGGATGCTGGGTGTCCACGTCAATGCAAGCCCATGCAGCAGCATGAAAATATGAGTTTTTAACATTCTTAGGAGCTTTGCAAAGCTCAAGGACTAAATAAAATAGCTCTTATAAACTTAGTTTTTCTAAGATAACTAGTGTAACCTTTCAGAGTTGCAGAAGCTCAGAGAATATGTTCAGACTCTAGTTTGGAAATGAAGACTCAAATAGGACACAATCTTTAATAGAATATACCCCTTTAGATTTGTGAGAAACCACAGAGGATACATGGAGTCAAACCTTAGTTTCACAGATAACTCAAGTGGGATCTGGATAGCAAGGTTAGGACCCGAACTCAGGTGTCCTGACTTTAAGGGTTTTGTTCTCCACTGCATTCACTGTTCCTATAGCTTCTTTCAAACTCATAGGAATGCCATGGACAACAAATTAGTGACAAAGTATTAGCTATTAAGCCCACAAGTACAGATCTAGATGGGTTTATATTTACCGTGTGACCTTGGAAAAGTTGCTTTATATCTGTGCCTCAGTGACCTTATTTGTAAATAAGTTATAATTATACCAACTTCATAGATTATAGTGAAGTTAATACATGAAAAATTCCCAGCACAGTGCCAAAAAGTGCTCAACGCTCATCAGTTACTATATAATCGTACTCTATGTGCCATAAAACTCCAAAATATGACTCCCTGTGCCTCCCCTTTTTATGGTAACCCCCAAGCAAGTAGGAAGCCTAACAGAGACAGCCTGGATGAAACTTGGGCAGACCCTCTCAGTGATCAGTCTGCTTATTTCCATTTTATCCAGTTTAAAGCAATCATAACATGAGGGGCTAAGACTAGATTTGGAAAGGGGAGGAAGTGAGGCACTCATTCTGAGCACTGGAGCATGATTCCCCATACCTTATTATGGGGATGTTAACATCCATTCTTTTTCACTTCGAGGTACTCAAAATTGTCAGTTTCAATAAAAAATGCGTTATAAACTATTCATTGTTATATAAATGTAAAGCATGTAAAGCAAAGAGAAGAAACGATAGTGGTTTTCTCCCTGCGTTAATAAGCCACAGTCTCTCACTTGAGTGGCTTTTTACTTCCTTTCTTACACTCAGCACCTGGGAGATTGAGTTTCAGGAATAATGAGTTAGCATTCTATTAATTATGTCTGATCTAATGGCCATGAACCTAAGTGTTTGCTCACCTCCAGCAAGAAAAATGTAGTCCTTTCCTTAGAACATGATATCCTTTCTAAATAAATTATGAAAGTCTTTTCAATAGCTTGCTTGTTCTTTTTAGAGAGTTGCTTAGATTCTGGATTATCTTAAAGCCCTGCTAGCCAGCTACTTGCTTTGTGTATTGTCCCAGTAATCCCTTTGATTTCATGTTTCTTTCAAAAGTGTTAAGGTACCAGGCAAATATTACTCATCAAACTGGTTTGATGATGTCCTGTTAAATTTAGCTTTTTTTTCTTTTGAGGCTCAATCATAGCTATTCTCAGGACTATGACCTATATGATCTATGAAGACTCTGGGCAGAAGGGCCACATTAGAGCTTCCAGCGGGCAATCCGAGGGCTCCAGAGCTTCCTTTCTGGCTGACTACACCATTCAGGATTTTCTTTGCCATTGCATCATCCCATTGCCATCACTTCCTCTGGGTTGTCCTGGAGTAGGCATCCATCTCCATCTCTGCCAGGAGTTTTAATGCTTACAGACCCTCATTGAAGGGCCTGTGAGTCTGCATTAGCTAGGTGTGTTGGTGTCAAACTAAATACAGTTTCTTTAGGTTCAACCTGAGGAAGGCCTCCCACCCATGGTCCTATGCTGGCTGATGTGGGACCATGAGTAAAGAGTAGCTGCCTGTAAAGTACTCTCATTGTCACAGTTCATACTTCCCTACCCTCTCTTTCCTCCCACTCAACCTCCCACTTCACAAATCCACAGTAGCTTCTTCTGCTGGGAGCAGCCAGCTCAGTTAAGGGAGAAATGAGGTTGCAGAGAGGCTCCAACATAGTCCTCTTCCAATGGTTTCAGCTCCAAAGGGGTATCAAAAAACCCCAGCTGGAGAGTGACCAACTATTTATCACTCCACATGCATGGTAAATGGTCTCTGCTGATAATTCCTGCTTCCAATTAATGAAGTGAGAATTGGAGGGTCCAGGAGCTAAAGTGACAGACTGTTTCTGACTCCAACAGTAGGGCCACTTTCAGAAGAAACAGAACTAGATGGATCCCACAGCACTAATCAATGTGCTAATATTTAATCTGTTAAAAATAAACACTTGCTATCCCTCGGGGGAAATACACCTTGCTTAATCTTTTTCCCCTTCCTATTTGTCAATGTTTCATTAACGCAAACTTTTCTTAACTGAAAAGATATTCTTGCTTATGGTTTGGTTCTCATAAAGGAAAGTACATTATGATAAAATTTACCTGAAATGAATATCAGAAGCACAGCAGCGTAACATCACTTTTTGGGGCCACCCCTGAGATCATGATCGGGGGGTAAATCTGAGCCTAACATGGTGTTATACCTCTTCCTTTTTGGCTTTATTTGCTTCCAATTCAGGGGCTTCCTGAAATAACTACAGTAATTAAACAGAGAATTTCTAGGCCCTCTAGATTATGTGAAGACTAAAGGTTACTTTTCAGTGGGGAAAAGTTTTGCTGATAAATGTGTCTAGGTAACTATCCTGCCCTCAGCAGAGCCTGACGGAGTAAGTGTATCTGACAACAGACTCCACACTGCCCCCTATCCCACACCCCTTTTAAAACCAGCAATGTTGATAGGAGAGAGGCCGTAGAAAGCACAGGCTTCCAATGGAAGACTCAGAGGTTCAAAACGGGCTCTGCCACTTACCATCTACATAACTCGGGACAGGCTATTTAATATCTCTTTCTTCATCTGTAAACATTGGTGTTAGTAGTACTTTTCTCTCAGGCCTATTTTGAGGATATTAACTATATATATACACACACACATATATATACACACACACATATGTATTTACACATATATATATATAACACATAAATACATAAACTCACATGCATACATATATATACAGACGATATATGTACACACACATCTAATAGTACTCAATAAATGTTGGATATTGTTATTATTGCTAATATGTACTGATTGCCAACTATGCACCAATACAGTGCTAAGCATTTTGCATGCATAACTCATTTATTTCTTATAACCATCCTAAGGTTTAAGCAGTATTGCTAGGTTCTTTTGCAAGACGAAGGCAGTGGAGGTCAAGATGACTTGCCTTAAGTCACACAGTTAATAAGCCACAGAAGTGGCACCGGAGTTCAGACCTTAGTTGAGCACCTTGCTAGGCTCTACTGACAGTCCACCCTGTAAGATGTTAGAAGAATCCAGGTTGCCAGTTCCAAGTAGCCAGCCACTTTTTCTATATTGTTGAGTCATCAGAGAGTACATATGGACATATATACAACAAAACACTTAAAATACTTAGTTGTGACCACTTCCTACTTACTCAGTCAGTCACTCAAAAATATTCTTCACCAAGAGCCTGTTCAATCCTAACCTCTGTGCAAGTCCTGTAGAATCCAGAAATGACCAAGATAAGTTCCCACCCTCAGGAACAGTCCAGTTTGAGACAAGAGAATGGGAGTATTAAGAGTGACTACTTGCTACCCAGGGCTATTCCCTCAGCTGGAAAGAAGACTTCTTAGGTGTGCTATACCAGTGTCCAACAGGGGCTCTAAAGCCCTTGAGGTGGGGTGCTTTCTACTTCCATTGATCTTCCTCAACTGACAATTACTTCATATGTCTGAAGTACTTCTCACCAATTAGCTATCTCAGTGCTAGGATTTCAGTTCCCTTTATTTAGCCAGAGCTCTTCCCAGAGGCAAGTCTTCCTTCTCCCATGGGAACCCAACATTTCCCATAATTTCTATGATATTCATTATATCTTTGAGGTGTTACTTTGCTGATCAAGAGAAGAAGTTTTGCTTATGACTGGGTCTTTGATCCAATTAAATAGTAAATCCTAGTTGTTCTATCTCATTGAACAAGGGCTTAAGGATCCTAGGCCCTTACATAGTATATAAGGATCTTATGTCCTTTCATAAAAGTGTCCATAAGAGATTAAAGTATTAAGAATAAAAGTATGGCATAGCTTCATTTACTTTTTCATTCTGCAATAGTGATTGAACACCAAAATGAGCCAGTCACTTAGAGCAAAAGGAATACAATGAGGACTGTGCAGAGGTGAAATAGCCCTTCTCTTTAGACTTATAATCTGGTGAAGGAGACAGACAGACAGATGGATAAATTATAGGTGCTATCAATAGCAATCACTATAGAGTAGGCTATAGTAATATGACATCATAGAGATGATGAAAGAGATTGTTCAAGACATAGAAATAACATGTGCAAAGTTCCTGAGGTGTGAGCATGCAAAGGACACTACAAAAATTAAAAGGAAAATGATGTTGTATAGCTACAGCATTAAATAAAACCTGGGATATGGCAAGAAATGAAAGAGGATATGTAAGTAGGAGGTTTAACATGCTTCAGACCTCAGTTTTCTCATTTCAAAACAGGATAAGTCTAACTGGATGTAAAATCCTTACTAACAAGTTGAGTGATACTTACCTTCACCCACAATCCCAAACAAGTGCCCTGAGGACCCTCACCCCATTGCATCTGCAGGAGTAATGCACTCTGATAAAGTGTTTTCTTTGTAAGGCTTTCTTCACAAATAGATTTTCTCTCCAACAAGACATATAACTTCCATATCAAGAAATGGATTCCAACTCCTTAAGGAGAAAGACAACTTCCCTGAAAGAAGACCAAGTTACTCAAAGGGGAGAATTAGTTCTTCCTCAGCCTATGAGTAGTTCTGTAATATGTGGCCAATGAGAGCAGGAAGTAGGATAGTAGGAGAGCCATGAGTAAGATTGGGCAGGCCCACTTCATCCAATGCCATCTGTCCAGTGGGTGACTGATAATATGATAATATGGATCTGGACAAAGGAAAGCTGGGTCTGCACTAGACTTCAGCATTCATTCCTGGAATTGTTCTCAACAGATGAGGTAACATTTTTATCTTTTAACTCTTCAGCTACCTAAAAGCATCATCATCATCATTATCATCTTCAAAATAATAATACTTAAGTTTGAAAGCATTTTGTGGATTAGAAAATGTTTTATATGTGTAATCTTATTCAAGCCCTCCTGAGAACCTGGTGAACTAAGCTTTCTTATTCCTTTTTTGCAATGGAAAAACTTGGGTTCAAAGCAAGTGACTCACCGTGAGCCTCTAGTTGGTCAATGATCCATCATAAACCAAGGAATCTTTGGATTCTTTCCGTTGCCAAACAAAACTATGAAGATTTTGTTGGTGTGGAGGTTCGTGCCAACAAGTCTCAAATAAAGATGAAAATTTAACAATTCTGGCTCTTCTTTTCCATTTGTTCCTCATATATTAAGTGTATTATTTAAATAATCTCAACTGCTTCTCAACAGCAGAAAGTCAATCTTTATACAGAATCTACCTTACTATTTCATCAACTCAGATGTAGGTAGCACCGAAAGATCATTTTACAAATTATTTCATCTCCTGCATCCTCATTTTCCCTTCCAAAGATGGAAACTAACATATTAAAATGCTAAAAACACTGTGCTGAGTGCTTTTGCATGAATTACCTTGTTTTGTCCTATTAAATACAAGAAAACAGGCCCAAAATGGAGTCACTTATGCTAAGCCCCAGGTCACCAGAGACTTGACTTAATTCAGTTTCAGCTTTTCCAGAAATGAAATCTTAAACCAGTCAGGAATTGCCTGATCATCACTAGTGAGATAATCTGTCTGATAGACCCTTACTATCCCCTAAAGGAAAGTAATTTAGCGATAACCAACCAACCTGGCTTGTTCCTGCTCCATCTTGCCTATAAAAGTCTTTCATTTCAGCTACTTTCTGTCTGCTAGATTGGATACTGTGCAATTCAAATCAAGTTTTGCTCAAATAAACTCAATATTTTTAATATATCTCAGTTTACTTTTTAATGGTTCTTAAAACACCCTTATGAGGCAGGTACTGACTACTGTTCCCAATTTCTAGATAATGAAAAAGTTAAGATATTTGCCCATGTTTCACATTTGCCCATGAAGAGGTGGAGCCAGAATTCAGCTAAGGCACTTCAGTGGCCAAATGATGCCTGTGCTGTTAAAGTCCGAAGTCTCGTCCCACACACACTGCCCCAAGTGGCAGGGTTCCATGAAAAACAAAGGCAGCCTGTGTAATCAATGCAATCTCAAGGTTATGTGTGCAATTTCTGACTCAAGGTTGGGGGCACAGAACATTGTGCACTTTATGTTTTAGGCAGAATGACAATTTGATTATATGTCACAGAGATTTAGAATAGCAATCAAATTGCTTCTGAAGACATGCCTTCTTCATACTCAAAGAGAGGCCCACCATTGGGTGGAGAGAGGAATTGAACTACTCTACCAGTGAGAAAGATGGAATGGCAAATAATCTCCAAGAGTGTCTCAACTGGCTGGACTGGTGATCAAGGCCTTAGACTGCAAGATTGGGGAGTGCAGTAAGACAGTACTAAAAAAAGAAAGCTAAGTGGCCCATATAGGGATCAAATGTACAGATCTGTGATTGTTAATATAGACCATTAATTAGTCAAGCAAACTTGCCAAAATTGCATTGACTTCAAGTTTATGTGCACAAGATAAAACAGTTACCCAGCAACTCTTATCCTGGAGAAGAAAGCACTATTCATTGGCACACTCTATTGTATTACTTGCCAAATAGCACATCAAATTGCCCCTGCATTCAAAGCTGGTCCCCAGCTTTAGTGCTGGCAGCACAGGAGTGAGCCCTGGAAGGAGCCTGCCTTGACACTCCTGCTTTTGGTCCCTCTCTGGGCACCCACTGCCAGGGTGGCTGCCAACAGCACTTTGGATCCTGTGGGACTCTGAAAAGGAGGGAGAAAGGACAAAAGTTTTGACATGATCTTAAAGAAACTATTATCCTGTTGGATAGATTTTCATTTCAGTTAAATATTAGCCTCAGTTTTAGATGATCTTCTTAATGTGCTCTTTTCAAAAACTGAAAGTTAAAAATAAAACCTTAAAAAGAATCCCACCATCATTTACACAAATAGTTATTTCAATTTGGCTATTGTTTTCCACCACCAAAGGGTACAAAGCAATTACTCAGAGGGATAATTATGGGGACTGGAGGGACTGAGGACCTGAGCCATCTCCAAATTCGTTCTTTAAGCAATCTGCTCATAATTGCCAAACTCAAATAATGAGCATGACAGGCCCAGTGTCATGTGGGAGATAAATGCTGAGAACATCAACAACATAATAAGGTAAAATCTGATTTGTATTCATGTAATTGTTTTTTTAAAGATACTACAAGGCATTCACCAGCTTGTTTAGAGAGAAAGAAGGAGAGACACATCCATCAGAAACAGGGAACAGAGCTCTGATGTGATAAAAAAACATGGTTCTTGATGCAAAGTTTGAGATCTGAGTTGGAATCCCAGCTCCTGAGATTACCTTGCTCAAGTTACTAGCCTGCTCTGAGCCTCAGAGTTCTCACCTGTCAAATCCTAACATAAATGGAGCTGTGTAGGATGAAATAAGGTAACAACAGGAGAAACACATAGTAAGCCTCCATCACCATCTTTTGAACTGAGTCTGAATATTTAGGTGGCTGGTCCTGGAGATAAAATCCAGGCAACTGAGCATAGAGCTACAATGTCACATGCAGAAAATAGCCACTCCCTAGTTAGGTACAACTTGATGTCCCACTATTATAGGCATCACAAGGCATTTATTTGTTTAAGTAAGAGATATAAGAAACATATTGCAGTTGTTACAAGATACGGATAAATGTTCTGGCAAGTCCAACTATAGAATATACAAGGAAAACCTACAAGAATGCCAGGATGGTTTCCTGAATTATCACAGAAAACCAAAACAACTTGTAGAAATGTATCAACAATGTCAAGAATGGCTTCAGGACACAAATACTACCATGAAACTGTGTCTTAGTCCATAGTAAAATGCAGTTATGCTTTGCTTTCTGTGCTTGAAAAAAAAAAAAGGTGTGATGAAAATCTCTGTACAACAATTGATATTTTGTCTTCCTGGAGAGCTTCCTCCCAAAGTAACACTGTGATAAATCTTTTTGTGCAAATGATCATCCTTATTTTATCTTCTGTGTAAATATAGATCTTCTAGTATCTCATCTGTTCCTGACTACTCGATGCCACTCCCTTGTTACTCCGGAGTCCTGGGAATGGAGGAGAACCTCAACTTGAGCTGGGGTCCCACATAAGCAGTCTTAGGAAGAGAGCTGGGTGGTCAGACTCAGATGGACATAGGTTTGAATCTGAGCTCTGACAGGCACTAGCTGTATAAGTTTGGACAACTTCTTAGTCAATAGACATTGTAGCATTTTCATCTGTGAAATGAGGATAATAAGAGTTCAGACCCAACAGTTCATAACTTAGATGAGAGAATGTCTGTAAAGCACTGAGAACAATAAGCATCAGTAAATGTTAGCTATTGCCACTGTCCTCATCCTGCCCAACACAGAGACCAAGAAGGAGCTGTTTACACTTGAGCCCGGTCCACAAAACCCTCTGTTTTGCTCTTCTCTCAGCATCCAGTGTTTACAGTCCATACCAAACTCACTGGGGCCTGAAGCCTCCAGACTCAGCAACATTACACTATTTGCTTAGAGAGAAATGAGAAAAAGAAAAAACACAAACACCTCTGTGCCTTTTTCTTCCCTTATGATTTCTGGAAGGGTTCATAAAAGGGTAATCAGAGAATAAAAAATACATGTTGATTGATATATTCTTTTCTCTGTCCTTGAATCTCACTGCCACTGATTTCTATGAATCCTGAAATTAAGAAGCTACAAGTCTGCTGTAGAATAGTCATCCCATAGAGATTTCATGAGTATCAGGAAAAAGCAGCAAACAAGGGAATTAATTAATTAGCCTCAGTGAGGCACCAATCAAATAATGTCATTAACTTTTTACCTAATAGGCTGGGACTCAATCACAAGTTATTATTGGACATTAATATGTGTAATGGTATTTGAATTTCACAAATGTGACCTTTTCTATTAAGAAGTCAGGCTTGGTCAAGACTGTGGATACTAATGACATTCAGTGAAAATGGCCATGAAAAAATATTGACAGAACCTCTCATAAAATATGAAACAAACACAGAGAAGCTTTGAAGAAGCTAAAATAATACCTGATTCCAGGCAGAGCTGGCACAAGAGATTCTCTCTGCTCTTCCCAGCTTCTACAAAATTTGTTATAGCCTACCAGACCCCACTGAGGGTAGGATGAGAAAAGGAATATTTGAGGGACTCACAAATGTTTCAGTTAACTCTGTTGATGGTGAGGAGAAGGTTGCCTTCTCCTATGGGCTTTCTGGAGTGTGAGCTGGTCTCAGTTTGGACTTAGAAATCTACTTTGAGTCTCAGGAACCCTCTGTGGTGACCAAGAAAGAATGGAGAAAAGAGAAGGAAGGGAAGTCTGGGATCTCAAAGAAAAGAAGGACACCTCTAGGGGAGGCATCCTCCCACGGTCCCAGTACTAGGCAAGAAAGTGGCAAAGGAAGCCAGGAGATTGCTCATTCTTTTCATGCACATGAGGAGCTTCTATTAATTGTCTCTGTGTAAAAACTATTTGAGGAACTGGAGAAGCAAAGATGAATAAGACCTGGTCCCTTATCCTTAAGATAGGAGAAACCAATACACACAGACCCACACAGGCACACACTCACTCACACACACACACACAGACATGCACACATGTCCACGCATTTTATACAATGGGATTCCTTGTGACAAGGGCTAAACAAGAGATATAAACCATGTCTGAGTGGATTCCAGAGAGTGGAATGCCTTAAGGATCTTGGGGATTGTCAGGGAAAGGGTACTAAAAAGATCATGTTCTGAGTAAGCAACTCAAGGAAGAAGGAAGATTTTGCAAAAAGACAAGATGAAGGTGAAAGTTTGGGAAGAAAAACCTACTCATGGCAGAAGCATTAGCATGAGCGAAGGGCCAGAGACATGAAAGAACCTGAAAGTGGTTAGTACTGCTGTGGAATGAGGTGGGAAATCTACAGTGAAGGGAAACGCTGGGAGGTTGTCTGCAGGGCCAGGGACCAAACCCCAGGAGCTGAATATGCTTTTTCAAGTGTCTGTGCTCAGGACAGAATTTCTCTCCAAGAATGGGCAGTGTGCATTTAGCCAGAATGTCTGTGTGCTCTGATATCATGCAGGAACATGGGAATGTGGATTGGCAGACAGGGAGGAATGCCCAGCCATGACTTCAGTAAAGTAACATCTATCCTCAGTTACAAACAAATAAGAATTTGTGGCATTTATTCTTCTCTGCTAACATTAGTTGATTTGGGTTGTAAGTCTTAGTACTGTCTTAAATGAATACCATACCCTTTAATTTTCTAAAATTGCAAAGTAAGTGTTTAAGAAAGACAGATAAAAACAGAGATTTAGTCCTTTTTGTTTTTTTGGAGCTTAACCTTAAGGGTGAAAAAAAAAAAATCTCCCTTCACATCTCCACACCCACACAAAACACTGGGTTTGTGTATTACCAGAGCGGTGCTGTGTGTTCTTACTGCAGGATGCAGCACTACACAATAACCTGTGAGGAATGTCACACTGAGGAGTTATGTTTCAGACTTGGCTCTTTGAGATCCAGGATAAAAACAACTCATAGTTCCAAGTAGGATCTCCAGTTACTGGGAATGAGCAAACATTGTTTAGGGGGAGGGGGTGGAGGAAGCAGGTATGGGGGTACCAATCTGCTTCCAATTCCAAGGTCATGAGATTTCCCATCTCCTCCTTCCTCCTTCATTTCTTCCTTATCCTGCTTCTCCTCCATTATCTCAAGCCCCAGCCCCATCACATGGGTAAAGGAGGAGCCACAAAATAGGGACAAATTCTCATGGACTTAGTTTTGGGGAAAATTATATTCTATCAGTTCTAGTGAAATTTTCTCAAAGATTCAAAAAGATCTGACAAGTACTCTCTCTTCCCATGGCAAATAGGTGGGAGTGTGTGGCAGTTCAATGTCTAATATATAGTAAGCACCTGCTACACGGCCGTAAGCACTGTTCTTTGCAAAATGTCTTCATCTCTACAACTCTAAACTACTATTGAGACTATTTTGTGGATGAGAAAACTGAGGCAGAGAAAAGCAAGGGGTTTTCCCAAGTCTCACAGCTAGTAAGTAGTGGAGCCAAGATTTAAATCTTGGCAGTCTGTCATTAGAACCCAGAAACTTACCACTATATTATAAAGCCTCCCAGCAGAAATACTTCCATGAAATCTCCCAGATGTAGAAAATAAATTTTACCAAAGCCTTTTCTTATTAAGTTTGTAAATTTTAATTCAGGTGTACAATATAGCAATTCAATAATTCCATACATTTCTCAGTGCTTCTCATCAAGATAAATGTATTCTTAATCCCCTTCACCTATTTTACCCATCCCCCCAACCCACCTCCCATTTGGTAACCCTCTGTTCTCCATAGTTAAGAGTCTGTGTTTTGTTTTGTCTCTTTCTTTGTATTCCCCTTTGTTTGTTTCTTAAATTCCATGTATGAGAGAAATCATATGATATTTGTCTTTATCTGACTGGCTTATTTTGCTTAGCATTATATTCCCTAGATCCATCTATATTGTTGTAAATGGCAAGATTTCATTCCCTTTTATGGCTGAATATACACACTCTTTATCCATTCATCTATCAATGCATATTTGGGCTGCTTTACCAAAGCCTCTTGAATGCAAATTATTTAAATGGATAAAGGTGGTTTACTGTGTTTTCCAGGATTCTTACTGAAACCCACTCTAGTATTTATCAAATGTTCTAAATAGATGTGAGAGGTAAAAACAAGTCTCCATATATGTGATGTGGTTACTGTTCCTTCACACCAGTACTCCAGCTCAGTGTCTGAACTACTAGACCATTGTCCACTTTGACCTTGAACTTCCAGCCACTATTGTTCCTGATTCACCAAACTCATCACGCTGGCCTTGTATAAGGCAGCATGCCCTGCTGACACACGTGCCCGGGTGTACTGAGTCACAACACCAATTATTCTTCTGTCCCTCTGCTTTTAGCGAACAGGATGAATATCAACTGTGGCATAATGCCCATGAGATTGCATGAAATCCAGTGAGGAGAGATTCTAAAGTAAGTGCTGCAAGATTCTATTATACAGCACTGTTTCCAGAGTGCTCACCATGTCACGTTGCCCTGTAGAGCTGAGAATGCAGAAACAAAGGCCTCCAGTGTGGTTTCCATTTGTAAGGAGACTGAGTTAACGTTGCCAGGGAAACAAAACCTAAGTTTTCTATTAAATTTACTTTCAGCTTATGCGTCACACCTCTGCCAGCCTGAGTGAAACATGATAAAGGAAGACAACTACAGTTCTTTTATTAATACCTCTTAAAGCACATATTTCCCAGATAAAGATAATCCACAGGAGAATAGATTTGGACAAATCTCACCATAAAGTGATTTGACTCCACCCAGATATTAGTATATGGTGGAAAAAAAAAAAAACCACATAGAATCACATACCATCTGCATTTCTCTCTGAGGAGCACACAACCCAGGAATGGCTCTTGTCTATTCCCATGGTCAGTTGCAGCTTAGAGGTCTGAGGCCAGATGGTGAGGTGGAGAGCGAGAAAGTGGAGAGGAAGAAAACAAGTCGTGGAGCCAGCGCAGTCATTAGGGATGAAGCAGGGTTTGAAGAGGGAGTTGACCAGTTGACTGATGTTGTAAAACAAATAAAGAAAAAAGAAGGTTACTGGATGAATCAAAACAAACCAGGCGTCAAAAGATGATTTGAAGAAATCATATAGATGTCCCTTTGATGAGGTTGTGTCTACACAAGTGTGGGCTCCTCCTTCCTTTGCAAAATATGCTGCCATCTTAAGAGCAAAAACCAAGCAAGCTCTCTGCGGATCACTCAGATGTTAATGTGTGCAAACTTCCAGTGGCTTGTCAAATCCTAGTCTTAATTCATTATCAATCCGAAGGGTCTTTGAGGTAGTACATGTTTCCCAAATCTCAGCTCAGATATCATTTCTCAGGGATGTCTATCGCAATTCTAGAGACTAGATTCAATCCATGTTATATACTCTCAAAGCTTGGCTGTCATTTTCTCCAAATTACTCGCAGTTAAAAATTACATAGGTCTAGGGGTGCCTAGGTGGCTCAGTCGTTAAGCGTCTGCCTTCGGCTCAGGTGCCCCGCGTCGGGCTCCTTGCTCCACGGGAAGCCTGCTTCTCCCTCTCCCACTCCCCCTGCTTGTGTTCCCTCTCTCGCTGTGTCTCTCTCTGTCAAATAAATAAATAAAATCTTTTAAAAAAAATTACATAGGTCTATGATTCTTCTTTTTCTTTCTGTTTTCCCTTTGCTAAATTGTAAGCTTCTTGAGTGCAGGAAGTGGGTTTGTTTCTGCTTAGCATTGTGATCAAGTTTCTACACAGAACCCAGCACATCGTAGGTGTTCACCTTACATTGTTCAATGAATGAATGAATGAAATCTAAACAGATATGATCAGAAGGTAAAGAAACCACTTCATGGGGAATAAAGAGAGCAAGCCTGAAAGGCCACCAGGAATCCACAGACTCACAAATCAACTTCTGGCTGACCTCCTTTCCCAGAGAAACATACCCTTCCACACAGTGCAGCTCAGAAGGTGGATCAGACAAAATCTGGATCTAGGATAAGTTTTTATCACAGCCTTATCTGACATACAATATCAGTGCTTGGCTTTTCTTGTATGACCATGGGAAGCTTTCAGAATGAGATTCTGAATAACTTCTTAGGGGTTTTGGTGTACTGACTTCAGCCAAGGATCACTTGTATTTCCCGTGACCGGAAAGATTTGGGCCTCATGAGTAAACAGCCTCTTGGATCAGTCATAGCAATCATCTCAACAGCACTTGGCAATTCCCCAACAGCTTACAACTGCTGACCCTGCCAACATGGGGAGGTAGGATGCAGTTTCCTCATCCTCTTCAAGATTCTATAAATGCCCTTCCTGTTGAAAACAAGTAGCCAGAGGCAGAGAACAGTGACTACACACGTTCTCCTTCTGCAAATGCAGGAGAATTCAGAATTACATCCAGCACCAAGGAGAAAGCAGCAGACCATGTATTCAAGACTCATTACATAAGCTCTTTGAGGCACATTCTTTTTTTTTCTTTTTTTTTTATTCTTATGTTAATCCCCATACATTACATCATTAGTTTTAGATGAAGTGTTCCATGATTCATTGTTTGTGCATAACACCCAGTGCTCCATGCAGAATGGAGGCACATTATTTTTAATCAAAAACTGTTTTATTCATTTGTGCTATTTCATTGGTAATTTCAAAGTAAGGGGGGAAATATGTCAAGAAAGAAAGGCTCTGGAGGATACCACAGAATGGCCAAGGGTGAATTTATAAGACCATACTTTAGCTGTGTCTTCATCAATATCAAGAAGGTCATGAAGAAAGGACTGGTTCTGACAAATTCTGAGCTATTGGGTGTTTTTAAAGTAGAGAATTTCCTTCGAAGAAGCAGATAGAATGTTGAGTCAGAGGAACACAGATTTGCATATGGGCTTGGCCACTGAGCTGTTTGACCTTGGGCACATTATCCACATTTTTTAATCCTAGTATCCTTATTTTAGAGTTGGAGGTAATAATATTTGCTTTCCAGCACCATTTCAGGGTTGGAACCAATATGCAGAGAGATACCAGACTGGTGTCTAGCCCATAGTAAGTTCCATTATTCATTCCATTCAATCCATTGGATGACCTCTGCAAATTGCAACCCCCACCCCTGACTTCTCCATTTTTCCTTATCTCTGTTATCATCCTGGACCAAGCTGTGTATCCTATATTTATGCTACTGTTTGCTGTGTAGCTTGCTGAACACCGTGGTATCATCTTATGGCTTTAACTATAACAGGAATGACTTGAATTGCCATATTACTTGCATTTTGTGATCTTAAAGAATGAGAGAGAGCAAGAGCAAAAGTGAGAGAGCCAGAGGGGGAGAGAGAGAGAGCAAGCAAATGGGGGCAAGCAAAGACAGAGACAGAAACAGAAACCATATCTCATTATGCACATTTGTCAGAGGCTCTGCCTGGTGCCCCTAAGGCTCAGGGACAGATGCATGCAATGATTAGGAATAAATGCTGTTGGAATGGCACCCAGGTATCTACTGTCCACTGGGCTCCTATTCATGTTCATTCTCACTTCTCTTTCACTCCGCACTCTATTCCCCCAGATCCTGTCCTCCTCCATTATGACTCAGCCTTTGGGCCTACCTTAAACCTGCCTTCTTCCATGACCAGCTTGATGAACTTTGGTCCCTGGCTTCAGAGTTTGTCCTCATCCTTGGTCTAGTCCATGGTGTACTCTGGCTCTATCTAACCCCAGGATGTCCTCTGCAGTCTCCTCTCAAGTGGGCCCATTTTGGCTTCCAATTTCTTCCCTTTCCACCCCTCCTCAAAAGGTTTCCTAAATCTAAAACTGCCCCCATGTAGTTCTTGGTCTCTGTACTTCCTGGCTGTAATTCTGTCTCCTTACTTGCTCATTTTCCCTTCCCATCTCCTAGACCAGGAAGACTGGGAAAATCTCTTGGTAGTGATGCCTGCACATCACAGGGCTAACTCCACCCCATCACAAGCCTGACTAATTAGGAATCTTGAACTAGACACTGTGTGGGCTATCCAAGTATCAAAACCTGGGCTCCTGCTGTCAAGGGGCTTACATATGATGGACAGATAACACAGACATATTGACAATATAAAGAAAACTGGCTATATCAGAGTGCCATATTGAATAATAATATTCTACACTATTCTATAATAGTGTTTATGTGGGAATGAAAACACCTCAAGTATTCAACAACAAAAGAGTTCTAAATAGATCATTTTTTATGATCACCCACTTTCAAAGTTATGTCAATATAATGAGTAAAATATGACTGACTACAATACAGTGCATGGGGAAAATAGTATCTGCTAAGGTAACAATGACCAGTCACTGATTCCATAGACATGAAACCTACTTGATACAGACTACATGATGCACAATGTAAGGTACAACTGCAAGAACATCATAAAAATCTCATCAGCAATTGATAAATTGGTAGTTCTTTATTGTCTATATATTTCAAGAATGCCAACTCTTCTAATGTATTGAATTTCAAATAAAACACACAACCACACACATACACACAACATGCCAAAGCATCTTTTTTTAATCATTGTGCTTTTTTTTAGAATTACATATTTTAAATTTCAGAATTATTAGAAACAACTCAAATTGTTAACATTTTGGATAATGTCATTTTCCATGGCAAACAAACAGGGCTATTGATGAACAAAACAAACCTTATTATTCAAATAACTGAACTGCTAAATTAAGGAAGTACATCAACCTTGCATATCAGGGATCTGCAGGAAAGTAATAGTCAGAGAATACCTGGCCTCTGGTGAGAAGCAAATGCTTAATCAGAATTACAATAACCTCAACTGAGCTTCCAGATTGAATTGTTCAGAATTCTTCCTCTGGTGTCCTAACTAAAAGCTACCATGATGGATAAAAATAAAGCCAGTCTCTTACTCTGTTGCCTATCTTTGTTCCCCTAGTTAAAACTTCCATGATAGATAATATATTCTCCCACGGTCTGCACTTACTTTTTTTTAATTTCTAGGAAAAAGTGTAGACACATCCTGGTTTTTTCTTGGTACTAGTCATAGCTGTTTGTGTTTAAGGTACAAATAAGCAAAAATGCATTATCTTTCCTTTATTTGTGAAATAGATTTCATAATTAATTGGATTTTAATGCACAAGGGCCAAACATTGTGGAAGGAAACATTCAAATTTGAAGAACCTTTCAGGGCACTCAAGTATTTAAGATTACATAAAAGCATCTGGGATTTTCATAGCCAAATGATGATGTCAAAGATGAATACTGTTCAAATTTTTTGTTGAAATCTTGAAATCATGTGGCATCAAGTCAAATATGGAGAAAAACAAAACATAAAAACAACTCAAAGCAGAAATTCCTTGATTAAAGGAGAGGCTCAATGGCTTGGGGCTCTGGGTGCCTCTTCCCTCATCCTCCCTGGTAGCCCCTGAGGCACCTCCAAAGCAACCCTAATGCTCCAGGAGGCCCAAAGTGAAAACCACTGCTTATTGTGGGATGCAAATTTTTAGTCATGGAAGGAACACAATTGGGAGAGAACTAAAGATATAACTAAGTGGTAAAATATATAAAATATATAAGCTTCAGGGATATTTATTCACTGATATAATGGAAGCAGTGAACATGAGATTGGTAAAATCTCTTACCATCCAGAGAGTGTGTTTTCTGTAATCTTGCCAGAGACTCCAAGGTCAACTGGAATAGTCACAGTGAGACAGAATATGAGATGCTCTGTGAGGTTTCTCCTTTCTCAGCCCCAACAATCTAGGCCCACAAAGGCATTAGGGCACTTATCATTTAACTATTGAAGGTCTATTATGGTCAGGCAATATTTTAGGCACATGGACTGCATCATTAGACAAGATCGACAAGGTCCATAGTCTCATGGGAACTAGTGAGGGAGACAGAAAAGCATGAACTAAACAAATAAAAACAATGTCAGAGGGATCTGTACCATGAAGAAAATTGAACGGGTGGAGGGATAGAGAGCAATGATTGCATTATCCAGGCATGTTCTTTTAAGCCTGTTCTCCGCACTCCTACTCATAGACTAACATTCTTCTCTGAATTGTTTTTCTTTTTCTGTACTAAATGTAAGATGGGCTGGGGTCACCTCCTTTTCAGAAGAGAATCAATCATATTCCCTGAGAAGGTCTCAGGGGTAGATGTTAAGGTGGTTACCCTCTCTCTGGAATTTTCCTTCTGTCTTGCTTCTCTGCAACAGTGGTGAGATATCCAGGGTCAAGATTAGGAATTGGGCCCAGGAATAGCTGATGAGTGAGGCCACCCACTCTATCTTTAACACATCCTTTTGGAAAAGGATAAAAAGATTCCAACCTACCTCTCTGGAGTAAGAGTCATAATTTTGCAATTTTCCACTGACTGACCCTCTGTACACCTCACATGTGAACATATGAAAGTTATAGGCTCCCGATGGAGACCTTCAGAGTTCAGGATTCCCAAAACCTTTCACTTTCTATGGTGAAGAGATAATGAATATTGTTGCTACTTTTGTTAAAGGGTTGCCAGTGGCAGTATGAAACAAGTTTCAGGTGCTACATTGCATAGGCCCTTCCAAAGCCTTGAGAAAGACCCTAGAAATGTGTTTACATGGTCATAAACTGTAAAATTTGCCAAAGATAGTATATTTTTGTATCATTTCCCCACATTTTGTTTCAGGCTCAGAAACCCATGTTGACCCCTGAGCATTACTAGACTTACCCATCTATAGTGTCAAGTGGGTTACAAGTGTTCTACTTGTTATACTAAAAATAACATTTAATTTTTACCTTATTAAACTTAAATATAGACTTTCCTCAAAAGAGTGTTTTGACTGTTGAATTGTTACTTACATAATGGTATAGTTACAATGGTCCTCACTTCCCCAAATAAACAGAAATGGAAATTCATCCACTCACCTTTGTTTCCTGAAGTAAATTAATGAAACACTGCTTTGAACTCTTAAAATACTTGCCCTTCAACACAGATGTAAGTAAAGGTGTGGTGAGCTCTTGTGTTTGATACTCAAATTCAAGCATTTGAACAATATTTATTAGTAATGAGTTCAGTCCATTTCCTTCCCAAGTTGTCTTTTCTTTCAAGGGTAAGGGCCACCAAATAATGGTGTGAAGAAGTAAACCACAAACCACAAACCATGAAACATGAGTACTTCCCATATCATGGACTTCATTATATGGTACACACCTTATAAATAAAATGCGGCATATGTGCCATGAATGTGCTAGGAACCACAGAAGATCAGACCAGCTCTCTGGGGACTTCAGGATTTCAGAAGACTTCCTAGAATTATATGGATGACAAATTATTTTACTGTGTTCCTAAGATAATGATAAACTGAGTTTTTGTTCAAACTCATTCACAAGACAATGAAAATTTACCACTAGATAATCCCCCCAAAGTTGCCCTCTGAGGCTCTGGACTTAAATTCTGCAGGAATGAATGTAGTGATTGCAACAGTGTAAATCTAGAAATGAGTAAGGAATTTCTGTGTGGTGTGATACAGGGGCAACTAAAATATCATCAATCTCAGCATATCTGAAACTCCTCAGAGATTCAGACTCCTTACCTTCAACCTTGGGTTTTTCATCCTTAAATATTCCCTCATGAAGAAGAAAATTTCATACCACACATTAAGCTGTTGCAGATAATTGTCCTAGAGGGAATCAATTCAATAGTATCACAAATATAAATAAATACTTGACATTTAAAGCAATGGAGTTAGATGAATGCCCAGTACAGCCAAGGAAACAGAGAAGAGAAAGATCCAAAGACTGAGCCTGGGAAGATAAAAAAAAAAAAAAAAACAAAACCTTTATCTTCAAGGTAATAAATTTTATTGGATATCTGATAATAAATTTATAATAAACCATCTCTGTACATATCATCTCAATAGAAATTTATTTTAGGGGAAAGAGGGAAAGAAGAACTTGTTTTTTTAGTGTTCTGTTTGGATTTTTCAAAGTACATACTTAACTGGTAAAGAACCATAAATATGCATCATATTCATGCACCTATGAATATGAAAATATATGTCATTATTCGTCTACTTTGTCTCTCTCCAAAAACCACACGTTTTCACCTAAAAGTCAGACTTGAGTAAGTCAAACTCTCCTTTTAGACCATAAGCATCTCATCTGGGGACAGAGACCATGTCTTTTTCTTTTGGTATTCTCAGCATCTAATACACAGACTGGCACAAAAATTGCATGGAATAAATGAGATCTGAAAAACATAAATGTGTTGTATAAGTTGATAACCAAGCATATTTTAGTAGTCTAAAGGGACAAAAAGAAATAGAATATTTTCAAGGCTAACTGAATATAATAAAACAAGATGCATATTTAAAAAATATTTTTAAGGCTCACAGGGGTACATTTATGAAAACAACAATGTTCTATCAGATAAATTACCTAACTTCAAACTATGAAAAGCAAATACATGGCAGTATCATAAAGAAGCATTTTGGGTATTTATGAAAATGGACTTTGGGAAATATATAAATTCCTCAAGCAAAATTTCCCTTTTTTAGGAAGAAATTTGGGAGGGCAGTGATGTATGATGATGTCCAGATAGAATGACAATCTAACTTCTAAATTTTTGGATCTGTTCAGTCACAATTCTTAGTATCATTCTCCATCAGTTATAAAATACATTGGTTGAAAGGAGCAAATATTTCCTCTTTGACATTCACCTATTTTGCACAACTATCTTCTAATTTGCCCTTTCCTTATTAGCCATATTTCTTACACCTAAATCAGAAGTTACAAATTGTTGGTCCCAGGCTGTGTGTAGACTTTTGCAATATCCTATTTGGTCTGTAAAGAGATTTTTCATATTAAAAAGACCCAGATGTCCAAATTTGTCCTTTCTTGAGAAAAAAATAGTAGAAACATGAACATTAGACCCACGTGTTTATTGCTAGCAAGAGCCTGGAGGTGAGGAGAAGCTGCCTCTTCAAATAGAATACTTCAGGTAATCACATCCCTACCCAATCATTGTCACTCACATCACCACATGGCCCTCCTGTCATCTGAATGTATAACCTCTAAATAGATTAACAGTTTCACTTAAAATGAATTTTTAAATTTCGAGTCTCTATTTAGTAAAATTGCCTTTCCCAACCAGGTGTTTAATAATCACAGTATGCTGGTATACAAAGGATCTATGTGCTATCCTTATCAAGAAAACATTCTAATGCATGTTTGCTTACTGCAGGGGTCCCAAATGTAGCTTGAAGACTTGGGTAAGAAATTGAAACAAGTTTTTGTTGAACTGAACTTCTATTCTTGCTCCCTCTTCCATCCTTTTTTGAAGGAAATGTTTGTGAAGTTAACATGATTTAATAGGTCAGAGTTAGGATATAGGAAGTTGATTGAGCATGTTCAGTTCAAAGAAGGTAGGATAGCAATGAGCCATGACCCAGAGATCACACAGGTGGAGGGATGCCATCAACATGTTGCTCTTTGACCTGCAGTCTACAAGAACTGAATGTCCAATTTGTTAACTACTGTGGTCAACTCTAAGTACTCAGTATGGCACCATGCAGCAAGGACCATTTGGCTAACTGGTAGCAAGTTTTTTCATGGAGGGAGAAACTATTTAGTTTCACTAGAATAGAGTTATTATTTATTTGGATTTGTTTTTCCTATCCACCACTCTTTAGCCAGCACCAGTGTGGACCTACTGAATGTTAATAGAAAATTACAATAATCATATGTAGACAGTAGGGGAAAAAGTTTAAATTCACCCTGCCTGTCAAATCCTTATCAGACCCACAGTCTGCTGAAAGCAAGGGAAAGTGAAATGGGTAGTCTAGAATAGAAATCATAAATAAATACCAATTTCCTCTTGTCAGTGAAAGTCACTGACACATAAATGATATAGTCTTGTGTAAGTCTTGCCAGCCAAAAAGATTTTATTGGACTTTTCTCTCAGAACTTTTTTTTATGAAAATAATAATGCTCTATATCAATAATAAATGACATTTTTGTAGTGATCACACTTTTTCAAACTATATGCACTGCTCCAAAGAATTTGTATGCCTCATGGTGAGAGAGAGGATGAGAATTAGTCAGTCCTTTAGGTCAATGCATGGGACTTTACAGTTGAGATGAAGTTAGTTCTATGTGTCCTATCAGAAATAGAACACTTGTCATAAATAGATTACACTTAAATCAGTGAGTCCACTGCATGGGCACGAGTCACCTGAGTGCTCTCAAAACCACTACTACATACTTGATGCATTTATTTCTATATTTAAGGCAATTGTTTATGAAAAGAGATCTTCAAGATGGGACAGTCATGTCAAGAAAATATACAGATTCCCCAAGGCAAATTAATATCCTTTTAAGAAACAAAACACTGCTGTGCTGTTTGATATCTAATTTGAAACTTTATTATGTTAACAATTACATGAGTGGAGTCTTTTCCAGTAATTTTTCCATTTGATAATCCTAACCATTTAGTTCAAAATGATCTTCATGCAAAGATGTATATCATGAGCTCATGAAGAGAGGCAGTTCTGAGTAGTATGGGCAAGAATGAGTCACAGGCAACATTCATAAAGTAATTATGCACCTGCTGGGAAGTGTTTTTCACCTTCAGTAAATATTGACAAGCGCTTCCTGTCCATCACAAGAGGAGGATTTATTGGAGTATGCGTTGTACCAGAGTTTTCACAAAAGTCTTGATCTTTGGCTGTTCTATTTATTAGAATCAAACAAATACAAGTCATAGGGATTTATAGTCAAGCCTGAGCTGCAAGTGGACAATAGAATTAAGTATAGTATTGAATTCAGGGGATAGGAAGAAATCAGAAACCAAAAAGTCATTGCTTCAAGCACAAGAGCCTAGAAGGAACATTCACCAATTTACCAACCAGAATCTAGGGCTAAGGGAAGCATCTATTCTCACAACAGAGGCCAGACAGAGAGTGATGGCAGGCTCTAAATCAATGTAAGTATGATTGTTTGCAGGGAGGTTGGGGTGGGGCAGAATGTCATGGAAAACACCCAGGTTTTGTTCTCTAAATATCCGGTTGACTCTTGACCTGTGTAAGTTGTCCTCCTTATTTCATCTGTTACCTTCTCCTGTGGCCCCTGCACCCTATAGTCTTTGTTCCTTTAAGAATTCTTACTTAGTTAACTCTTTTTTTTATCATGCTGCACTTCAGAATGACTTTTGAGTCCACATAGTCAAGGCCTCCAAATCAATTTCTTGGGCTCCCCATATCCAGGGCCTCTCCCTCCACCCACTTCAGCTACCCCCTCCCATAGCCACGCCCTGGACTCATCACTCCATTTTTGAAATCTTCAGTTCAGACACATGACTGTCCAAATGCAGTCTCCATCCTTGTTCTTTCATTCAATTCCTCCCACTTCACCTGCTCTGGATCCTCACAAGCCCTCCAGTCCTTTCTCCCTTTCAAAGACTACTGTTGTCTATACATCTTTCCTTATTCAACCTGGACCCCACATCCCAACACTTGGATCACTTGCCACAACTTTTTACTATATTTTCAATGTTTTCACAGGATAAAAGCCTAACATTGAATTAACCTATATCCATTGTTATTTAACCTCTGGTAGCCTACATCAAATCATCCTCCTCCCTTCCATTCCTCCTCATTATTGCCAGAAGACCTTGTCTTTTACTTAGTGGAGAATATAAAAACCATGAAGTGGAAATGCCCTCAATTCTTTGCCATGCCCCCTACAAGCTTACCCACATCATGACTGCCCATTCTTGTTACCTCATTGCCTCTCTAATGCAGAAGTTGTCTTTCTCTGGTCATCTGAATATTTCTTCACCTGTGCTCTGGATCTTGTACCTTCCAGCTCCCATTTAGATCTATTTTCAAAATTTAAAAAATTTAATTTAATAATTTTCAAAAGGAATTAATTAAATTATATATATAGTATCTCTCTTTAGTGTGTTCACAATCAACATGACCCCTATTTTAAAAATATGTCCTTTCTTTTGACCAGTTTCTCCAAAGCCCCCTTGAACAACAGTAATTTTTTAAATACCTACACCAGGCATTTTACATTAATTAGTAACTACCACATGATGTAGCTATTATTCCCATTCTACTGATTAGGAAACTGGGTCTCAGAGTCATGAAAATTTCTTAGCATTCCACAGTGACTGTGGCAAATTTGGGATTGAAATCTAGGTCTGTCTGTGCTGATGCTTGTCTCTTTCCTTTTTGCTATTTTGCCTTGATTGCCCTCCCCCTTACCTACAATGCATCTTTTTTCCTGTTTCTATCTCTCTGCATTGGGAAAAAGTCAAATTAAAGCACTGCTGGTAACAGTGAGAAGAACCACTTATAGGCAAAGAGCTTGTTCCAGTACTCTAAACAGGAGGAATTAGTAACAGTCAAACTAATCTCATCTTGTCTTCTCCTTAAGGGATTCAAAGTAAGTGAATAGTGCCCTGTAGTGAAGATGTTACCTCCCACATTCTATGATGCTCTTGTTACATGCTTTCAGAGATAGAGTAACAGGGAACAGGACCACAAAGTGGCCCAAAACCTCTCAGATTAGCTTCAGATCTTACAGTAAATGGAACTCAAAGATCCCAAGACAAATACCAGCTGTCCACAGAGCTACCCTACTCACAATCAGGTGTTCCAGTGAGGGTGCACCACACTCAATGACTGCTTATTGAGGATCTGTTACAAGGTAAACATTGTACTACAAAGGGAGACCAGATATAAAGTGTATTCCCAACAATCTTACAAAATAGTGGGGCAGATACAGAGAACTATAATTCAAGATAGAAAAAGGTCAGTTCCCTAAGAGAGATACAGATAAAGTACAAAGTGTGTCCAAAGGAGTGTTGTATAATCTAAAGAGAAACCTAAATATGGGGTACTTATGGTAAAGAGTTGATAGTTTGAGCTGTCCAAAGCATTGAGAAAGGTATGGCTGGGAGCAGAACATGTTGGAAAAGGCTTCTGATTTCTCCCTTCTTAAGACCAATTCTGTCTCCACATCTTCCTTTATTCATCATACATTTGGTCCAGCTCATGATGGCTCTTGAATACCAGCCTAAGAAATGCTGTCCTGTTAATTGGGATATGGGGAGATTGTGAAGTGTTTTGTTTGTGTTTTGAAACCAGGGATAAGAAACTCAAAGCTGTCCTTTAGAAAGCCTGATCTGATAGCATTATTTGAAGAGATTGGAGGACTAGGGAATCAGAGAATCAAGCTCAAAATTATGAATATTATTATAATTCCTTCTACTCAAAATTGTGAAGTTTTTCAACAAACCATATCAAAGAGAATTTGTTGAAAATCCATGTTAGCATACCACTCTCTGTACAGTTTATACAGTGATATTTAAAGATACATTAATCTTATCATCTGCTTTTGTAAATCTTGTAAAGTTAAGATGTAACTCTTACAAAATAAGATGTAAAAGGGCACATAAAATTATAAGGCTGAAAAGATATATAAGTAATAAAATATAGGCCACAGTAATACAGAGAAAAAATTACACACTGCAACAATGTTTTCAAATATCAATACACTTGTTAAAATACAGATTCCCAGGTTCAGAAGAGCAAGGGTCAGTAAGCCTTTCTGTAAAAAGTCATACAGTAAATAATTTAGGATTTGTGGCAATATTTGGTCTCTTTCACAAATACTCAACTCTGGTTTTTTAGCAAAGAAGCAGCAACACAAATTACATAAAAGAATAAACCTGGTTGTGTTCTAATAAGTTTATTTATAAAAACAGTGAGCATTCAATGGAAGCTAAAACTAGTGGCTAAAATTTTGATGAGAAACAGGATATTTACATAATCTCAAAGTATACTCCTACAAAATCCATTTAAGAACTTAAAACATATTTGTTAATTTCACAATGGAGAAGCATGGAAGACACAATGTTAGCCAAGTGGTAAAATTAAGATCACCAGGAATCATGTGCCCCCTGAAATTATGCATTGAAATGAACCAGCATCATTTCTGAGATATTCCAGCCAAAGATGCAAAATCTGAATCTAATCATGAGAAAACATGAGACAAACCCAAAATGAAAGATATTCTCCAGAGTAACTTGTTTGGACACATCAAACATATCAAGTTCATGAAAGAGAAAAATCTGAGGAACCAGACCAGGTCAGGAGACTAAGAAGATATGGCAAGTAAATACAATGTGCCATCCTTGATTGGATCCTAGACCTTAGAAATGACATTATAGGGACTATTAGCAGAATTTGAATGGACTGCATGGTAGCATTGTATAATTTCCTGGTTTTAATGGTTGTACAGTGGTTATATAGGAGAGTGTTCTTGTTTTTAAGAAATACATACTGAAGCATTAAGGTGCAATAGGACATCATGTCTTTTATTTACTCTTGAATGGTTAAGAAAAATACTATGTCTAAATATAGGGAGTTAGAGAATGATAAATCAATGTGATAAAGCATTAATAATTGAGGTAACTGGGGAAAGAGTATGTAAGAGTTCTTCACACCATTTTTGCACTTTTCTATAAGCTCAAAATTATTAAAAATAAAAAGTTAAAGGATTGGCTATCATATATGAACTAAAGGTAGGAAAAAAAATGCCCAAATCTCTGGGATTACATGAAAAGGATTTTAAAGCAATGAGAGGCTAGTGTAACTAATTCATGCACTAGCAGAACATCAATTCATCAGAAATTTGCAACTGACTTTGAAGAGAAGTTCCTCAACTTCCAACAACATTTTCAATTTAAGGAAAAAGCAAAACTTAGCATAGTCAAATAGAAAATGCTAATGAAATAATGGTGTACTTTAACATGCCTCAAAATAATTCTATCAATGCTAAAGAAGCTACACAAATCAAAATTACAAGCATGGGTCACAAAAAGTAGCATTATCACTGTGATGATGTGGGTACCAATGGTCGACAGCTGCCATCAGATTTAAATTTAAACCAAAAAATTGTAACTAGTAGGGCAAATGCGGATATTACTGGTCCCTGGATTTATGTAAATTGGAGACTTCTATCTAGGAAAAATAATATAAATTTATGAATACAATTAGGTACAACAGCGTATAGTTATTAAGAAAGAGAAAATAAATCATAACAAATTACAAATTTTAAAAAGTTGACAACTACAACAATCCAAAAAGTAATGTAATGTTTTTATTAATTAGATGCCTGACATGAGTTTTTCAAGTGTTTCCCTAGATTTTGTGGCTACTTATCCTTTGATCACATTTTCATATGACAAAATTCTATAATATCATAGTCTATACAGAAAAAGGAAGGGGATCTTGCTAGTGAGGAACTGGGAATCCTAAGCTTCATTAGCTACAAACAAATCCACCTCTGCCTGAAAATGTTCCTCAGAGATGTTTGCCATGCATGCAGAGAACATCAAAAGGATGATGTCTGAGATGATGAAGTCCTAGATAAAACTTAGAAGTCCAAAAGCTCCACCAAGTATGTTGACTCTTGAAGCATTTTATTGATATATAATGTGAACAGTTAAAGAATAAGCTTTTGAAACATGATGGAATTGATTTTTATTTATTACAAGAGTGACATGGGATTGAAAGTCTATTGCTAAAAAGTCTAAAAATGTTCCTTCAAAAAGTATAAATAAAAATTCTAAGTGATACAAAAGTAGGGTGGCATGGTTCATTTGACCACCCTTTGAGTGTGTGTGTGTGTTTATGTGTGATATACAAAATATTGGTGTCTCTTATAATCAAGAGCACCTTGGATTCACCAACATGTGGGGCATTTATTTTGCTTCCTTGCCTGTTATGATGAAGTCTAGCTCAGAGACCAAGAAGTTTAGGACAACTTAAAGCATTTACAACAAATGAAAACTTAGAGTGATTTAAACCCACCAAGTTGTGGGCTGGGTTGGGCCCAGTTAGGTCAGTTAGGGTAAACCTGAGGAAGATCCCAGTGGCAGAATGGAAGAGAAGCAAGCAGGAGCTGATGGAACTAGAGAATAGGCTTGAACTAAAGTCCTAGTAAAGCTATAACTTGTGGAAGCTAATTCCAGAGCAGGAGCAAGAAGGTCAAGAGTGAAGGTAGGTAGGACTTGGCAGACCTCCAGGGACAGGATGCGAGCCCCAGCATTGCCTTGGAGAAAGTCCACCCAGCTCACTCCTTGCTGCCGTGGCTGCTGAAGGGGCTCCAGGAACACAGGAACACAGCTGGCAATCATCTGCCACATCAGGAGCAGTTGAAAGAGTTGCACCTGTTTAATCAGAAAAGCCAAAACTAAGGCACTGGAATCATCTTCACATTAAAGCACTGCAGTCATGCAGAAAAGGGAACAAATTTATTCCACACGGTTTGTGTGGCAAAACTAGAGCTACTGTGGGGCATTTACAAGGAGAAAGATTCTGAGCACTGAAAACATGGATTCTGCTAGAATTATTTGCTTGGATCATTCTAAATTATCAATAATATTGGTTAAATTAGTTAATAAAGGTAAGAAAGAACTGCTCAGCAGTTAGAGTAGTTCCATTGTAGAATGGAAGCTAACACATCCCTCTGAGCTTAGGGATTGTATCAGAGCTTGACCATAATGGGATCTTACACACAAAACTTAATATGTGCCAGGCACTATCAAAGTATCTTCCACAGAATGCAAGCTGGTACAGCCACTCTGGAAAACAATATGGAGTTTCCTCAAGAAGTTAAAAATAGAGCTACCCGATGACCCAGCAATTGCACTACTAGGTATTTACCCCAAAGATACAAATGTAGTGATCTGAAGGGGCACCTGCACCCCAATGTTCATAGCAGCAATGTCCACAATAGCCAAACTGTGGAAAGAGCCAAGATGTCCATTGACAGATGAATGGATAAATATGTGGTATACATATATATAATATATATATGTATATATATATTATATATTATATATTATGTATATATATTATATATATACACATACACACACAATGGAATATTACTCAGCCATCAGAAAGGATGAATACTTACCATTTATATTGACATGGATGGAACTGGAGGGTATTATGCTGAGCAAAATAATTCAATCAGAGAAAGACAATTATATGGTTTCACTCATGTGGAATATAAGAGAGTGCAGAGGATCATAGGGGAAGAGAGGGAAAATGAATGGAAAGAAATCAGAGAGGGAGACAAACCATGAGAGACTCTTAACTATAGGAAACAAACAGGGTTGCTGGAGGGGTAGTGGGTGGGGGGAATGGGCTAACTGGGTGACTTGGTGATGGGCATTAAGGAGGGCACGTGATATGAGTACTGGGTGTTATATGCAACTGATGAATGATTGAATTCTACATGTGAAACTAATGATGTACTATATGTTGGCTAATTGAATTTAAATTAAAAAAACAACAAAAAAACAGAGTATCTTCCTCATATTGTTACATATAATTCTCACAACCACCCTAAGAAGTAAGTTGTATTATTAATTCTATTTGATACATAAGCCAACTAAGACACAGAGAGATTCCATTATTTGCTCAAAGTCATAGTACAGATAAGTGGTGGAGTCAGGATTTGAACTCAGTAAGCCTGGTAATAGAGCCTCTGTCTTTTTTTTTTTTTTAAAGATTTTATCTATTTATTTGAGAGAGAGAGAAAGTGAGTGAGAGAGAGCATGAGAGGGGAGAGAGTCAGAGGAGAAGCGGACTCCCTGCTGAACAGGGAACCCGACGTGGGGCTCGATCCTAGGACTCTAGGATCATGACCTGAGCCAAAGGCAGTCGCTTAACCAACTGAGCCACCCAGGCACCCAATAGAGCCTCTATCTTAAGCACCACATTATACCATTTGGCAGAGAGGAGCTAGACTGAAGTCCAACACCATGGTGAATTAAGAGCTCTTTTGCTGGGGCACCTGGGTGGCTCAGGCGTTAAGCATCTGCCTTCGGCTCAGGTCATGATCCCAGGGTCCTGGGATCGAGCCCTGCATCGGGCTCTCTGCTCAGCGGGAAGCCTGCTTCTCCCTCTCCCGCTCCTCCTGCTTGTGTTCCCTCTCTTGCTGTGTCTGTCAAATAAATAAATAAAATCTTAAAAAAAAAAGAGCTCTTTTGCTACTTTTTGCGAGTCTCAGGTCATTTGGATATCAGTTCAGTTTTCACTGATGTCAGATCACCCACCTTATTTTTGGCTGGTTTAACCTCTTTGATGACAAGGTTGAACATTGAGCCATACTAAACAGAATGCTTGTAATGTATCACAACACTTGAAGCAAGACACCAGATATATGAAACAATAAATCCTATTTGACCCTAAAAGTATTAAATAAAAACTGAAATCTATTTTGCCTTTTTTTTTTTTTGGTCTTCCTCCAGATTTTCAACAGCATCAAAAAGTGACAAGAACTTTGAGAACTCAGCAGCCCCAGCTCAGCCCCCCATTCAGAGTGCTCGCTTAGCCTCTGCCAGATGACAAACAACTTTCTGTTTATTCCACTGCAGTTAATTCAGAATCACCAGAGTGACATAGATGATTAAGCTCAAGAGCTGATGACATGTGCAGTGGGGCAGCCAGACTGAGCACATGCCCAAAGAATAAAAATCACCGCAGTAATAGTAATTATACTGCTAAGGAAATGCACAAAAAGACAGGTGTCCTGGATACCAGGATCTATTTCTTAGCTAGGAAATCATATTTCAAATGAGGATATGAAAACATGTTGCTTTGAGGTTTCCAAGGAGTCTCAAGAAATATAATGCAGGATTGGGTCCCCCGGAGAGGAATAAGCATGGTGACAGTTGCCATGCAGCCACCAGGTATCACAGACCATGCCAGACATTTTAACCTTATTATCTAATTTAATCCTCCCAAAGCCAAAGGTCAGGAAAGAGTAAGTGGCAGAATTACAATTTGAACTCAGGTCCTCATGATTTTAAATCCATGACCTTCCTACTATATTAAGCTGCTTGATATATTGAGCAATACTTGTGTATGGACTACTTTGCCTTTAGTAACACATTCTGGGTTTTCTTCCCAGAGTCTAAGGCTAGAGGTTACACAGGCAAACTGGTCTGTGGAATTGTTCAAGAGTAAGCATTTAAATAGGACTGTCAGCAATTGCCTGGTGGTACCAGAGCTGCAAGTGTTATGAACTTTTGAAGAAGAAAGCTGTGGGCAACTGACATTCTCAGTCTGGAAATGGCGGAGACAACACTTGGAGCTCATCGACTCTAGTGCAGTGCCAACCTTGCAGACTGGCATGTGGGCCCTCCCTACGTGATCTGCCGGCTGAAACCTGCATATGTATACATGTGTATGTACATGTCTTATGTGATGAAGGAGCCAAGCAAGAAAATGCACCCCCAGCAGAGAACCTGGGACAGACATGAAGACAGAACAAAGGGACCTAGGACAGCCAACTAAGGCCACCTTTGGGTAAATGGAACTTCTGGTGGTGAAGGATTTGGATATTAAACTATGAAAGGGGGATGGAAATATGAATGAGGAAAAGAGAGTCCCAAGGTGCATAACAGCTGTCTTCAAAGTCAGAAGGACTCCATGTTTCAGCTTCTGTGGTCCTGAAAATAAAGCAAGGACCAAGATCGGTATTGTAGCCATAGAAGAAACAACTTTCTAAAAATCAGATTCAACTGAAAATGAGGTGAATGTGGGGAGGTAGGAAGATCCTTGTTAATGGAGATGTCATTCCACTCAGTAAACACACACATACATGCACCCACACATGCACACACACCCCCACACACACCCACATGCGTGCACACATGCTCACTTGCACTTACCAGCCGAATTGCCATTGCCATAGGTGCTATGAAGATATCCTCTAAATCACATGTTCTGTGATGCCCCCTTAGTGCCTCCCATCTTTCTTTATAGGAAAAGATCTACAGTATTTGCTCCATGTTCTAAAAATTCTTTCCTGAATTTCCTCTGCTTAGTAGATGCCTCCTTACTGTTCATGATCACTTCCCCAATTTGAATGTAATCATGCTTTTCTCCAATTATCCTATTTGGATGTGCCATTGTGCCCACATTTATTACTCTGTGACACTTTAACCTTTACTAGTGTGTCAGTGGTTCATCTTCAAACCCATGAGATTTGTTGGTTTCTTTTACAGCAGAGGGAGTGTAAAGTACAGAGATCAAAAGCTGGAAGAGAGGTTAAGATGAAATACCCCCTTACCAATTATATATTGTTCTGTTTGAATCAGCATCTCCTCCATCCCTTGATTTCCCCATTCTCAGCTTCCAGAGAACACTGCCTTTGCTTTTCAGATCCATTATGAGTTCACTGCATTAGTATTCTCGGGCTGGCTCATCTGACCTCCATTGTTGTTCCTGACAGTTGATTTTTGTTGCATTGCTACTTTTGTATTCAAGGAACCTTGGAATTTCAGAGCTGGAAGAGATCCTAGAAATCATTTACACCAAATGCTTCATTTTATAGCTGGAAAATGAAAGCTTATAGAGGTGATATGATTTGCTCAAGGTCGTAGGATTAGCCAAACTGGAACCACTCTTTCAATGGTAGCCTGACTTCCCTGTCATAGGGAAGTTGTCTATTTTCAGGTAATGATCACTGATGACAGTTGACCTACCCTGCCACCTGCCACCTGACCATTCCTCTTACGGGACCTAAGCAGTCAGGTTCTAGTTAGTTAATCCTCAACATGTGGTAGAAAAAAAAAATTATACAGGCTTTTCTTCACCAAAGACAATCACTCCTTTTGGCTTAAAGATCACTGTATGGAGGCATCAGTTTAATAAGAAAGCTAGTCAGTTTTGCTTCTGGCAATACACTAGTGTGTGTGTGTGTGTGTGTGTGTGTGTGTGTGTGTTGAGGGAGAGAGAGAGAGAGTGCACAAGTGAGGGAAAGGAGGGAGAGATTTAAACAAAAGCTCCATATGAACCAAAAATCAAGTGAACTAAAGCAATACAAATTCTAAAAAGAAGGCATTTTCTTGTCCTATTCCACCACCTAAATTAAAGATTTGGGGGGTTTATTTATTTAAAAAGTAGTATAGATTTGAACAAAACCTATTTATTTTCTAAATCTGAAACAGAATGAAACTGGGATGTCAAAAATCCCAAACCAAATCTGTGCCATACATTTGTATCTTTCATTTTGTTTGAGTTCTTAATCAGTCCTAAATTACTACAGATGGCACAGATATTGCCATCCTATAAACATCAACTCATCTAGAGACTAACAGGCCCAAAGCCCATCTGGTAGAAGAAAAGAAACCAATATTTACTGAGTACCAACTATGTGTTAAATTCATGACCTCCTGTCAATGCCCATGACAATCCTGAGAGGTGAGTATTATTATTCCATTTGTTTTTAATAGGGGAGGGAACTGAGATCATATACCTCCTTGCCAATGGGAGAGCCAGAATTTAGATGCAGATCTGGTTGATCTGTTTGTGTACACTACACCATCTGTTCTCAGAGAGACTCTGAAACACCACCAATACCCACAGGACATTCACTGGGCAGTAGGGTTTCAACAATTAGAAAGTGGGACACAAGAAGGAGAGGACTCCGTGGAAACTGAGAAGAATGTCCAAGTGGTTCAGCAGCCTGAGCAGAGGAAGTATCTCCATAGCATGGAAGAGAGGGGCCAGGTAGTCTGCTCCAGGCAAGAGCCAGGGTCTACCTCTCAGTCCTCACCTTGTACCTTCTTTAGGAATTGTCCAGGAGCAGTGCAGGCCAGGGATAGTTTGAGAGAAGGGACTGCAGTATCCATCAAAGCCCTGGATCCACTGCCTCAGTGCAGGGGGCACAGGCAGGGCTCACAAAACTTATAAACTAGAAGCATTATCTATGATAGCACAAATCTTACACTATTCCAACCCAAATGTCCCTGTGCACCTGGTGTGCCAGGGGATATAGGTCTCAGGAACTCTTATTTTTTTTTTTAAAGATTTTATTTATTTATTTGAGAGAGAGAATGAGAGAGAGCATGAGAGGGAAGAGGGTCAGAGGGAGAAGCAGACTCCCTGCCGAGCAGGGAGCCCTATGCGGGACTCGATCCAGGGACTCCAGGATCATGACCTGAGCCGAAGGCAGTCGCTTAACCAACTAAGCCACCCAGGCGCCCACTCTTATTTTTTTTTAAATACAAATTATTTTCTAGGGACCTATAAAGTTGTAGAAACAATGAGAGCCAGCCTATTCTTCTTCCCACGAAATCTACTCATATTCGTAAATCCAGAGTTGGAAGGGATTTTACATTTTTCCCTTAATTTTTCCTCCCTTTACATTTTCTTTTTTATTTCCTTATTCTTTCTTTTCCTCAATTTTAGACAATTTTCTGTGATAGGTCATGAATGAACTCAAAGAAGACAGGGAACCCACCAGGGAGGGGCAAGTGCAATGGCACATAATTATATAAGTAAATAACTAATATTTGTATGGTGACTCCTAGTATCTACATGTGAGGCCTTTCTTTTTTGCCACTCTTCAATATTTGTCACTTTCTCTCAAATCCTATTTATATCTTCATTTCTTTTTGGTTTTTAAATACGTCTACCTTTTCGCCTTCTAATTGTCTAATGACATAATACATTGTGTTTAGCCACTCTCATGTTTCTTCTAGTTGGTCTTCATTTCTGAACAATGTTTTTTCTTTTACTTCAAGTTCTTTCCTAATTCTGTAGTAGCCACATTTATGAGTGTATCTAATTCTGATTTAATCTATGGAAATATAAATCAGAATAGTGGTTGCTTTTGGTGAGTAATGGGGTATTGACTGGAAAAGGGGCACAAAAAAGAATTTTCTGGGATGGTAAGAACATTCTGTACCTTGATCTTGGTGATGTTACATGGTGTAGCCATTTGTCAAAATTTACTGAGCTATATACTTGAGATTTGGGTGTTTTATTTTATATATATATATACACATATATATAAAACCTCAATAAATATGTGTGTATAATCACCAACATTCTGATTTGCTTCTCATCTTGCTAACAACCAATTCTAGAGAAGCTGTAAGACATGCTTGGGTAGAATAGGTAGTGATGTTAGGGTGACCATCTCATCCTGGTTTTCACACTGAAAGCCTTGTGTCCCTAAAATCCACTCAGTCCCAGGCAAACCAAAATGATTAGTCACTCTAGGTGGCATCCTTGGGGCTCCTGATACGCTCAGAATTGGGGCTACCTTTGATAAGCTTAATTCTCTCATTACCCATAGTACCTTAAAATGATTATTGATCTTTTTGTCTGATTATAAAAGTAATACAAAGTTACAGTAGAAATTTTATAAAGAAGAAAAATCAGCCATAATATCTCCCATTATGCTGTATGGACAGCTCTGCACTATGCTTTTTCACTTAGCAATATATGAGGAAAATTACTCTTATTACTAAAAATACTTCAAAATGTGGTCTTTAGTGACCACATAAATAAATGTACCATAATTTTAACCACTCCTCCAGTTGAATTTGGTTTCACTTTTCTCCCCAGCTTATTCCTACCTTAAGAATGATGATTGACGGGGCACCTGGGTGGCTCAGTCGTTAAGCGCCTGCCTTCGGCTCAGGTCATGATCCCAGGGTCCTGGGATAGAGCCCCGCATCGGGCTCCCAGCTCCGCGGGAAGCCTGCTTCTCCTTCCCCCACTCCCCCTGCTTGTGTTCCCTCTCTCGCTGTGTCTCTCTCTGTCAAATAAATAAAATCTTTAAAAAAAAAAAAAAAGAATGATGATTGACATTCTTGATACAAATCTTCTCTAAAATATGTAGGGCATTGTCTTTTGACCTTCACCTTGGATCTGCCTTCTCCTCTTAGGGTAACCAGCTGTCTTGGTTTGCCTGGTTCTGATGAGTTTCCTAAGATGCAGGACATTCAGTGCCCAAATTAGAAGTGTCCTAGGAACACCAAGACAGGTGGCCACTTATCTTTGCGGTCACTGGCATCTTTGTAGAACCAGCATTAAGGCATATTAATGACTTCTAGTTCTGAGCTTAATGTCAGGGACTGCATGTTATCTAGAGCCGTGGCCCTCCCACTGCCCAGAGAAGTAGTGCACTGTCAGAGCTCTGGGCAAACCCGAGATGGGGTGCTGGTAAGAACGGGGGTTACAAAAGGGCCAAACAGGCAAAATTCTAGGATTGCAACTTTTGCTCCAACTTCAACAGCTCTTTTAGTCATTTTACACACACATTATCTCTAAACCTCCCAAGGGTCTTGCAAAATGGGTATTCTCAGTCTTGATCTAAAAAAATTTAGTCTCAGAAACGTCAAGTGACCACATAAGCCCACCAAGTAAAGCTTCTAGGATTCAAGACCAGGTTTCCTGAGTTCCAAAGCTAGAGGGTTTTCGGCTATCTGGTGCTGCCTTGATAGAACAACATGCTGCCCCACTACATCTGGCATTGGGGATGGGGTGTTCCAATGTTTCAGGGCCACTATGGTTCTCTAGCTTAAGATCTGAACACTTGGTCTCTTCTGGGCAGAGGATCAAATGACAAAGTGCAAGCTCTTCAGGAGTCTGGGTAACTTACAATGGCACCCTGCAGCTTGGGGCACTGTCCAGCTGGAAGGCAGAGGCAATTCAAGAATGCATTAGAGGGGGGTGCCTGGGTGGCTCAGTCAGTTGAACTTCTGCCTTTGGCTCAGGTCATGATCCCAGGGTCCTGGGATTGAGCCCTGAATCGGGCTCCTTGCTCAGCGGGGCGTCTGCTTCTCCTTCTGCCTGTCACTCCCCCTGCTTGTGCTCTCTCTCTGTCAATTAAATAAATAAAATCTTAAAAAAAAAAAAAGGAATGCATTAGAGGGAAACTGAGCCAAATCATTCTATTTAAGTTTGGTCTGATGGGATAACTTGGCTTTATGGGTCACTCAACAGCTCGAGGTTGTTAAGGAAGAATATCATGTGGTATGGTAATGGGATAGGAAAAGTCTGGAAGCAAATGAAAGCTGGTCTTATGACAAGTAACTATGGGAAAAGCAATAGGAGGTCCAGGCACAGAGCACAAAGGGGACACAGTAACATCATTTGTTGAATTCCAGAAACTAACCACACCCAACTACTCCAGGTTGCAGGCAAGGTAGCATTGCAGCCAGAGGTCAGGCCAAACAGCGGCACCCTTCTGTGTAGAAGATCTGTCCACACCTAGAGGCCAGCCTCAAACTGGAGCTATGGGGAAGCCATTCAACCACAAATAAGGGACTGGTATGAGCAAGGTTCAATGTACAACTCTAGAAAGCAGGCTGGTTTTCGAAGATAAGGAAGGGAACATCCACAAAAGCTCAGGTTCTCAGATGAGGCTAATGCAACAGGCCATATGCAATGGCTGTGTGAGGGACCACATACCTACCCTGACTCACCACACAGAGTCAGGGGCTAGGTATCAAGGTAGCAGATTTGTGAAGACAACAGCAGTGCCCAGAAATTTTGGCCAGGCCACTTGACTATGGGTCTTGGAGCAAGACTTCATTTGCTAGATGATGCATAAGGAGACAGGAAGCAAAGGAAGTGGGGGCTGGGGTTAGAGGTTTAATAAAAATAAGTACTCAACTTGTGAGGGATGGCTCAGACGCCAAAGAAGGGAATGTGACAAGAAGAGCCTGTGCATGCTGGTCACCGAGGATGCAGCTCCAGTGCTGGATATGTAGACACCTTTGTCCAGTTAGGTCCCATACCTCAGGCTAACTCATTTTCCTGCTAATGTTTACATTACAAAAGCAAAATATGCTTACTACAAAAACTTCCAACAAAACTTCCTAAAGTCCAAAAGTAATAGTTTGTCTTCACCTCCCCCCCAATCCCTCTCCACGTATGTAATCAATAAAATCAATTTGGTATGTATTCTTCTATTTTTTCACATATTTTAACAAAAACATGATAATTCTATATACATTGTGTTCTGCAATTTGATTTTCTCATTTAATGTGCCAGAGGTACCTTTTCTATATCAGTACATATAGAACTAGTTTATACACATTTTTAGCTGATGCACTAATTTGCATAGCAGAGATATAATAATTTGCACCATTTCCCCAATTAATAAATATTTGTATTTGTTAAGTTTTTAAAAATTCTACCGACACCAGCATTATTTCTAGTCATCATTTTGTATCAGTTTGTCATGGCCACTCTAAGACAGACAGTAGGATATCTGATTCCCCAACTACCTGGGTTTAAAAATGATGGTGGACCTGACTTATTAACAAAGAATGTGGTCTAAGCAGAGGGAAAAGGGTGGAGGGAAGGAAGGAGGAGGGCACGTGGTACAGGTGCCCTGAATATTTTCACTGACATATTTATTGCTCTTGGAAGTAGTTTATTCCAGTGGAAAACACATGGGTGTGAGGGGAAGCAGGAGCCTGAGGATTTGGGTTTCTTGCTATCACTAACTTGTATCTCTGTTGACCAAAAACCTCACTTCAATTGCTGTTGAAGGGAACTATGATTATTCTATGGGTTATTTTATGTAAGTAGATTAAAATTTAGAAACGTGTGCGTGTGTGTGCGTGTGTGTGCAGGTGCGCATGTGCACGCATGCAGCTATGAGCATGTAAGCCCCTGCCTGTGTCTATAGAAAAGAAAAAGAGAAGAATGAGAATATAAAAACATTAAAGAGAAAGAGACATTAACAAGGAAAAAGTACGAAAAAGTACATCTTTCATATTCTGAACTTGAAACCCTGGTTCTTACATAATCAATATCCTAACACTCAGAGAAAATGGGTTGTAGAATAGCTGTTTTCATATTAAAATTCAAACCAATAAATATTATCCATTTTTTTCAGTTTTTTAAAATTTTTATTATGTTATGGTAATCACCATACATTACATCATTAGTTTTTGATGTAGTTTTCCATGATTCATTGTTTGCGTATAACACCCAGTGCTCCATGCAGAACGTGCCCTCCTTAATACCCATCACCAGGCTAACCCGTCCCCCCACCCCCCTCCCCTCTAGAACCCTCAGTTTGTTTCTGAGTCCATACTCTCTCATGGTTCGTCTCCCGCTCCGATTTCCCCCCCTTCATTTTTCCCTTCCTGCTATCTTCTTCATTTTTTTTTTAACATATAATGTATTATTTGTTTTAGAGGTACAGGTCTGTGATTCAACAGTCTTACACAATATCCATCTTTTTTTAAATGTTGGCTGGACTGTTGAGAGGCAGGTAACTTAATGTTTGTATTTGAATATTGTCAGACATGGATCTTGTCTCCCATTTTATGGGAGCTGAGAGGATTTAAGAATTAGCAATGAGGAATCTACTTTTAACATCGTGTTTAAAGTTCTCCAATAGAAGGATAAGGTTACTGAAGACAGTCTAAATGAAAAGGAGATTATCACTTGATCCTTCAGATCCTTCTGAATGAAGTTTCACTGATGCAAAAAGTTGAGATGTCAGGAAAAAACACATTTCTTTCCAATCCACTGTCTGCCAAACCATTGTTCTTACACGCTGCTCCTCCACTCCCCTTTGACTGTCATACTGAAGGATTGTGTTTCTATCTGGTTATTTTTTTTTCTGTGTAATAATATATGAGAAATAATGTGGTGAGAAACTCAGAGTCAGTGATGATACTGGTGAGAAACTTGCAAGGATTTTTACTGTTTATTGGGCTTCCAGAACAGGTTGCACAGTTCACTGAAGTGCTAGCCTTAGCATAAATGTATTCCAGAACCTTCAGTCTGGCTGTTTGCTCACCCTGTATCCCTCTTATGGCACCACTCAACCCCACACGCATTTACCTCCTTCCTTTCTTCACTTTCTTCTTCCCCCTAGTCATTTTCTTCCTCCATTGCTTCCTTCACCCATTCATTCATTCTGTTGACCCAACAATTTTTGAAGGGAGAACCTGCTGTATCTCAGATCCTTGGGTGGCACTGGGAATGCCAAGGTGGGTGAGTGTGATCCCCGCCTTCCAGGAATTCCTATTCTCATCCTCCACCTCTGCTCTACCCCTTTTTTGTCTTGGCTTTTTTCCCCTTTCTTTCCACCTTGATGTCTAAATTCAATGGACTCCTGTTCTCTTCTGCAAACCCTTCAAACCTATTCTCAAATCACCCATAAATGTGTAACAGAAACAGGTATGGATATATTGTTGCATGTATCAGTTTTCCATTGCTGCTGTAACAAATTGCCACAAACTTACTGGCTTAAAACAATACAAATTTATTATCTTACAGTTCTGTATTTCAGAAGTTTGATGCAGGTCTCATCAGGCTAAAATCAAGGTATCAGAAGGGATTTGCTCCTCCCTAGAGGCTCTAGGACAGAATCCATATCCTTGCCTTGTCTAGCTTTTAGAGGCTGCTCACCTCCCTTGTCTTATGACCCTTTCCTCCATCTTCAAAGCCAACAATGGCACACCCAGTCCTCACATAAGATCATTCATCTGACTCTTCTGCCTTCCTCTTCCATCAATTAATGATTCTTGTGATTACATTGAGCACACCCAGATAATGCAGGGTAATCTCTCTCTCTCTCTTTTTTTTTAAGGTGAGCTATTTGGCAGCTTTAATTCTATCTGTACCCTTAACTGCCCTAAGCCATGTAACCTAACATATTCATAGGTTCTGGGATTAAGATATGGGCACTTTAGGGGTGGGGGGGGCATTATTCTGCCTAACACACTTCACCCTAGGAGTGTTTTCAATTTAACAGGTACCAAAGTTTCAAGCTACTGTGATAAAATTACCATATTTCTGATCTTGGCCAAAAGCAAAAGGGAGATGTTGGGAGCATTAAAGCATCATCTGAAAAGGACATAAACTTTGGGATCAGACAAGTCTAAGAGTAAATCCCAGCTTCTGCTGCTTATGAGTACTGTGGCCTTGGGAAACCCACTTTAATGTCCTCACCCTTAATTTGAGAATTGAGAAAACACTATTGCAGTGTTTTCAAATGGTTATATTGAGATAATCTAATCTGAGAAAAAGGGCTTGGCTTATTGATACTCAATGGATGTTAGTTTCCTTTCTCTAAATCATTAGACCCCACATCACTTAGGTAGGAGACCACCTTAGCTGATAGCCACTTGCATCAATACCTAATTGATCAACCAATCAACACACACTGACAGCATTATGAGGGACCCTAGGATGGTATACAGTACCATGCCTTCTTCAAGGAGATGTCAACATGGTTAGCAAATCTATATGTGAGCACATGAAAGGTTAAACAATAATAGAAGACATTGGTAATCAACACTTAAGTCCTAAGATTCACCCTGTGGCTGATACTGCAATTCAGGAGGTAGAGGGTTCTGTAGAGTGCAGCAAAATGGATGGTTTCATAGGAGGGAAAGGATTTGAGCAGGGCTTTAAAAAAGAAGAGTTGGATTTAGGCAGGCTGTGAGGACAGAGAGTTGTAGTTTATTCTGGGCAAAGCCTTTGGATTCTACCCCCAGTGACCTTCAAAGATCTTGTTTTCTCTCAGCTGAAGACATAGAAGTCAGGCACAAGAATACCACCAGGAAACACTGCCATCCTCCACCTCCTCCCCTCTGACTGCCAACCTCCTTGCCAGGCCCCTCCCTCCTCCTTCCCATATCTCAGCAAGATACAAAACAGCCTTTCTTTTTTCTGAAGACTATTTAGAAGCAGTCCCCCATAATTAGAGTAATCTTATCTCCTTTGAATTCACCAAAATTACCCCTTTTCTTTATATTAGCACCGTTGCTACATGACAGGCATTATTGGTAAGCTTTGTGTAATGGTGCAATGTTGTTTTTTTAAAGTGACATCTGCTCAAATAGACTAATGTTCCTATCTGACTGACTCATTTGGTAGGAACACATCCACATGCCAACATGAACGGGTGGGGGTGGAAGATTCAGGAAGAGGGAAGCATTTGGAAGGATATTTTTCGGTATTTTATATTTTATTTTTTAATTAAAGTTTTTTTTTAAGATTTTATTTTTAAGTAATCTCTGCATCCAATGTGGGGCTCAAACTCACAACCCTGAGATCAAAAGTCTCATACTCTACCGACTGAGCCACCAGGTGCCCCATTTTTCAGTTTTTTAGATTAAGGGTATGACTATTTCATTTCCTACAGAAGGGGAGTGAACATTAGTTGTAATAGTTATGAGGCCTATGTCTGAAATGTACCATGTTTTAGGACAGGGGAAGATAAGATGGTCACACTTCAAACACATTTTAATTGCCTTGGTGATTCTCATCCACCTTTCTTTGTTTCCTGGAGGTTCCTCAGTTCATCTCACCTCCAGCTCTGTTCTCCTCAAGTGAACCTCTTTGAGTCAGCTCTGAGATTCCATCTGTGCACCTTTCTGCATTCAAAATCTGTGATCTCATATGTCCAGTGGCCTTCCTGTTCTTAGAATCCACCTTCAAATGGCACTGAGGACTCAAAGGAGCACATGGTGCTATATCAGGGTCCATTTACTCATTACTCAGAACATTCACTGAGAATCTCCTACATGTCAGACTAAAGGACATAAAGTTGGGTAATTCAGGACTCTATCTTCAAAGAGCTCATGGTCCATTAGGGCCTTGACAATTCAAAGGAAGCTCCAGGATATTATAAGACTGACACCAAATGCTGAATATCAGGGGGATTAGGTAAGGCTTTTCTGAAGAAGTGAATCTGAGTAGGATGCAAAATATTCATCTCTGCTTACAAACTTCCAACATCTCTTAATGGCTGTTTCATAATCTCCTAATTCCCCTGCCTGGATCTCTAGGCCCTCCCTAACCTGATCCCACTAGACACAGCCATTCTATCTCCCTCCCTACCGTCATGAATCATCTGCCCCTGGGGTTAACCTAGTCCCTTGTTCCCCCTGTGCACTCCCTTATTCTTGACTCAGGGTTTTTGCTCACATTTTCTGTCTAAAATAAACCTCTACTAGCACCTCCACCAAGAACCCCAACAACTCTCAGACTTTTGTCATCTTCAGGGACCAGCCCATTGCCTAATTGTGAAACTTCTCCAACCACACTCAATATTCTCTAGCTTCTCTCATAGTACTTAAGCTATAAGTACAATTTAGATAATGTATGTAAAAAATAACAAAGACTTGGAAAATACAGTGCAGACATAAGCTATTGCTATTATCTTTAACTGGTAGGAGCACTTCTGATTCCTTCACCAACATTAGATGTATTTCTGTAGGCAAGTTGGTTCTTTATCTATAAAATAGGAAAAATCATATCTACATTGCAAGGTTGTTATAAAGATTAATCAAATATATTGACATGCATGTAAAATGTCTGTCTTGTGGTCAGGAGGAGTCATATTTTAACTTGTTCTTTTACTGTCCAGTAGACCATGTCAGGTATGTTTTTCGGTGGGAGAAGCAGAAAATTTGGCTTATGAGGGAAAAGTTGATCATGGCAGATAAAATTAAACATCCTTCAGAGCTCTGCAACTTTCATCTCAAAAATCAGAGAAGAATTATAATATTGTAATGGATTTATGACTCCCCATTTCCTGTGTCACCACTTCTTGGCAAGAAGACAATGGCTTGGCCCCGACACTCCCTTAGGAACTAAGGGATCATTGTTCTCTAGACAATATTTATCAGAAATAAAAGCACTCACTGGCTGAGGGAAGTAGAGATGAAAGAGAAGGGTGGAGTGGCAACTGCTCTTTCTGGAAGGGAGTGACTTTCTGACCTCTAGAATGAAAAGGTTCTCCAGTATAGTGCTTGGATACTAAGCCATAAACACAGAATAGTGGTTGAAAACAGGAGTGATTTTACCCACAACCGCCACCCCCACCCCCACCCCCACCCCATCAATGGCATTTGATAATGTCTGGAGACTTTGTGTTGTCATCACTTGAGCAGGATTGGGGAGGGGTTCTATGGCATCTAGTGGGTAGAGGCCAAGAATGCAGCTAAATATCTCACAATTCACAACACAGGAACCCAACCAAGAACTATCCGGCCCCATGTCAATAGTATTGAGGCCAAGAAACCTGCCTTAGAAGCAGTTGTAACTCATAGCCTTGGGTTCCACTAATCTTGTGCTAAGAAATCTGTGCCCAAAACCATTTCTCCCTCTGTCTCCCCTAGACCCAGGATCTAGGAAGATCAAATTGGAGTTAATTAATGGAAACTAGTCAGCAAACCCTGTCACTTCCTTTATGAATTTTTCTTTAGATAGAGAGTTATTCCCTCCTATAATGGCCAGGATTTGACCACTTTACTTACAACTGGGGGATTTTAATACAAGGGATTGATCTCAGGTGATGGAGAGCTAAAAACCAAACAGGGCAGTGAAGCAACCCAGAGATTCACAACAGCAAGAAGCTACTCTCGCCTGAGGGTTGGAAAGATGAAGAAAGGAGGCAGCGTTATTAGAGCCCATGGACCAGTGGGAGCTGCAGCCTCAAACAGACCCAGTCATCCTTGGAGTCACTGCATGAGACAGAAGCAGGCGGGAAGAAATACCTCAGGTCTCCCTTTCTCCTGCCCACTCGTCTCCCTCCAGTGTCTCCCATTGACTGAATCCAGGTGAACCTGGAGCAGAGGAACCTGGGAGATGCAGCCTACCGGGATCAGCCCTTTGGCAAAAGAGATAAGGGCAGGAAAAAGAGGAGGAATGTATCTAAGCTCAAGGACACCCAAGACCAACACAGCACCCAGTGTACTTTGGATCTACATCTCCTGAGGCTCTGATTACAGTGTTTCATAGTTACTATTTAAGTATCATTCCCTTCCCTGGTCTCTCTTCCAATGGGATGGAATGCTGATGTGATGGTAGGAGCTGGAGTAGCCACATTCAATCATAAAATGAATGATGCAGTATAAGGATGGCAAAGCAACCAGACAGAAAAAGGGTAGATTCAAAATGGTTATGGAAGTATGATGCTACCTACTTTGACTTCTACATGAGAGAGAAATGAACTTTTACTATGATTAATCCATGTCCATTATGGCATTGGATCTCTCTATTACAGCAGCTGAAGCAAAATTCCAAATAACAGAACCCCTTTTCCTACTGGTCTTGATGTCTAAAGCAGATCAGAGATTCTCTTTCATTCTTTCTTTCTCAATCTGGAAACTAACAAGAACAGAGGCAACGCCATGGCAACATGATGTTTCACAGATGTCTTTTGGGCATGTAAAATTTTGTGCCACCTTTCAAATCACCTTGCTTCAGCAGATATTTAATTTTTTATTCCCATATTCAAAAATAAAATTCCAATTAGTAAAAAACAATATCAGTAGAGGGGGAAAAATACGAAGTGACAAATGGAGCCCCTTAGAATACTGTTTCTCGAACTTTAGGATGGCAACAAAATCACCTGGTGAACTTGTTAAAACACAGATTCCCAGACCCCAGACTCAGAGATTGTGATTCAATATATTTGGGGTGAGGCCTGAGATTTTGCATTTCTGACAAGCTCCCAAGTGATGCTTCCACCACCCGCAAGCAACCTCATGTCTAGTAGCCTTACTTTAGGACAAGATGCCTAAGGATAAAGCCAATTCATGAAAACTGCCCATTGTCTTAGATACAACATCACTGTGGGGCCTTTTAAAATCACCTAAGTGAAATGTGTAAAAAGCTGAGGTTATCCACATCCCTACAGTGAAAAAATTGCTAAAAAATCTGGAGGAAAGCAGAAATTAAGTGGGTAGCTTGAATAAAGGACTCCAGTGACTAGATGAAAGGGCAGTGTTCAAGCCTACAAAGATCCTGGGAGTACCAGGGATGGCTTCTAGTCTGTGGTCAGTTTATCCACTGTTCTGTCAGCCAGTTCAGCCAAGGACACAGAGAGGCACTCTCTCCACTTGGCAATGGCAGGGGTCCATTCTGAGAGGTGCCATGGATGTGGGGAGGGGGAGATTTGGGAGACTTGGGGCAACTTTAATCCCTTTCCAACCCGTCACAAATAAGCATACAGTAGAAGTTTAAAAAAAAAAAAAGTGTTCTCAGATTCAAGTGCAATTTCAATGCAAATCTCCTAGCCTACCACCCTTTCCCAACTAAATTACTATCCCAAGTACTTCCTACACAGAGAGACTGGCGCCACCATTGCCAAGGAGTGTGGCTTAGCCCCCCTCCCCCCGAAACCCACAGCAAATCTAATCCTCTTCTGTGCAGTGTGTATGAGATTTCACATAGACAGCAGGGCAGAATAAGTGATTTTGCCGGCCTGGAAATAAATTATTGGCTGTCTAAACAGACACCAAATTTAGATATTGACAGACCTTAACATAAAACTTCCTTCCTCCTCTTTCCTTTTCCTAGTTCTTCTCCTTCCTCTTTTATGTCTCTTTCTCTGAACATCTCCAGCTCTCACCAATACCCCTACCCCTTTGAACAATCAGTGGGCTTTTTATGGTATTTAACTTCATCTCGAGTGGTTTCTTGCTCTTCTTTACTAAACTGGCAGAAAACTCAAAGATGTCTACAGTGTCCTCCTTTCATAACTGAATCTCTGCTAGCTTTCTCATAATTAGCCTGACTGCCTGTGAGGATTGGGTCATCTGGGTCTCTGGAGCTGAATGACCCAATCAGAGGATGCAGATGAGGAACCGGCTTCCCCGCCTGCTTTATCAGTGTGCTGGTTGCTTGGATCCTTCTATTAGTTCAGAGATTGAGTCTACACAGGGACAAACTTACATATCACACATGAAGATTGATCATCTCTCCTCAACTTCCCCTGAATAAGCCTTTGTAAACTGTTTTTTTCAAGAGTTTTCAGGCCTTATCTTTACTTCCCCCGCAAAAAAAACCAAACCCGTCATGGAAAATCTTATCCCTAACTTGGAATTTTGGAGTTCTGAGGTCAGGTTTCTGAAATTTCTCTTTCTTTTTGTTATACGGTCTCTCTGCCAAACATGTTGTCATGCTTCTGGGCCCAGAGCTCTGTCTCAATTATGCTTTTGGCCTTCTTCCCATCAACGCCATAACCTGAGGGAGTGACACTGCTCCAGGAACACAAGGATGTCATGTTAGGAGCAGATACAATTCTTCCCCGAAAGTGGTGTTTAAAATTGTCCCATATGTAATAAGTAGGGACAAAAGCCAGGGTTTCTACCCCCTGCCACTTACCAGCCACATAATGAGTGTCTTGGACAAACTGGAGAGGAAAGTCTGTGAATTTGTTCTAGAATGCACTCTGTCCCTCTGCATGGGGCAGAAGAACCACCTGAGTAGGGCCCCTTCTGGAGCCAGTGTTAATATATATTTTTTAAAGATTTTATTTATTTACTTGACAGAGAGAGAGAGAGCACAGGCAGGGGGAGTGGCAGGCAGAGGAAGAGGAAGAAACCGGCTCCTTGCTCAGCAGGGAGTCCGACACAAGACTCAATCCCAGGACCCTGGGATCATGACCTGAGCAGATGCTTAACGACTGAGCCACCCAGGTGCCCCAAGAGCCAATGTTAATATTTTAGAAACTTACCAATGAATAATAGGTCCTAAAGCTGCCATAGTGGGTTAAGGTAGCTAGCTAGCATGGATCTCCCAGCCCAGGTCACTTCCTTGGTCCTGATTTGTTCTTTACTTTTTAAACTTGATTGAAGGGATGCTAAAGAGCTAGGAAACATCTTACCAGATACAGCTGCTTCTCAGACCTGGATGAAGAAGCTACTCCTTAATTTCCCTGAATGGGTTAGGTACCTAGCGAGACAGAAAACAGCAATAAGGGCACGGCATGCAAACTGGGGATTCTGAAATTTTATTTTAGCTTCAAGTTCCTGGACTTCAAGGCCCTCAACATTGATTGTCAAAATAACTCAGGTGTCCCTGAAAGTGGGTTTTTATGCACATGCGCACACAAAAAGACAATTTGGGCCGTTACTATGAGGTGTTAAGTCAGTATTTCATTTATTGAAAAACAAATTTTAAAACCTATTGTTCCTTAAGCGTGTTACTTCCATATACAAATTATATTATTCTAATTATAAATCTAGAAAACTTTAGCATCACTTTTAAGGATACTTTTACAAGTCAGTTGATTAAATACCTGTAAACATATTAAAATGCACCAATTTCATATATTTTATTTGCTTTGTAAGTACTTTAATTATCTGATTAGCAGAAGCTTGCAAATATTTAGATGGCTTTTGTAAATACAATAAATAATACTGCTGTGGTGAATTTTATGTTCTCTTAACACTTCAATACTGTTTATATGTATAGTAAATTTCCCTTCTACCCTACATATTAAGACACACACACACACACACACACATCTATTATTCAATTACACAGTTTAAATTGGAATCATCAGTTCTACCTGCCCAGGGTTCATCTCTTGCTATACAATAAACCTCCCTGAAACGGAGCAGCTTACGACAAGAACCATCTTGTTTCCTCTCACGGGTCTGAGGCCAGCTGGGCTCGTTGGGCAGTTCTCATCCAGTTGCTAATAACAGCAAGACTAATATCATCTAGAGGCTTGACTGGGATTTCTGGGACAGCTGGGTCTCTCTCTCTCGCTCTCCTCCAGTTCCAAGCCTCTTCTTTATGTGGCCTCTCCAGAGGAAAGCCAGGATTCTTACATGATGCCACATGGCTTCCAAAAGTGAGGGCTCCGACAGAGAAGCAGCAGAAGCTACCAATCTTCTTAAAGGTTAGGCCTGGGACTGGGACAGAGTCACTTCTGCCTCCTTCTGTTAATTAACACGAGTCCAGGCCAGCCCAGACACAATGTGGGGGGCCCCAAGAGCATAAGTACTGGGAGGGGCAGTCCATTGGGGGGCCCTCCTTAGAGACTAGCTATTATGGTTCAATACTCCAATATGCCCAAATCTCCTAAAACCTACAAATACTATAAATACCAAACATACAGTTTCTTGTGACAAGGACTGCTCATGCTTACCAATATCTGAGTTCTTTTTCCCTTTCTTCCCTGGACACACAGCAAAAATGCATTTTCCAGCCTCCCTTGAAATTCAGTGTTGCCATGTCAATGAATTTTGTCCAGTGCAATACATGTGGAAGTGCCAGGCCCGACCTCCAGGCCTGGCCTGTCCAAATGTCCCACTAGATTTACTATCTATTTTTGATCCATGCCTGAACCGATCCTTACTAGGATGGTTGCAAAATGATCTCCAGCATTCTCTCCAGTCAGTGCTCAGCATTACTGTAGGCAAGAGCCCTCCCTTCTCACTATTTATCTATTTATTATCAATAGGAACTCATTAGTGCCCTTAATTATTTTGGTGTGCAATTGTCCCAGATCTGGTCAGTGAAAGCCATTTAAGTTGGATACTGCGTCTTTTTTTGTATGTTACAACTTCCTTGCTTTCTAATGTAACAAAATATTCCAGGCTTATTTTCCACCTACCCTCTCCCAGCCCTGGGATTTACTGTTTCTCTGAGGAGCCCTGATTCCTTTTTTTGGAAAATGGTAATTAGAAACCAAGGTGACTTAATTGCTATGGGTGCTATTGGGGTGGCTTTGCTTCTAGATCCTTGCTGCAGAAAAACCTAGAAAAGATATGAATGTTTATATATGTACATAAACAAACGTGCATCAATGTGTATGTATTTATATTTATATATGCATAGTTTACAAATCATGAGTTCACAAAGTTAACAAAGTTTATAAATCATGAGTTTACAAAGTTACAAAGTTAATATTAAATACAATCCATCCCCACAGGGTTTTTCTTGATTACTCTCATTTCATGTACATCCTTTCTCCACAATGGATCCCAACAAAATATATACAATTATTCATTCACTTAATCCTATAGTACATCTAAAGTAGTTTCAGTATTTCTGTGTCCACACAAATATAACAGGAAATCTACTGAAAAAAGTGCAAGGTTTGTTTGCTATTCTCTCCCACCCTAGACTGAGGATATAGAATCAAATACCACATTCATAAGATAATTAAATCAGTGCACTTGCTCGATCTTTTTCCCATTCTGTGTGACTATGCAATTTACTTGAAATACTTTAAGGTTTATATGTTTCAGTTTGCTTTCAGTGTTAGGTTCTTTTCCCTTTCCCATCCTTGTTGATTTAATTACATATATTTTATATATTTTTTTAAAATATGTGGCTGGGGCATCTGGGTGGATCAGTCAGTTGAGCATTTGCCTTTGGCTGGGGTTGTGATCCCAGAGTGCTGGGATAGAGCCCTGCCTTGAGCTCCCTGCTCAGCAGGGAGTCTGCTTGTCCCTCTCCTTCTGCCCCTCCCCCACTCCTGCGCGCTCTCGCTCTCTCTCTCTCTCAAATGAATAAAATCTTTAAAAAAATTTGTGATACCTAGACATGCTTCCAAAAGGCAAAAGATATACAGAAGGTATTCTCTAAGAATAATTCTGAGTCCCTCTCTCCCATATCACTTCACCTCATTTCCCTTCCAGCACCCCTTAGATAGCCAACTTCATTGTTTTCTGCTTTATTCTTCCTGTGTTTCTTTTTGTAAAGATAAACAAGTATATGTATATAGTTTTTTATTTCCTCTTCTTTCTTACACAAAGGGTAAAATACTATATTTATATGCTCTCTGGCACTTTGCTTTTTTTCACTTAACAATTCTCTTAGTAGTCACTCAATATTAGTTGATAGAGACCTTTCTTTTTTTTTTACAGCTACACAGCATTCCATTAAGGTGAGTGTACCGAAGTTTACTCAACCAATCTCCTATACTTGGACATTTAGGTAGTTTCAAAATTTTGCAGTATAAACAATGTTGTAATAAGTAACCTTTTGCATATAAATGTTTTTTTATTGTTAGAGGTATATCTTCAAGGTAAACCCTAGGGTCAAAAAATAAATGTTCCCATTGACAAAGTCGCCCCACAGGGTTTGTAACATTTTACATTTTCACCAACAATGTATGAAAGTGCCTGCTTCCCCAGCCTCACTAATATATCGTCAAGCTTATGAATTTTTGCCAATCTCGATGGGTAGAAAATAGCGCCTTGTCTATACATATTGTATGATTTTTCTCAAAGTAAAGAGACACAACTCACAAAAGGAACAGAAATGCTATCCAAGTGAACTAGAATTTACAAGCAAACTATAGAAAATTTTCAACTCCAAGAGGTTGGTTATCAATCAATGATTCTGGCTGGGGTGTGAGTTCTGGAACTGCCCATAGCCAGAGCCATACTTCTCCAAAAGCCTTGCTGAGTCCTATTTACAGTGTGCTCTGCTAGTTGGAGATCCAATTCATTTGCCTCAAATGGAGTTGTTTTCACAATTGCACTCTCAAATTTCTAACTGTATTTAATTATTTAATAATACATGCTCTTGAGTAGTCCCCTCCTACATTGGTCTGTGTAACCAATAAACTATGGCAGAAGTAACAACATGTTTCTTCTGAGACTAGGTTATAATATACATTGCAGCTTTTCTTTTGATTGTTCTTTTTTTTTTTCAGGCCAGTCACTTTGAGAGAAAATAGTCCCCTAGAGATATACAATTGACCCTTGGAACAACATGGGGGTTAGGGACACTGACCCTGCCCAAACTTCACATATAATCTTTGAGTCCCTCAAATCTTTACTAATAGCCCAGTATGGACTGGAAGCCTTATGGATACCACAAATAGTTGACACATATTTTGTATGTTGTTTGTATTATATACTGTATTCTTACAGTAAAGTAAGCTGGAGAAAATAAAATATTATTAAGAATATCATAAGAGAAAATACATTTATAGTACCATTATGTATTTATTTATTGATACCATATATTTATTGAAAAAATCTGTATATAAGTAGACTCACACAGTTCAAACCCATGTTGTTCAAAGGCCAACTATACTTTTTCATTCATCCAACAATTATTTGGTGTCTATTGTGTATATGCCAATTTGAACTGAGTTGTCAAGAACCCAAGAATATTGTCATGAACAAGATTAGTAAAGTTCCTGCTTTCATAAGGTTCACATTATAATGAAGAGTTATGGATAGCTATTTACATATTTGTCTTATCTTCCTGGCAAGATCGCAAAATTCATGGGGAAAGAAACACTTACTTTTATATCCATTCAGAATTTTGCCTGGTAAATCCAGTTGTTGTTTTTTATTTTCCTGTAAATGTTTTCATATATCTGTGATTGTATCCACATACATCTGTGATTGTATACACAAATATTTGAATGTAGAAACTCTGTGTTTGTGTGCATGTGTGTGTTTGTGTTTGTGTGCATGTGTGTGTGTGTGTGTGAGAGAGAGTGATGAAACAGTGACAGAATCCCCAAACAGATGTCTCCCTAGGCTGGGCCCCTTTGGCTCACCTTCTACTACCAGCAAGCTGAAAACCAACAGGATTATGATGAGGATCCTGCTGGAATATTCTTAGGATCACAGCTCTGTCCCTCTTCTCATTTTTCCCAGCAAGATGCATAGTCCTAACCTTTCTATGGAAGTTCTGCTTCCCCGTCTGGTCAAGTGCTCAGAGAGAGCAGGACTCCTGAGCTATACCTTACATACAGATAAGAAAAAGAAGTCAGGCAATGATATTGGGCATGTTATTTAACCTCATCAGTCAAGTTGGGGTAACTTCAGAAGGTTGTTTTAATTGCTAACTATGTTATTATATATAAAAATGCTTGAATAGTGCTTGGTGAATAGAAAGCTCAGAATACATTAGCTATCGTTAATATGTACAAAATGCCTAAAATGTGCCCAGTGGTTTCCTGGACACTTCCATAAGATGTCTGATTGAACTAAAGTGTATCCCATGCTTACTTGGATTCTCCTAGGTGAACAATACTGAAACAGATGCTTAATTTAGATTTAATGAACAAACAAGTGAGCGAACGAAGAAGGAAGTTGTTCTTTCTAGATCTTCTTCTGCCATCCTCTTTGTGTTCTACACCATAGATCTGGGGGAGGTAAAAGGACAGGCCACGGTTGATTTCTGCTTCTTTTCCTGGAAGGTCTTGGAGGTCTTGACTGTGTGTTTTGTGTCATGGTCAATGTTCAACCAGTTGTGATGATGTTCGTTTCTAATACATCACCCGTGCCCTGCATGTGCCATTTACCCTCCTATGCAGCATCCTGAAACACAGAGGCACATGTACTGTGTGTAGCCTCACTTTTTTTTTTTAAGATTTTATTTATTTATTTGACAGAGAAAGACACAGCGAGAAAGGGAACACAAACGGGGAGTGGGAGAGGGAGAAGCAGACTCCCTGCCGAGCAGGGAGCCCGATGTGGGACTCGATCCCAGGACTCCAGGATCATGACCTGAGCCGAAGGCAGTTGCCCAACCAACTGAGCCACCCAGGCGCCCGTGTAGCCTCACTTAATTAGTGGTACAGGTTCAGCTTTCAGATTCGTAATGAAATAAAAGTATGCACAAGGTTGGTGGGTGGGAGTGAGGCGGAGAGGGTGAAGGAGAGAGAGGCAGGGAGAAGGAAGAATTCTGGCCTTGCTCTGAGGAGACACGGGGCTTTACAAGAGCTCACCAACACAAAGAATTGAACAGAATGTTGCCCAAATGAGGCTGCCTGCAAATGCCAAATAATAAGACTCCTTTATCAGGAACACTAGGAACCCTTTCAGGAGAGAAGCATAAAGAATTCCAGGAAGCATATATTCAAAGCCTGTTTCCTAGGCAGCTGAAAGCCACCCACCTTCCCTTGAACAAATGGAGCCAAATTCAGTTCTCAAATGTGCCATTCGCCTTGCCTTTCAAAATAATCCTGAGAATTAGGCTGGTATCTTTTGCTTTCTGAAAGCAGCCTGTAAAAGAAGGGTTTCATGCTCTCTCAACCTAGCCACGGGAAATCCTTTTATCCCAAACCCACCCTGCCTCCCACCCACCCTGCCTCTGCTTCTGTCCCACCTCTGTAGTAGCCTCCAGCTCAGGTGTCACTTCCGTGGCTGTGGAAACAGAACATGACCACTGTCTCTCTTGCAGTTCTTGGGAAGGAGTAGAGCAAACCATCTATCGCTGGCTTCTGGGGCCCTCGGGTAGCTTTGAAAATCTGGCCTTAGTTGGAATATGAAACAAGGAATGGATCTTGAGGAGGAAATGAGAGTTTGCTTAAATAAAGTATAATACATCAATGTGACAAAATATCATATAGCCGTTAAAAGAAGTATGTTACATGAGAGTCCTTAAGAATGTGGGGGAAAGTTCAAGGATAAAGTATGAAATGGAAAAAAAAAAAGGCTAGTTTCAAAATAGAGTTGTGCCAGCAAAGTAAAAATATGTGTCTCTAGAAGGAAAAAAAAAAACCAAAATGCTAACTGTGGCTCTATCTGGGTAATAGGATTATGCATAGTTTTTAATTTTCTTCCAAATTTTCTATGATGAACACAGATTACATTTTAACCATGAAAAGGATATTAATGTAAAATAAAATAGAAATAAAAGAAGTATAATATATAAGATGGGTGAGAGCAGAGCCAGGCTACAACCATAGGATTTTCCCAATCTCCTGTCCTTCTGGCATCTGTCTTCTCTCCACCTCCAGCATTTACCTATGGTCTCATCTTTACAAGTTAACATTCGTTATAATGGTCCTAGGCCTCTGATGGCCTTTTGAATGCATGTTCTTCCTGTGTCCCCAGGACAGTATCACATTTTTCTCTTGCACACAAACCCCCAACTTGAACCACTAAGCACAAAGCTGTACACACAGCAGGTAAAGGATGAATGGTCAGTCTAACAGGTCAGCATCATTGTGAAGACAGAGGATGTGTTAACAGAGATGCTAGGAATTGGGTGAGTCAAATGACCCATGATGAGGATAGATGGATAAATAAGCAAATTTGGTTTATTCCTGACTTTATATTTCCTCCAAGAGAAATGAGGGGATCTTCTGAGCCAGATTTTAAACTGAAAGAAATTCTCTCTCTGTTGCTGTCTGTCTCTCTCTCACACACAGAGTCTGTTTCTCATCAGGATCCCTAGCACCTAGTGTAGAACTTGGTAGTGCTTAATAAATACTCCTTGAGTAAACAAAACACAAATCCCACTCTCATTGTGTCATGTCACCTCAGACCCTGGTCCAGACTAGAGAACACAGTAAGCAGAGTGGACCAAACACCCAGATAGTCATGATGTTCATGGCCCTCACAAGGGGGAGGAGTTCACTAGAAGTTGCTGAGGCCAGGGTGGAGAGGACAGACCACCCAGTAAAACTCATTCCAGGATCTCCTAGCTTCCAGGAAGCCCAGCAGGGAGTACTCCTCAGCAAGCACGCAGTCAAATGGCATCCTTTCCTGTTGGGACTGGGGTGCGTGGAGGATAGGGACTGTGAGGAGGATTTAGAACAAGCCATGAAAAACTGGTCAGCCACCAGCCAGATGCGTTTTTTGTTTTGGTTTGGTTTGGTTTGACTTTGGGTACACAGTGTTTTGTAAACACTCGATTTTAAATGCCTTACTTAGGACTGCACAGGTGTGCCCAGTTGACTGGTCCCACCTCTTCCTGGTCTTCCTCCCATCACTTTCTCTAACCTACCTTACCCCAAAGCATTTGGGCCTATAAGCTCTGCTTAGAAGGCTGTGAAATTGTGACTCTAATGCTGCGGAGAAGGTAATAAAAATATTAATTACAGTAGCAAACATCCAATACGTGCTTACTCTGTGCCAAATTCTACCCTAAGGGCTTTATACACATGCATCATCTAAGCTTCAAAGCAGACGAAAGCTGACACTCTGGGGGCTCTGCTCTAGTCTAGTTCTCGGTTTTCCTTCCCAGCTTATGTGTGCACAGGAGTCTAATTGAGGCACTTACAACTCTCTTTCAGGGAACTGACAACAGGTGACTGGAGCCTGGTAATTTGCACTCTCCCATCCCTTCCTGGCAATGACTATGGACTCAGGATTACTTGTCCTCTGGAGCTCCCCTGCAGGGTCAGTCTGGGGCTTCACTTGGAAACTCTCCTTGCTCAGCCTCTTCCCTTTCCCTGCAAACTTGAGGATTCTCATCCTACCTATGAAGAAATCACAGCCCAGAATTACTTGCCCTAGCATACACAATGGCAAGTTGCAGAACCTAGATCTGCCTGACCTTCAGAGGGCTTCCTCAAGGCATGTTAAAATATGACAGGGGAAAAAATCACTTGTGAAAAAGAAAACAAGGTCCAAATGCATCCTTTTATAAATGACATAGATATCATTTGTAGAGTAGTAGCAATGGTTGTTCTGGCTGCATCAGCCCGTCTCTCTTTTCATCTCTTTCTTTCCCTCCCTCCCATCTAAAGACACTTTACTTAGGAAAACTGTGGGCATAGAAAAAATTTAGTTGGGAAACAGGACATTTCCCTTTTGTAAATAGGCTGGCCTACATGTTGATAGAAGTCCGTGACGGTAGATGTATCATTCTCTGCAGCCAACTGAGCTGATCTGCCATGTCACCATGTTGACAAATGAAACACTTTGCAGCTTAGCTAGCTGTTTTGGTATTATCTCCATATACTTGAACCAAATAATAACATAAAAGCTGAGTCATGTACAATGCACTCAACAAGTATTTTATTTTAAAGATTGTATTTATTTATTTGAGATAGAGAGAGGGAGTGAGAGAGCATGCAGGAGCCTAGAGAGGGGCAGAGGGAGAGGGAGAAGCAGACTCCCTGCTGAGGGTCCCAGGACCCTGAGATCATGACCTGAGCTGAAGGCAGAGGCTTAACCGACTGAGCCACCCAGGCACTCTCAATAAGTATTTGTTGAGACCTACTGTATGCTAAGCACTGCAGTAGAATTCAAGGATATTGTTATGAACAAGACAGACTTTTGCAAGGTTATGTCATGGGGAAGTTATTCCTTGAGGCAGTGGTGATGGGGATGACAGTCACCACTTCCCCAAATACATGTGACGTAGGGCCCTCACCTCTGCCATGCTCTGTGACAGTAGAAAGACGGGGTTCTCTGCAGGCTGTGTGGCAGTTCTGCCCTTTGAGTTCTATTAGCTTCCATGCTTTAATATCATTCTCTAAATGACACCCAAGAGCACAGGCACATCCACTGAAGGCAGAGCCCAGCCATCCTCCCCTGCTTCTCCCTTAATTACTTGTTTTCTATGTTTACACCTGGACCCTAGTCATCAGGGTAGACACAAGTATGAGGCAGATGGTTAGCCACAGTCCCCAAAGGCAAAGATCCCACCAGAAAATCACAACAAAACTGAAAAAAAAAAAAAAAAAAAAGGCCCGGTTCCTCCTTTGCTGCCGGGGCTTTGAGTGGCTATTGTTTTTTTCTAGAACAATAATAAATCTTGGGTCCTATAGGGTTACCTTTTTACTGATGCTTTAAACAAAAATGTAATATTGTAATAATAATACTTTAAGAAATCTACTACTGTTTTCAAGGTATTTTGCTATGGCATATGTATTCTTTTTTTTGACAGAAAGAGAGGGAACACAAGCAGGGAGAGTGGGAGAGGGAGAAGCAGGCTTCCGATGGAGCAGGGAGCCCGATGTGGGGCTCGATCCCAGGACCCCGGGATCATGACCTGAGCTGAAGGCAGACGCTTAATGACTGAGCCACCCAGCTGCCCCTGGCATATGTATTCTTATTTAAATAGTAATTACTTAAAATGCACACAATATAATTTAATTTTTAAAAATGTATTCTTAAAAAATACTGTAAGGTAAATATCATTGCCATGATTCTACAGATGATAAAATCGAAGCTCAGAGTTTTTAAGTAATTATCTAAAGTCATACAGTTCTGTCTAAAGTCATACAGTTTTCTTTATGCAAAGGTAGTGGTTGATGATTTTATTTGAATGGATATATTTATTTGCTTTCACTTTTCTTACTTTCATATGTATCCCAGAGGGTATTTTCTTCCATTGTTTATTTTCCATTTTATTCTGCCCCAATTTAAAGATAAATCAAAGAAAATCTACTTTGTTTTTATTCTCATAGTATATAATATTATCCTGAAATTTGGTTATAAGGATCATAACATTTTAATCTTTTCCACTCTGCTAACATAATTGAACAATTATAGAAAATGGCCCTCTATTTCTGTCTCATTGATCAGTAAATTATTTTAATAATTCTTTTTGGTTTTCAGCTGAATTAGTTAAAACATGATGTTAAATCAATATTATGGTTGGAATCTCTGGTTGGCAATTTAGATCAATCTCTTTATTATTAATAATAAGAAAACAAGTACTTGTATATTGTCATTTAATATTCAATTTCAAATAACAACGTTTTTGAAACATTAGCTTGCAAGCTCTATGGAGGCAGAAAACATGTCTACTTGGTTTCATGAATTTAAGTGCCCTGCTTGGCACAAAATAGACATGACCTTGAGGGTCTCAAAATCCAGAGTAGAGAAAGACGGGTAAACCATGAATGAAATTCAGAGGCTGGTACAGAAAACCAAAGAAACACCAGAGAAAATTAGCTAAAAAGACCTCGTTGGATGAAGTTAAAATTATTGTTACCCCATCCCCCCAACCCCCTCCCTTCTGTAACCTTCAGTTTGTTTCCTAGAGTCCAGAGTCTTCAATGGTTTGTCTCCCTCTCTCATTTCTTCCCATTCAGTTTCCCTTCCCTTCCCCTGTGGTCCTCCACGCTATTGCTTATGTTCCACATATGAGTGAAACCATATGATAATTGTCTTTCTCTGCTTGACTTATTTCACTTAGCATAATCCCCTCCCAGTCCATCCATGTCGATGCAAATGGTGGGTATTCATGCTTTCTGATGGCTGAGTAATATTCCATTGTATATATGAACCACATATTTTTTATCCATTCATCTGTTGAAGGACATCTTGGCTCCCCCGCAGTTTGGCTATTGTGGACATTGCTGCTATGAACATTGGGGAGCATGTGCGCCTTCTTTTCACTACATCTGTATCTTTGGGGTAAATACCTAGTAGTGCAATTGCTGGGTCATAGGGTAGCTCATTTTTAATGTCTTGAGGAACCTCATACTGTTTTCCAGAGTGGCTGTACCAATTTGCATTCCCACCAACAGTGTAAGAGGATTCCCCTTTCTCTACATCCTCACCAACACTTGTTGTTTCCTGTCTTGTTAATTTTTGCTATTTTGTTTGTTTTTAATTAAGTTTTTTATTTTAATTCCAGTATAGTTAACGTACAGTGCTATATTAGTTTCAAGTGTACAATAGGTGATTCAACAATTCTGTACATCATTACTCAATACGCATCATAAGTGTACTCTTAATCCCCTTCATCTATTTCACCCATCCCCCAACCCTCTCTTCTCTGGTATGCTTTATTTTATTTTATTTTTTTTAAGATTTTATTTTTAAGTAATCTCTATACCCAACATGGGGATTGAACTCACAATCTTGAGATCAAGAGTCACAGCCTCTACCAACTGAACTAGCCAGGCGCCCCTGGTATGCTTTATTTTAAATGAGTACCCTCAATCAAAGCTATTTTTTTTCAACAATAACATTTTTTACTTGAAGCATACTTCAGAATACATGGTTCTAGAACATATATATAAAAGACTCCATCCAAGAAAAATAAAATACACATTTTCTTCAAGTACATACAGTGGAATCCCCTGGTCAAATCACATAAAAAGAGACATAACAAATATAACACATTTAAGAAGACTGAAATAATACAAAGTATATTTTCCAACCACAGTGGTACAAAACTAAAGATCAAAAATAAAACAAAGCTGGAAGATCTACAAAGTAAATATTAAATATTTAATATGTATATATTAAACACACACTACTGCACAAGCAATGGGCCAAATAAGAAATCAAATGGCAAATCAAAATATGTCTCAAAACAAAAGAAAAAGGAAACACAATATTCAAAAACCTATGGGATGCAGCAAAAGCAGATGTTAGAGTGAAATTTATACTATAAATGCTTGTATTAAGAAAAAAAGTTCAGGGGCTCCTGAGTGGCTCAGTTGGATACGCATCTGCCTTTGGCTCAGGTCATGATCCTGGAATCCTGGGATCGAGCCCCACATTGGGCTCCCTGCTCAGCAGGGAGTCTGTTTCTTCCCCTGCCCCTTTCTCTGCCCCTCCCTGCTGCTCGTGCTCTCCCTCTCACACACTCTCTCTCTTAAATAAATAGAATATTAAAAAAAAAAAGAAAAAGAAAAACGTTCAAATAAACAACTTAATGTCATACCACATTAGAAGAAGAAGAAACTTAGCCAAAACTTAGCAGAGAAAGGAAATAACAAAGAAAAATCAGAAATAAATAAAGACCAGAACAAACAATAACATTGAAAGTAATAACCAGTTTTTCCAAAAAATAAAAATAAAAAAATAAACAAAATTAGCAATGCCTCAACTACTTTAAGAAAAAAGAGAAGACTCAAAAACCAAAATGAGAAATGGAAGAGAAAACAATACAACAGATAACCACAGAAATATGTAGTATGATAACAAATTACTATAAACAATTATATACTAACAAATCAAAAATTTAGAAAAAAAGATAATTCCTAAAAATGCACATGTTACCACAATTAAGTCATGAATCTTGAATCCAAGAACTAGGAAATCTTCTTAGACCAATTACAAGAAAGTTGAATTAGGAATCAAAAATCTCCCAGCACAGAAAAGCTCAAGACCACATGGTTTCATTGGTGAATTCTACCAAACATTAAAAAGATAATTAAGGACAATCTTTATCAAAATTTTAACAAATAATGAAATAGAGGGAACACATTCAAAACCATTCCATGAGGCCATTGCTACTGTGATAACAAAGCAGGATAAAAACAATACAAGAACAAAAGTCTAGTTTATCCAATGTGAGTATTGCTACTCTGACTTTCTTTTAACATCCATTTGCATGATAAATATTTTTCCACCCCCTCGCTTTCAATCTGCAGGTCTCTTTAGATCTAAAATGAGTCTCTTATAGGCAACATATAGATGGGTCTTGTTTTTTTATCCATTCGGACACCTTATGTCTTTTGATTGGAGCATTTAGTCCATTTACATTCAAAGTAATTATTGATAGATATTTATTTATTGCCATTTTATTACTTGTTTTAATTGTATTAATTGTTTTGTTTCTGGAGATTTTATTGATAGATATGTATTTATTGATAAATAATTATTGATAGATATGTATTTATTGCTATTTTATTACTTGTTTTAATTGTTTCTGGAGATTTTCTCTAATCCTTTCTTGTCTTTGTCACCTTTGGTCTCTCCTTTGCACTCAGAGTCCCCTTTAATATTTCTTACAGGGCTGGTATAGTAGTCATGAAATCCTTTAGTTTTTGTTTGTCTGGGAGATTCTTTATCTCTCCTTCTATTCCAAATGATAGATAGCTTTGTTGTATAGAGTATTTTTGGCTGCAGATTTTTCCCATCCAGCACTTTGAACATACCATGCCACTCCTTTCAGGCTTTCCAAGTTTCTGTTGAGAAATCTGCAGCTATCTTATGGGTCTTCCCTTGTAAGTTACTGCCTTCTTGTGTCTTGCCTCTTCTAAGATGTTACCTTATCACTATATTTTGCAAATTTAATTATAATACGTCTTGGTGTTGGCCTGATTTTGTTGATTTTATTGGGAGTTCTCTATGCCTCCTGGATCTGGATGTCTGTTTCCTTCTCCAGATTAGGGAAGTTTTATGCTATTATTTCTTGAAATAAATTTTCTGCCCTCTTTTCTTTTTTTTCTTCTTCTGGGACTCCTATAATATGAATGCTATCATATTTGATGGAGTCACTGAGTTCCCTATATCTATTCTTATGTTGCTTAATTCTTTTTTCTCTCTTTTGTTCAGCTTCATTACTTTTCATTCCTTCGTCTTCCAGATCACTAATTCATTCTCCTGAATTCTCCAGCTTGCTTTTCATTGCATCAAGCCTGTTTTCAATCTTGTTTATTGCATTCTTCATCTCTGATGGATTCTTTTTTAACTCTTTTATCTCTGTGGTAAGGGTTTCCCTAATGTCTTCCATTCTTTTCTCAAGCCCAGTGAGTATCCTTTGATTGTTGCTTTAAATTCTCTATCAAGCATGTTACTTATATCTGTTTTGCTTAGATCTCTGGCCATGGTCTTATCTTGTTCTTTCATTTGGGATAAATTCCTCCATCTTGGCATTTTGTCTAAGTATCCACCTTCTTTTATGTGTTAGAAAAGCCAGTATGTCTCCTGCTCTTGAGAGTAAAGACCTTATGAAAAAGAGATCATGTAGTGTCCAGGGCCTGGGGCTTCAGGGAGTGCCTCCAGCTCTGCTGTTGTATTTTGGCTGCTCTATCCTTTAGGCCAGTCATCTTGACTGCAGTGGGCAGCATTTGTTCCCTGGCCTCAATGTGGTGAATTTTAACTAGGTGTGCTCTGGTCTGCTTGTGAAATGAGACCTGTCACCAACTCCACCAGAACTGAAGCCCTGCAGAAACCTCTGGTCAGGAGATATGTGGGCAGGGGTTTGTGCTGGTCTTCCAGGGGAGGGACAAACTGAGCTGGGACTGAGGCAAGCTTGACTGAGAAAGGCAGTCCTGCCAAAGCACAAGGGGGTGGGGCTTAGTATGAGCAAGTTAGGCAGCCAGTGTCCAGGCTAAGCTGCTTCCCTCAGGTGACTCTGTGTTTATGCTGAAGGGCAGGGCAGGAATATGGCAACAACCTCCTTTTTTTCCTGGAGAGGTGTCTCCTTGAGTGCTGCCTCTCAGGGAAGCACTCCTAGAATAGGGAACCATCTCTCCCCTGTGTGCCCCAGACATTTTTCAGATTGCTGTTTCCATGCTGTCTGCCCCTGAGTTGTTTGTCTGTCTTCTTTCTCTCCAGGAGCAGCACAGTGCCCTCTGGGATCTATCCCAGCCAAGCCTGCTCACCTTTAAAACTCCAGGCTTTAGAGATGTGGTGTGGGCAAGGGCCTGGGCTGGTCTTCTTGGGGAAGGGACCCACTGCATTGGAACTGAGGTAAGCTTGACCTAAAAGGTAGCCCTGCCAGAGCACCACAGGCGGGATGGGGTGGGGGACTTGGTGTAAACAAGTGGGCAGCCAGTGTTGGCTCTGTACTGCCTCTCACCCATGGCTCTGTGTTTATGCTGAGGGGTGGGGGTGGGGGATGGCACCAGTCAGTTCCCCTCTTCCTGGAGAGGTATCTTTGTGAACATTGCCTCCCAGGGATGCTCTCCCAGATGAGCAAATAATATCCCCACTGTGTGCCCCAGATGTTCTTCACTTTATTTCACACTGCTCCCAGGTTGTTTGCCTGCCTTCTCTTCAGGAGCAAGACGGTGCACTCAGGGCTCTGTCCCAGCCAAGCCCACTGACCTTTAAAACTCCAGGCTTTAAGCCCCACTAATTGCAAGAAAATTAAAAAAAATCAGCCCTTCACATTTTCCAAGCCAATGGCTTTGGAGAAACATTCTCCTTGTGCATTCCCCTGTGCATGCACTCCTCTCTCTTGCTTTGCTCTGCAACCACGGCTCCCCACCTCTGCAGCACCCTCGATCCACTTCTCCCAAACCCACATCCCTGCATTTCCTATCTTCCTCAATGTGGCTTCCTCTTTCCCTTTAGTTGTGGAGTTTGTTCTGTCAGGCTTCAGGTCAATTTTTAGGGTATTTATGATGATTTGATAGTTATCTAGCTGTGTTTGTGGGAGGAGAGGAGTCTCAGGTCCTCCTACTCTGCCACCATCTTTGATTACTCAGGTCTAGATTATTTCTAAGGCCCTTTTAGGTCTAACATTCTATTTGTCTATGAGTTGACATTGTTGTATTCAGACTTCAGTGCTTCTGAGGTTTAGCCATATTACCTGAGTTAAGTTTTTAACATCTTTGAGCTTCTGGTGCTTCTTTGTGATTTTGAGGATTAAAAGAAATAATGCCTAAAAAACCTGTCTTCTTGCCCTTCACCTCTGTGGTAGACGAAATAATGGCTTCCTTCCCAAAGATGTCCACACTCTACTTACTGGGTCCTATAAATATATGAAATTATAGGGCAAAAAGGCTTGGCAGATATAGCTAAATTTGCAGTCTTTAAGACAGGGAAATCATCCTGAGTTATGTGATGGGTCCAATTGAATCACTTGAGCCTTAAAAGCAGAGAAACTTCTGCAGCTGAAGTCAGAGAGATGCAGTGGATGAAGCAGGATGAATGAGGCAGAAGAGAGGCAAGAGAGATGTGGAGCATGAAAAGTACTCAATCAGTATTGTTGGCTTTGAAGATGGAGAAAGGGGTCCATAGACCAGGGGATTCAGGCAGCCTCCAGAAGCTGCAAACAACCTTTGGCTAATAGTCAAAAAGGAAATGGGGACATTGGTCCTACAACTGAAAAAACTAGACTCTGACAACAACCTGAGACATCCAGAAGTGGGTTCTCTCCCAGAGCCTCCAGTAGGGAATGCAGTTCAGCCAACACCTAGATCTTGACCTTGTAAAACCCTGAGCAGAGTCCAGCCAAGTCACACAGTCTTTTGATCTACAGAACTGTAAAATAGTAAATGAGTTGTTTTAAGCCACTAAGTTTAGGGTAATTTAGGGTGCCTGGGTGGCTCTGTTGGCTAAGTGTCTGCCTTGGGCTCAGGTCATGATCCCAGGGTCCTGGGATTGAGCCCCATATCAGGTTCCCTGTTCAGCGGGGAGCTTACCTCTCCCTCTCCCTCTGCCCTCCCCCATGCTCATGCTTTCTCTCTCTCTCTCTCTGTCAAATAAATACAATCTTTTAATAAGAAAAAAATGTTTAGGGTAATTTATAGTAGCAATAGAAAATGAATACCATCTCACTCTCCTACTCCCACAATAGCCTCCTCTGAGAAGAGTCAGTTGTACCCTAAAGTGAATATACACTGCAATGTGGCTGTTCCTAGGTTGGGGGGAGGTTCTTTTTGTTTTTTGTCTTACCTCAAATTATACTGACTCCTCTGCTTATCAGTAAATTTTAGGAATTTTAGGCAGCAACAATCAGGAGGGAAAAGGTGTTTTGAAAGCATGATTTTTTTTCTTGGCATTCCTGAAATTAGACCACAGAGGAAATCACCAGTCATGCTTTCACAGGCAAGACTCCATGAATGTTGGTCAGGATCTATCAGGACAGTTTCTTCAGCAGCACCCTGACTTCCCTACTAGAATGGCACCTTTCTTTTTCCCGGACATCCAACTCTCATTTAGCTGTTCTCATCAGCCTGAGGTTGCCATCAATATTTGTGCTGGTTAGGGAATTCCACCAGGGACATGCTCTCAGAACTTACTTGGTTTCTGCATTTGAAGGATGGCTGTCAGGAAGCCTGATGGATGGATAGATGGATGGGTGGATGGATGGATAGATGATAGCTGGATGAGGACATATAGAATCTCCAGAAATAATCTGTTCTGATGGCACTCCTGAGCTGCCTTGGAATTCTTCAGAGCACCATAATTTCTGAGAGCTGAGGTTACAGTAAGATTTTATTAAGTTACTCCATTGAAGGGAGTGAGACTTGTCTTCTAAACATCCAATGTGCCTGCATGGGTCAATAACCTATATACTGTTCATTTGTTTCCACATGATACCAGGTGACTTGGCCTGGATCTACAGGGGGCCATACCTAAGGGTGCAGGTATCTGACATGAAGGAGGCACCTGATGTGAATGATACCACATAGCACAGAAATCAAAACATGAATGAGTAGACACCAAGTGAAATGCGCTCCAGAGAGTGTGTGCAGGGGTCCTAGGGCTCATCAGAAAATATGATCACAGGGACAGTGTTTTTTCGATGGCATGATACAACTGGCCAACCATGTTTACTAGAATTTTGAAGTAACATGAGAAAGCTAGATTTGAGTCTTTCCAGCTTCTATAGCCATTGTCAAAGGGACTTGAACCAAAACATAGGACAGCATTTTCACTCTGTGAATTTCAGAAGATTTTCTAGATAACAGATGCAGAACATGTCCATCTCATCCTAAGGGGATTGGCCTGGCTTTTCATGCTGGCCGCATTTCCACTGGCCTCTTTGATCTCCAGTTGTTCAGAATGCCCTTGTGTTCAACATTTCCAAGACTTGTAGCCACAGCTTCCTCTCTCTGCCTTTCTTCCTCTTGTTACAGACAAAGCATGAGATTGTCTAGATTACAAATCCCAACTCAATAAATGCCACATCTTAGAATGTAATTTGCCTCTCATTACAATGCCCAATATGAATTTTTCCTTAATGTTGACTTTAGAAATGTGTATCAAGATTTATAAACTAGCTAGTTGTGAACATAGCTATCTGTCTAAAGTCTTTACTCAGGACTGCAGGAGCAGAAGGATCCTCAGGATAGAGAGAGAAGAGGACAAAAAGCTAAGTTTAGAATCAGAAATTCTGGATTTAAACCCCTGATCACCCCATAGTAGTCTTGAGTAAGTATGAAACTTCTCTGTGCATGTCTTTTTTACTTTAAAATACAGGTAATTAGGCTTACTTGTGAAGATTCACTAGAAACCCATGTTCAGACAATGGCCTCTAAGTCCTCTGGACCTCTCTTCCATGCCTCTTCTCTATCTTATCTTCTACCTGTCTTCCCTTGCTCCTCCTGGTCCAGCCATGCTGTTTTAGTAGATGTTCCTCATACCCAGCATTCTTTCCCAAGGACACTCACGCTCTGTTCTCTCTCCTTAAAAAGCTCTGTCCCCAGATAACCATATGGTTTACTCCCCCATGTCCTTGAGTGAGCTGCTCAAGTCAGAGACCTTCCCAAACACATGCCAACAGCAGTATCACATGGCCACCCCTACATCACCCTCCCTCCTGAGGATTTTCTGGATATCCACAGCGCTTACCATCTCCTGACATGTTACTTATTTGTTTATTTTGCATATTGTCTGTCTGTCTAACCCTATGGAGGGCTGAGGTTGACTATTTTGTTCACTACACTATCTGCAGCGATTAGAAGTATGCTTAAACTTTTCAGGTATTCAAAAAATAAATGCTTAAAGAGTGACTGCGGGAACTTATATTAAAGTGCTAGTGTCTAGCACAGGAAGGGACAATAAATCATAGCTAACTACAGTATATCTAAGGAGTAGTTGCCTAAAAGAAACTTTTCCTAAAGTTTTTCTTGGTGACTTAGAATTTAAACTTATTTTACTTGGTGACTTAGAATTTAAACTTACTTTACAGTAGTAAAGCTTTGAGAAGAAGGAATATTTTGGATCTGGAGGACCAGACTTAAGTCATCTTAAAAGTAACTACCGCCTGCACTGGTGGGTGACTGTAGGTTGGTTCTGTGATCCAAAGTGCTGATTCCTCACTGAAGAGGTCAAGAATCATTCTTTAGTGAATTATTCATAACAAAACAAGAAGCTGAAGAGGAGAGGGGTACTTGGTTCTCCAAGGAAGCATTCCCAGGTAATGGAAATGGCTTGGATTTGGGCACCACAAGATCTGGATTCAGTTGCTAATTCTACCCCTTAACAGCTGAAGGAACTTGAGTAAAATTTACTCTAAGTCTTGGGTTCCCTTTATTTTAAATGATGGTAAGAATAGATATTATCTTACAGTATTTCTGCTTCATGTGCATGTCTCATTTATGAGAAATGAGGTCATGTATATGACAGTGCTTTGCAAACTATTAATCACTGCACAGGGTCTGGTTGTTCTTACTATTGTTCAGTGGAAGCTGTAGACTCTACAGGTTCTCTTGACCTCAAAAAAATGCCACTTAGTCATTTGTACAAGATGTTGACTTTGAGGTGTGAAATTATATTTTGCAAGTTTCTTCCCAGTCTGGGACTTTCTTTGCTTTGAGCTTTGATAGATGTCTAGCACTTTCACTTTTATATTCAGATGGTACTTTTCTTCAAGAAAGTCAAGAGGCTTTGTAGACAATTATTCATTCATTCTTGCATTTTTTTTTAAAGATTTTATTTATTTATTTATTTATTTGAGCCAGAGAGAATGAGAAAGAGAGAGAGAGCACATGAGAGGGGGTAGGGTCAGAGGGAGAAGCAGGCTCCCTGCCGAGCAGGGAGCCCGATGCGGGACTCGATCCAGGGACTCCAGGATCATGACCTGAGCCGAAGGCAGTCGCTTAACCAACTGAGCCACCCAGGCGCCCTCATTCTTGCATTTTAAGAGAAAAGGAAGAAGAAAACTTTTGAAGCTAGCAAAATGGAGAAAAGCAGGATCAGGAAAGCCAAGCTGGATTGCTCATCCAAGCATTGGCTCCCATTTCTAGGAGTCTGTGAAAGGAGAGCTTTGTGCTAGGTCTAGGTCTAGGTCACAATTTCACCCGAGATATGTGGGAAGGAGAGGGACCTTTACAGAAGTTTTGGTAGAATGAGAACTTTAATCATACCATAGTAAAGAGTAAGTAAGGTGGTTCAGCTCTTGTTGGCCATTCCAGGCAAGGCCCTGGAGATGGCCCTGGCAGGTCATCTATAACACTGCACCACATTACCTCACAGCTAAGGCCACTGGCTTAGGTCCTTGGATAACATGAAGCCCACTCTAATCTCCAAGAGACTTTCAATCAGCCCTAAGATTATAAAAGTAGGAGGGCTTCTTTGAGAAACTCTTCATGAGACTGAATTCACTAAACACTTCATTATTTCTTGTGTTGTGCAGATTTAAATGGGTTCTTATTTGGATACTCAATAAATTGCCCAATCTTTCTTAAATTATAAAAGTGTCCTACCTCCGTTATGCTTTTGACTATGTCTTTCCGCTGGGCACACAGAGATGACTGGAAGATACTATAGAAATATGGATGCTTTGGCTCCAGCTTCAAGCTTTCTGATTGGTGTGTGAGGCCCAGAAACAGATTGGTGTTTCCTGGAAAAGGTTCAGCAAAATCTGGCCTGTGTCTTGTGTGTGTGTGTGTGTGTGTGTGTATTTTCCAAAAATAGAACTGTTTCCTTTAGGGAAACCCAAAATTCAGAAAGGGCAAGATACAGGAGGAAACAAATACTTCTTATAAATGCTAGATTGTGTTTTTCCATAAACATTTACTTTTGTTCCTTTCTAATTTTCTTTGACCTTGGCTCTCATCCACCAAGTAACTAGAAGTACAGGCTTCCTCAAGGGCCCCAGTGACCAGAGGAAAAAGAGGGGTTCTATTCCTGCCAATGTCAGAGCCTTTGGATGTCATCTATGCTCTCTTGGCTGCTCTTCCTGGTCTCTGAAATGAACACATTACTTGTCCTTACATAAATTATTGATTAATGGGAAGACAGAACAAGATGATTTGTAACCTACATGTAAGTAGGAGCCACACTGTCCTTAAACTGTCAAATGATATTACCTCAAAATCCCTATTACTTGTGGTAAGAAACTTGTTATCTCACCTGGTCTTCCTTAGGATTCTTATGGAGAATGGTTCTCCTAGTAGACCTGGCTTTGAATTTCTGCTTTCGCCAAACCACTTCATTTCATAGATCATTCGACCACCCCCAACATGTAATTGCTTTCCTGTACTATCTCATACTTTGTGAGATATCACGCCAATTACTTCCAGAAAACCACCAACCCAAGTCTGTGTGCCTGTATAAGACTTCCACTGAAGTTATTGGAGAAATGGAAGGTTTTAACATGGCAGCATTTCAAAAAATAAGATCAGAAAAGTAGATACCAGAGTCCTTAAAAGTCCTCAGGCTAATCCTTTTCCAGGAATTCCTCACTGGTCTCCACAGTTATGTTTCTCTGCCTCTATCTTATCCTCCCAAAATACTCCTTCTGTCTCCCCAGTGGCATCAGATTATTGTTAACTTCTCATGAACAGATGTTCAGCTATCAGTGCTGACCTCATCTTCCTCCCCAATATAGCTATCTACTTCAGAGAAACGTTATACCACTTGCCAGGAGGTAAAAGTGGCTACCACCAGTTATGGTTTCTAGCAACACTGTTCCATATTCTATTGCACCATATTTGAAAACTGTATTTTTAGCAAGAAAATATCCTTCAATGAGTTCTTATTAGAATAACACCTGACATCTAACCCATGCTTCTTCAGAAATTTTTTATCAGTCACTATTCTACACACCTAAACCTCATTGATAACTAACTTTCAAAAGAATAACTGCAAAACCTTGCAAGACCCTGAAGTGCCTCTTCTTGGCTGGTTTTTGGAGTCCATCAGAGTACATGCTGACAGGAGGAAGGCAGGTGTGAGAGAGAGCCTTTTGGAGAATGCTATTTCAGTAAGTTTCTGAACACTCTCCCCTTCTTGTTTTTTTGTTGTTTTTTTTAATATATATATATTTTTTTATTCTTATGTTAATCCCCATACATTACATCATTAGTTTTAGATGAAGTGTTCCATGATTCATTGTTTGTGCATAACACCCAGTGCTCCATGCAGAACGTGCCCTCCTCAATACCCACCAACAGGCTAACCCATCCTCCCACCCCCCTCCCCTCTAGAACCCTCAGTTTGTTTTTCAGAGTCCATCGTCTCTCATGGTTCGTCTACCCCTCCCGATTTCTCCCGCTTCATTCTTCCCCTCCCGCTACCTTCTTCTTCTTCTTTTTTTTTTCTTAACATATATTGCATTATTTGTTTCAGAGGTACAGATCTGAGATTCAACAGTCTTGCACAATTCACAGTGCTTACGAGAGCACATACTCTCCCCAGTGTCTATCACCCAGTCACCCCATCCCTCCCACGCCACCCCCCACTCTAGCAACCCTCAGTTTGTTTCCTGCGATTAAGAATTCCTCATATCAGTGAGATCATATGATACATGTCTTTCTCTGTTTGACTTATTTCACTCAACATAATACCCTCCGGTTCCATCCACGTCATTGCAAATGGCAAGATCTCATTCCTTTTGATGGCTGCATAGTATTCCATTGTATATATATACCACCTCTTCTTTATCCATTCATCTGTCGATGGACATCTTGGCTCTTTCCACAGTTTGGCTATTGTGGACATTGCTGCTATAAACATCGGGGTGCATGTACCCCTTCGGATCCCTACTTTTGGATCTTTGGGGTAAATACCCAGTAGTGCAATTGCTGGATCATATGGTAGCTCTATTTTCAACTTTTTGAGGAACCTCCATACTGTTTTCCAGAGTGGCTGCACCAGCTTGCATTCCCACCAACAGTGTAGGAGGGTTCCCCTTTCTTCGCATCCCCACCAACATCTGTCGTTTCCTGACTTGTTAATTTTAGCCATTCTGACTGGTGTGAGGTGGTATCTCATTGAGGTTTTGATTTGGATTTCCCTGATGCTGAGCGATATTGAGCACTTTTTCATGTGTCTGTTGGCCATTTGGATGTCTTCTTTGGGAAAATGTCTGTTCATGTCTTCTGCCCATTTCTTGATTGGATTCTTTGTTCTTTGGGTGTTGAGTTTGATGAGTTCTTTATAGATTTTGGATACTAGCCCTTTATCTGATATGTCATTTGCAAATATCTTCTCCCATTCTGTCGGTTGTCTTTTGGTTTTGTTGACTGTTTCTTTTGCTGTGCAAAAGCTTTTTATCTTGATGAAGTCCCAATAGTTCATTTTTGCCCTTGCTTCCCTTGCCTTTGGCGATGTTTCTAGGAAGAAGTTGCTTCAGCTGAGGTCAAAGAGGTTGCTGCCTGTGTTCTCCTTTAGGATTTTGATGGACTCCTATCTCACATTGAGGTCTTTCAACCATTTGGAGTCTATTTTTGTGTGTGGTGTAAGGAAATGGTCCAGTTTCATTCTTCTGCATGTGGCTATCCAATTTTCCCAACACCATTTGTTGAAGAGACTGTCTTTGTTCCATTGGACATTCTTTCCTGCTTTGTCAAAGATGAGTTGACCATAGAGTTGAGGGTCCATTTCTGGGCTCTCTATTCTGTTCCATTGATCTATGTGTCTGTTTTTGTGCCAGTACCATGCTGTCTTGATGATGACAGCTTTGTAATAGAGCTTGAAGTCCAGAATTGTGATGCCGCTGGCTTTGCTTTTCTTTTTCAACATTCCTCTGGCTATGCGGGGTCTTTTCTAGTTCCATACAAATTTTAGGATTATTTGTTCCATTTCTTTGAAAAAAGTGGATGGTATTTTGATGGGGATTGCATTGAATGTGTAGATTGCTCTAGGTAGCATTGACATCTTCACAATATTTGTTATTCCAATCCATGAGCATGGAACGTTTTTCCATTTCTTTGTGTCGTCCTCAATTTCTTTCATGAGTATTTTATAGTTTTCTGAGTACAGATACTTTGTCTCTTTGGTTAGATTTATTCCTAGGTATCTTATGGTTTTGGGTGCAATTGTAAGTGGGATCGGCTCCTTAATTTCTCTTTCTTCTGTCTTGTTGTTGGTATATAGGAATGCCACTGATTTCTGTGCATTGATTTTATATCCTGCCACTTGACTGAATTCCTGTATGAGTTCTAGCAGTTTTGGGGTGGAGTCTTTGGGGTTTTCCACATAAAGTATCATATCATCTGCAAAGAGTGAGAGTTTGACTTCTTCTTTGCCAATTTGGATGCCTTTGATTTCTTTTTGTTGTCTGATTGCTGTGGCTAGGACTTCCAATACTATGTTGAAAAGCAGTGGTGATAGTGGACATCCCTGCCACGTTCCTGACCTTAGAGGGAAAGCTCTCAGTTTTTCCCCATTGAGAATGATATTTGCTGTGGGTTTTTCATAGATGGCTTTTATGATCTTGAGGTATGTACCCTCTATACCTATACTCTGAAGAGTTTTGATCAAGAAAGGATGCTGTACTTTGTCAAAAGCTTTTTCTGCATCTATTGAGAGGATCATATGAATCTTGTTCTTTCTTTTGTTAATGTATTGTATCACATTGATTGATTTGCAGATGTTGAACCAACCTTGCAGCCCAGGGATAAATCCCACTTGGTCATGGTGAATAATCCTTTTACTGTACTGTTGGATCCTATTGGCTAGTATTTTGGTGAGAATTTTTGCATCCATGTTCATCAGGGATATTGGTCTGTAATTCTCCTTTTTGATGGGGTCTTTGTCTGGTTTGGGGATCAAGGTAATGCTGGCCTCATAAAATGAGTTTGGAAGTTTTCCTTCCGTTTCTATTTTTTGGAACAGTTTCAGAAGAATAGGCATTAATTCTTCTTGAAATGTTTGGTAGAATTCCCCTGGGAAGCCATCTGGCCCTGGGCTTTTGTTTTTTGGGAGATTTTTGATGACTGCTTCAATTTCCTTAGTGGTTATAGGTCTGTTCAGGTTTTCTATTTCATCCTGGTTCAGTTTTGGTAGTTGATACATCTCTAGGAATGCATCCATCTCTTCCAGGTTATCTAATTTGCTGACATAGAGTTGCTCATAATATGTTCTTATAATTTTTTGTATTTCTTTGGTGTTGGTTGTGATCTCTCGTCTTTCATTCATGATTTTGTTGATTTGGGTCATTTCTCTTCTCTTTTTGATAAGTCTGGCCAGGGGTTTATCAATCTTGTTAATTCTTTCAAAGAACCAGCTCCTAGTTTCGTTGATCTGTTCTACTGTTCTTTTAGTTTCTATTTCATGGATTTCTGCTCTGATCTTTATTATTTCTCTTCTCCTGCTGGGTTTAGGCTTTATTTGCTGTTCTTTCTCCAGCTCCTTTAGGTGTAGGGTTAGGTTGTGTACTTGAGACCTTTCTTGTTTCTTGAGAAAGGCTTGTATTGCTATATACTTTCCTCTTAGGACTGCCTTTGCTGCATCCCAAAGATTTTGAACAGTTGTGTTTTCATTTTCATTGGTTTCCATGTATTTTTTAAATTCTTCTTTAATTTCCTGGTTGACCCATTCATTCTTCAGTAGGATGCTCTTTAGCCTCCATGTATTTGAGTTCTTTCTGACTTTCCTCTTGTGATTGAGTTCTAGTTTCAAAGCATTGTGGTCTGAAAATAGGCAGGGAATGATTCCAATCTTTTGGTACCAGTTGAGACCTGATTTATGACCTAGGATGTGATCTATTCTGGAGAATGTTCCATGGGGACTAGAGAAGAATGTGTATTCCCTTGCTTTGGGATGGAATGTTCTGAATATGTCTGTGAAGTCCATTTGGTCCAGTGTGTCATTTAAAGTCTTTATTTCCTTGTTGATCTTTTGCTTAGACGATCTGTCCATTTCAGTGAGGGGGATGTTAAAGTCCCCCACTATTATTGTATTGTTGTCAATGTGTTTCTTTGCTTTTGTTATTAATTGCCTTATATAATTGGCTGCTCCCATTTTAGGGGCATAGATATTTACAATTCTTAGATCTTCTTGTTGGATTGACCCTTTAAGTAGGATATAATGTCCTTCCTCATCTCTTATTACAGTCTTTGGTTTAAAATCTAATTTGTCTGATATAAGGATTGCCACCCCAGCTTTCTTTTGGTGTCCATTAGCATGGTAAATGGTTTTCCATCCCCTTACTTTCAAACTGGGGGTGTCTTTGGTTCTAAATTGAGTCTCTTGCAGACAGCATATCGATGGGTCTTGTTTTTTAATCCAGTCTGATAGCCTGTGTCTTTTGATTGGGGCATTGAGCCCATTTACATTCAGGGTAACTATTGAAAGATAGGAATTTAGTGCCATTGTATTGCCTGTAACGTGACTGTTACCATATATTGTCTGTGTTCCTTTCTGGTCTATGTTGCTTTTAGGCTCTCTCTTTGCTTAGAGGACCCCTTTCAAGATTTCTTGTAGGGCTGGTTTTGTGTTTGCAAATTCCTTTAGTGTTTGTTTGTCCTGGAAGCTTTTTATCTCTCCTTCAATTTTCAATGACAGCCTAGCTGGATATAGTATTCTTGGCTGCATATTTTTCTCATTTAGTGCTCTGAATATATCATGCCAGTCCTTTCTGGCCAGCCAGGTCTCTGTGGATAGGTCTGTTGCCAATCTAATGTTTCTACCCTTGTAGGTTACATATCTCTTCTCCCGAGCTGCTTTCAGGATTTTCTCTTTGTCTATGAGACTCGTAAGCTTTACTATTAGATGTCGGGGAGTTGACCTATTTTTATTGATTTTGAGAGGAGTTCTCTGTGCTTCCTGGATTTTCATGCCTGTTTCTTTCCCCAAATTAGGGAAGTTCTCTGCTATAATTTGCTCCATTATACCTTCTGGCCCTCTCTCTCTTTCTTCTTCTTCTGGGATCCCAATTATTCTAATGTTGTTTCGTCTTATGGTATCGCTTATGTCTCGAATTCTGCCCTCGTGATCCAGTAGTTGTTTATCTCTCTTTTTCTCAGCTTCTTTATTTTCCATCATTTCATCTTCTATATTACTGATTCTCTCTTCTGCCTCATTTATTCTAGCACTTAGTGCCCCCATTTTTGATTGCACCTCATTAATAGCCTTTTTGATTTCTACTTGGTTGGATTTTAGCTCTTTTACTTCTCCAGAAAGGGTTTCTCTAATAACTTCCATATTTTTTTCAAGCCCAGCTAGTATCTTTAAAGTGATGATTCTGAACTCTAGATCTGAGATCGTACTAATGTCCGTATTGAGTAGGTCCCTGGCAGTCGGTACTACCTCTTGTTCTTTTTGTTGAGGTGATTTTTTCCATCTTGTCATTTTGTGCAGAGGAGAATAGATGAATGAGAGAACAAAATGCTAGCAGAGTAACCACATCCCCAGAAAATATACTCTAAACAAATCAGAAAAGACCTGAAGCAGTGGGATAAGAAAGGGAAAGAGAGAAATAAGAAAAAGAAAAAAAAAAAAAAAGAAAGATAAAAACAAAAACAAACAAAACAAAAGAACAACAACAAAAGGAAAACCAGAATGTGATCAAATATGATCTATATGGTATATAGATCAGTGCCACACACTAGATTTGGGGTGTATTTTGGTCTTTTAGAAGAAAGGGCCTCCCAAAATTTTAAAGAAAGAAAAAGTTATATATGTACAAAAATAAGGGTTGATATGATGAAGGGATGGAATATGACTGTAAAAATGGAAATTATAAAAAATTTTATAAAAGGAATTGATAAGAAGTTGTTTGAAAAAAGAAAGAAGAGGATTTAAAAAAAGAAAAAAGAAAAAGAAAAAAAAAGGGAGAGGATGTGATCAGGCAGGGGAATAGAAAACACCATATACTAGAGATTTAGGGTATATTTTAATCTGTTAGAAGAAACTATCTCAAAATTTAAAAGAGAGAACAACTTATATATATAGCCAAAAAATGGGTAACTACTATGAAGGGATAGAATATGACTCTAAAAATGAAAAAGAAAAATGTTTTTTTTTAAAAAAGTGATTGATAAGATGTTGGTTGAAAAGGGGAAAAAGAAAAATTCAAAAAGAAATAAAAAGACAAAAAGAGAGTTAAAAAAAATTAACTTTAAAAGACTAAAGAATCATGGTAAAAAAGCCGTGAATTCTATGTGCAGTAGTCCCTAGCGCTGGAGTTCTGCGGTTCTCCTTGATCGGTAAACTTGGTCTTGGCTGGCTGTTCTCGCTGATCTGGGGAGGGGCCTGTTGCCGTGGTTTCCAAATGTCTCTGCCGGAGGCAGAATTGCCCCGCCCTTGCCCCCTCCTGGCTAAGTAATTTGCTCGGGTTTGCTCTCTGGGGCTTTTGTTCCCTGCGAGCTTTCCGTACAGCTTTGGAGGCGGAGAGTGAAAATGGCGGCCTCCCAATCTCCGCCTCGGAGGAGCTGAGAACTCGGGCCCCGCTCCTCAGTGAGCCCCCAGAGAAAATCCGTCAGTCACTCCCGTCTCCCCAGTCTCCGGCCGCACTCCGTGCTCACCCAGCCTGTGACCGCACGTTTCTATGTCTGGCACCCGACCCCGGGTGGAGTCTCCAAACCCAGCAGATCCCTGCGGTGCACTCCCGCGCGGCTCCTCCCGGGGGAGGAAGGTGAGTCTCCCCAGATCTGCCACTTGTTGGGTCCCTGCTGGAGGAGCAGGGGCCCGACTGTGCCGCGGGTCACGGTTTATGGCGACCCCGAGCTGAGAGCCCGCGCCTGGGCTCCGCCTCTGCAGCCGCCTTCCCTGCTCCGTTACCTGGGAGTTCTGCCACAATCAGGCACCCCCGGTCTTTCTGTGACCCCGAGGGTCCTGAGACCACACTGTCCCGGAGGGTTCCACCCCCCGCTTAGCCACCGGAGTGACGTCCCTCGGAGGAGCAGACTTCTAAAAGTTCCGATTTTGTGCTCCGTGGTTCTATCACTTGCCAGAAGAGGCCGACGGAGGCTCCTCCCCCGCCATCTATACTCCCGAATATCACCTCGGATTCACTTCTCCGCACGTCCTACCTTCCAGAAAGTGGTTGCTTTTCTGATGAGAGAGTTGTTGCTCTTCTTTTCTTCGATCTCCTGTTGAGTTTGTAGGTGTTCAGAATGGTTTGATCCCTATCCAGCTGAATTCCTGAGAGGAGACGAAATCCAGGTCTCCTACTCCTCCGCCATCTTGCTCCGCCCCCTCCCCTTCTTGTTTTTGTCTTGCAATCTTTCCTCCACAGAGCAGCTGGAATGATGTTTGATAAAAACACAAATCAAACCATGTCATCCCATTGCTTAAAATTCTTCAGTGGTTCCCACGTACTTATATGTCCGTCCCCAATCTTTTACTCTCCAGCTATGATGGATCCTCTGTTCCCAAACACACCAGGATCTCAACCGCAGCAGTCCCTTTGCCATCACCCACCCCATCTCCACTGCCTGGAGCTGAGTTGCCCCTGCTGCTCTTGGCATAGCCGGATCCTGCTCACCCTGCCCAACTCAGCTTCAGTGTCCCTTCCACCTAAAGCCTTCTCTGACCCCACTCTCCACACTCCGCTCCTGGCCTCATTTCCTCCTTCATACCACTTGCCACACACTGCTATTATTTTATTTATTATTTGATTACTTGGTACCTCTATCCCACTATTTCAGGAATCTGCAAACTTCTCCTGCAAACAGTCAGATAGTAAATATTTCAGGTTTGTGCCATACAGTTTCTGCTGCAACAACTCAACTCTGCTGCAGCACAACTTAGTGTGGTGCATTCCAACAAAGCTTTCTTGAGTTTTGTTTAATTTGCAGGTGTCATAAAATATTCTTCTTTTGATTTCTATTGTATTTTAAAATGTAAAAACCATTCTAGCTTACAGGATGTACAGAAACAGATGGCAGACTGGATCTGGAACTGTGAGCAGTAGTTTGCTGACCCCTGCAAGAGACTATAAGCTCCTTGAGGGCAGGAATGAAGTCAATGTTATTCCCCATTGAATCACTAACACCTAGCGCAATTCCTGGCCCATAATAGGTGTTCAAGAAATATGTATTAAATGAATGGGACAATGATGCCAAGATCAAGGCAAAAGACTTATGGACTGGCAGGTAGACCAAAGGGAAAAACAAAGACAATAGTAAAAATATAAACAAAGAAAACCATCTGGGCAAAATTGAATATTGGCTGCTAATATTGTGCCAAAAACCTATACCAAATATATTAACCAGGGCTCTTCCAGAGAAACAGAACCAATTGGAGATAATTACATATAATTATATAATTGTATACATATAGTTAATATATATAATTATATATATTACATAATATATATAATGGATAATTATAGATTTATTACAAGAATTGGCTCTTGTGGTTTTGGAGGCCCACAATCTGCTGTCTGCAGGCTATAGAACCAGGAAATCCAGTGGTATAATTCAATGAGTCCAAAGGCCTGAGACAGGGGACTGATGGTGTGAGTCCCCATCTATCTAAAAGCCTGAGAACTAGGAACACCAATGTCCCAGGGTAGAAAAGATGGATGTCTCAACTCAAGCAGAGAAAGCGATTTTACCCTTCCTCTGACTTTTTGTTCTATTTAGGCCTTTATTGTGTCAGATGATGCCCACCCGCATTGGTGAAAACAATCTTCTTTACCCATTCTGTTGATGACTGATTCTAATGCTAATCTCTTCCAGAGACACCCCCATAGATGCACCCAGAAATAATGTTTTGCCTGCTATCTGGGCATCCCTTAGCCCAGTCAAGGTGACACATAAAATTAGCCATCACACCCAAATACCACTCTCCTAGGCAACCTGGTATTCCTCCAGCAATACTCAGAGTTCGGCAGATTTAAAGGATACACAATAAGACCCCATGAGGTTCAGGCATACACAATGGGATGCAGTGGGTTTTATTACGTTTATGATTTGGGGACTGGAAAATATTTGGTTTGTTAGTGATGAAAGGAGCTGGTGGGATATACTACCCAGTGGGTCCTTTAAATTTGAGTAGTCTTAGTTATGTGAGAAAAAGCTTAGTGCTTAGCCATTAAAAGACAATAATTTAAATTTGTTGGATAAATTAAGTTGATTCCAAAAATGGGAATAATTTAAGATTTTTCCAAAACAACAGTATCAATTTTTAATTCAAAGAGCAGTGAGAATAGTCAGAATTTGGCAGAACTGTATTTATGTGGGTGCATGTCTTATCCTGACTAATTTAATGGGTCAAAACATCGAATTTCTGTTACTTTGTTTTGAAGTTGAATTTTTTTGTCAAGTTTTATTGTCTGTATTAATCATGTTCTTGGCCCAGGCATCTCTTGGGCTCTTCCTGTTAATTTGTATGAGACTTCTATATTTTTAATATTTGAGGAGAACTTTTAATTTCCCGACCTCATGTTATGATGGAGGGACTTTCTTTAAAGAAAGGATTCTTCACCTGAAGTCCTTCAGGTCTGGGGACAAATGTGGAAAGAGGTGAGAGAGCAGTGTCTTTGAACTTAAATGGAAAAAAATATATCTTTACTTTTTTTATCCTTTACTTGAAATTAGGATTCTTTCAACTCTAAATGTAGGCAACCAACCACACTGATATTAGCAGTACCTGCAACTTTGCCACCAGTAAAAACCATAGATATTTTTACATCATATTGCATATATCAAAATATAACTTATGTTCATCACTACATCAAAATTATAGTGGTTATTAGATCTGTCACTAGATCATGATATTTAGTGGGCTAATTAAGAAGGATGTATTTTATATACCACAAACATTTTGAAATATTTTGTGTGACTGAATTTCAGCACAGTAGGCTTCCTTTGTCATTCTGTGTATTTTATGGAATCCATTCTAAAAAGGGAGTCCATAACCCTCATCAGACTGCCAATGTGGCCCATGACACCAAATACTTCAGAAGACTACCCCTTGACTCATGTGACTCAGGAGTTAGAGACTTAGGAGTTAGAGAAGGAACAGAGTCTTTTCAGTCCATCCTCTGCTCTGATCGCTCCGGTGTCTCTCTGTCTCTCACTCTCTCTCTCTCTCTGATCAGCCCGCTCTCTGCCATGGAAGAAACTGACGGGGGAGGTCCACATCCATCTTGTTCTGCCTGTGATGAAGCAGGCAGCTTTATTTCTGGGATAAAGTATTAGGAAACCTGCTACAGCCTCAAATCTAAACCACAGAGTCTATTTTTTATCACCAATAAAGTGACATTTTTTTTTCATCAGCCATGGATGTTATTTTTTTTATTTATTTTTTATTAACATATAATGTATTATTTGTTTCAGGGGTACAGGTCTGTGATTCATCAGTCTTACACAATTCACAGCACTCACCATAGTACATACCCTCCCCAATGTCCATCACCCAGCCACCCCATCACTCCCACTCCCTTCAACTCCAGCAAACCAAAGAGGGAGACAAACCATAAGATACTCTTAATCTAAAGTGACATTTTGAACTCTTGGTCTAATTTCTTGGTCAACTCCTAAAATGGTTACAAACTTGAAAGGGAGAGAAAGACCTATTAATTATGAGTCCCATAAAACCTCAACAATATTTTTTCAAATACTATTTCAAATTTACCTCTCATTTTTCTTTTCCTTCTTCTTCTTAATACAGAAGTCTTAATTAGTTTAATCAATTAATCTTTTCTTTTGTAATTCCATTTACTTCCTTAAGTTTAGAAAATCCTTCTTCTATCAAATAAACATATTCTATGGTTTCTTCTAGTCTTTTTAAGATTTTTTACTTTAAATTTTTAATTAGCCTGCAATTTATTTTATTTTTTAATTTAAATTCAATTAGCCAACATATAGTACATCATTAGTTTCTGATGTAGTGTTCAATGATTCATCACTTGCTTATAACACCCAGTGCTCATTACATCACTTGCCCTCCTTAATGCCCATCACCCAGTTATCCCATCCCCCCACCCACCTCCCCTTCCACAACCCTCATTTTGTTTCCCAGAGTCAAGAGTCTCTCGTGATTTGTCCCCTCTCTGATTTCTTCCCATTCAGTTTTCCCTCCCTTCCCCTGTGATCCTCTGTGCTAACCTGCAATTTATTTTATTGTATACTATGAGATCATGGCTCTCTAAATGGATTCTCAAATTTGAAGTAGCTAAAAAAAATTATCAAATGAATATTGTTGAGTACCCTCCATTCTTCCCTCCTTGCAGAACAAATATTTGTTGTGCATCTACTCTGTACAAGGCCCAGTGCTTTGCATTAGCAATTCAATGGAGAAAAAGCTCCAGTTCCTACTTCCTGATTTTCAGTACCTCCCTTTTCATATATGAAGCTCTTCTGTAGGTCAAGGTCTCATGGTTGGGGGTAGGGGGGGTGTTACCTTGGCAAGATGGTCCACAAACCCAAGGAGACTGAGACCAGAAGGCTTTGATAAAAGACAGTTTAGTTATTTTCTGCCCTTTTCAACTGCAGTGACCAGGACTTAGTAACACTTTCCTGGGCAGGGATGCATAAGTAAGCAAGATGAATGGTCAGATGGCACTAGTTTAGGGTCCAAAACAAAAAACAAAAACAATCACTGGTGGGCAAGAAAGAAAACTGATGCTGGGGCACCTGGCATCCACACTAGATGATTACTTGACTTGAGGTACAATCAGACTGATCCAGCCATACAGGGGCTGTAGGGTTTGTTAGTTGGGGACACACTGCACAAACAAATAATGTTTGCTCATGGTGTTATGGGTGAGAGAGACAAAGAATGATCCACTCAGAATTGGAGACAGAGAAGAGGTAAAAACACCTGCTAAGTTCTTCAGGCAGGCCCCAGTATGGCTCTGAGCATGCCCCTGCCAGCAGACTCTGGTCCTTCGAGCAATGCTCCCGCAGAGCTCATGTTGGAGGCCAGACAGTGGAGGCAGTCACTTGGTTGACAACGAAGGTTGTCAGCCTTCGTGCAGCATGGGCCCTACTCATGAGGAGCCCAGTGTAACAGTAACACGTGCGCCATCTATCAGGTGCCCGAGGAGAAACCAGAGCCTGGAGGCTGTTCCTACCTGCTCCACATCCCAAGCCCGCCATCCCACAACCATATGTCTCCCTGCAATGCAGGCCTGCTCAGAGTCCACACGAGCCATCACGTGGGCCTCTGCCTTCAAGTGTCACACACACTGAGAACAACCACAGCATCTGCCACCACAGCTTCTATCAGAGTCCCTGCCCAGCTTTCTCCCCCTGCCTTCCTCTGCTAGTGTCCTCCAGCCCCTGGCCTGCTCTCTGGGCATCCGACCAGCCCCAGGCATTGAAACTCATGACTCCTTTGTGCTCTGTATTAATCAAATGACCTCCATTCAGCATAGTCGGCTTCCTTTTATCTACATCTTACTTCTTATGTTTGCATTTCGTTTCTGTCACCCCATTTCATTTTCTAAGTGTTCTTACTGTGCATGCCTCTAAGCTGAGAATTACCTCTAAGTCTGGGAAATATATTGCCAGCTACAGAATATTCCTGAAAATAAATTCAGGGCAGCAACCCAAGATCTTGTAAGAGGAAGCTCAGAGAAGGGCAGATGTGGTCCTCTCTGGGTTTGTCAGGTAGGCCTCACCTAAAGGTTGGGAAGGAAGGAGGCCTTTCTGAAAACATTTCTTGATTGGGTCGATTCTTGTCCAACATGTGCAACTCTTGGAGTATTTGCATATCTACTATAGATATTAAGGGGAGGAGAAGGGCAGCGAAGGCGCCCTCTTCTCTCAGACACCTCTCAATGCTTAACACCTAGCACCTACTCTACACTGTTTACCTTCCTACCTCTGCAGGTGAACACCTTCAGGTAACACCACAGACTACAGCCAACGACACATGCAACTGGAGTTATTTTTCTCAAAGTGAAGAATACCCAACATCAACACTCTCAATAAATTCCAGAAATCAACACAATTCTGTGCCAACCTCTCCTATCATCCAGGGATCCACTGGCTTTGTTACCCAGCCACATCCCTTGACACACAGCTTCCTCAATCCCTGCCAGTGAAGGGTAGGCCTAAACGTTACCACCCTTCACCCACTCTGGGTACTTTCATTCATTCCAGTTCACTCAGTTAAAAAAAAAAGACCAACAAGAGATAGACACTCCTTTATCCAAGCCAGCATTTTGAGAGAATCCCCTTGTCCCTGCATGGAAATATGCACCAGATAAATAGGGTCTCAGAGCAGAGTTTCAGTGTGAAGCATGTCTTCTCTTCCAGGTGCTTGCTGAGGGCAGGCCCTGCCATCTCCAAGTGCTCAGTCCCTAGCACAACCTTGGCATTCAGAAGGCCCAAAAACGTAAATAGTGATTATATCTATGACTTTGGCCTTCTTAGCACCATAGAGCCCATTCTGAGTACCAGGTTGTAGAAGTCACATTGATTAACTAGAAGTTAAAGTAGAAAGTGAAGAAAGTAGGAAGAGAAATGGCCTAGAAACCATGTGATATAATGGGCTATTGAAGTCTGTTTTAGCAGAGAATGGTCCAGTTTTGAAAAAGAAAATATTAAGTGGAGGATGGCAGTTGTTTTCAAATACTTGAGGATGGTCAAATGGAGGGAGATCAATCTTATTTTAAACAGTTCTCAGTGTAGAGTGGGGGAAGAAATAGGATCAATAGGTAAAATTTACAGAAAGGCAATTTTAAGCTTATATATATATATATATATATATATATATGGCTTTCACCACCTCTTTATTAACTTGCTCAGGGCTTTTTGTTGTTGCTCTCATTGTTGTTTTTACTCTATTTCATGCCTTAGTGAAAGCTGTCTATTCCATTCAGCCTCACATATAATTATTGAGTACCCATTACACATATTTTCCTCCATGCTTTACCTGTACTTCTCCATTACTCACTCATTCACTCCTTCATTCATTCAACAAGTCTTCACTGAACACATGATATGTGCCAATCACTGCTTAAGAAGAAGTGATAGAACACTTAACAAAACAAGATGAAACCCCCATCCCTCCAGGAATCTCTTCTGTGTCCCCTTCCCACCTTGCCCAGCCCCAAGCCCTGAGTGCCATACAGAACACCCCCAGAGAATAATGATTCTTCTTTGAAAACAGCATTCTCTAAGTGGATCTGCTTCTTGATTTGCCTACTCTGAATAGACTTTGACTGTAATTTTCAGTTTGAGCCCAACAGACTCACAAAGCTATTTATAACTACATCTGAAGGGTATTTTAGCTGAGGACTTCATGGAAATAGCAATTGAGGATGGTTGAACATCTTGATATCACATTACAATTTATAGAAATTAAAGAAAACTCGGTCTCTGCTACCAAACTGCTCTAATTTCCTAGTTTAATTGTCCTTATCAGTCGATGTCTAAAGATACTTCTCTTCCCTCGACTCTACTGAAAGCCAACCTCCCCTTAATGGCCAGGCAGAAATGACTTTGTCTGACAGCTTCCTGTCCTTTTCTGGGACTCTGGCAGCTCTCTTAACCTCCCTGTGGCCCAGTTTCATATCTAGACCTAATAATAGTAACTCCCTCATAGGATTATAGTGATGCTCAAATGAAGAGACTTGCAAAGAGCTTTAAAGAGGAAATAAATTTAATAGGTGTGTTAGCTAACATGTACTGTTGCTGCGACCCCTTTACCCCTTCCTTGTTCCAAGGTTTTACTATTTCAGATCCAAAGGCTACAAAGTATAGTGCCTTGACAATAGTAGATAGCCAATAAATAATACATAGAATTAATTAACGAATTGATACAGGAAACATGAGTCCTGTCCTCAAGAAATTCACAATCAGTAGAAGAAGCAGACACATACACAACCCACGACAGTAAGAGTCAGTTTGTAGATCACACCACAATGGTATGAAATATGAAGGCTCGTGATTAATTCTTCCTGGAAAGATTAGAGAAGGTGCCACCAGGAAGAGTTGACAGTGAGATCAGACAATTTGACTGAGATGGATTGAGTTCCAGGTGTGAGGAATCATTTAGAGATAAAATTGCTCATGAGAAAAAAGGAGACACAGACTTGGAGCTCAGAGAAGCTGGTTAGAGCTACAGACAAAGAAACCAGATCCATCACCTAAAGGTGATCAGTGAAGCCTGAGGGTCCTGAGACCAAGAATGGGAAAGGACAATACTTGTAAAACCATAATGGAGGGAAAGCACTTTGAAATTGTTAAAAGGCTTGAAATGGGAGTTGACACCTGGTGATGATGATGGCATTAATTATAGCACTGACAAGAAGTCATGGGGCTTGTTGTTCAAGAATACTTTGCGATCTCTGAAGAAATTCTTTCTATACACGGTTCGGGCAGAGAACAGAGATGAGTATGTGAATGGGTGGAGGAGATTGATGCCGATTACTTGCTCTACAGTGGAGCAGTGATGGGAGAGAGGCCAATGGAACACAGAGACCACAAGGCAAGCACTCTCTAATGAACAGCCATGACCCATTTGGGCATGACATAGGTCACAAAACAGAAGTAAGAGCGTCGGGAAGAAGGAAGCTAATCAAGACTTTAGGTCTGATTTCCAGGTTATAGAAAATACAGGAGATTGAGCACCTCGTTAAACAACACCAAGAAGGAGCAATCAGAAAAATTCAGATTACGGGACATTTTACAGAACTGACCTGCTTTCTTCAACAAGTCAATAGCATGACAGGAAATAAAAGGGGGCTGAGAAAATGTTCTTGATTAGATTAAAATGAAGTGATGTGGCAATCAAATATAATATGTAAGCCCTACTTGAATCCTAATTTAAATAAACCAGTTGTAAAAAGACATTTTTGAGACAATGATAGAATTTGCATAAAGCATGGCAAAATATTACAATCATTGAATCTGGATGAAGGGTCCATGGGGAATCATTATTTTATCCTCTCCACTTTTGTTTATTGTTTGAAAACGGTTATAATAAAAGTTTAAAACAAAAAAATATGAAAAGAGATAAATGGCAGAGGGAACAGAGTCCCAGGAAAGAAGCAGAGAGAATGGCTTTGGGGCACAAGAAGGGGTTTTGTCCTTTGGAACAGGAGAAAATCAACAAAGGACAAGTGCCAAGACTGCTGCAGGGTGGAATAAGGGTAGTAAAGGAAGATGAGGAAGGGCTTGTTGGTGACCTCTGAATTCTCAGCAAAGGAAGGGACTAACTTGTCTCCCCACGATAGAAGAAACAAAGCATTGGGATTGGAGCTTGAGGAGGGAGAGAACGTCTGACAAGGCCATTCATGATGCCAGAGAAAACAAACCATGGCGGAAAACCACTATAGAGTCAGCATTGAGGACCTGGGGGACACTCGACTGCATAGTTTTATAGAAGGTCTGGTCAGAAACTCTGAGGTCTCACCAAAGGGGAGACAGTCATATTGTTTCTGGGGATTTCAGTGCCTCACACAAAGAGGTGAATTGTTTGGGGACTTTGGAACTGTGTCTGGACCAGCTAGAGGTAGCTTGCTTATTGTTTGTTCATATATTTGTTTTTACAATAAAGAGATTTTTATTATCTCTTGGACGAGACCATAGAGGTGGCTTTCCCTTTTACCAGTGCTCAAGAGAGATGCTGCCTATGGTAATTTATTAACCTCCAAAGATCCCACTTCTCCTCCCAATCACCCATGCACCATAATAAGAGGTACTCAGCCACTTCATCCTCTAAATAGACAAGTCTTATCAGCACAGGTCCGGGGGTGTCAGATTGCTGACACATTTTGTCCCCTATAGCACCTAGTACAGCTGATAGCAATATTAAGGCTCTGGTTCCTGCTCCTGCTTCCTGGTTTGGATTGGTGTCTAAAGCCAAAAATACCCACCGGTAACTTTTCTTAATGTTGTCCCATGAAAGCCAAACCTCCCTCCTTTGTGCAGTAGGTGACTCGTTCGGTTTCTATTTTTCTCAGGGTCCTTTAGATTCTTTTTTCCCTCCCAGCCAGACTCTTTAAAACCCCACTGCAGTCCCCTGCCAGAAACCCCCAGAATTCAGAGATGCAATGCCCCGAATACAAGATGTGAATTTCTGCAGAGCTTTGAGTGATTACAGTTGTGTAAGAAACGCTTACCATAGAGTGGCTTTCAGTACTCAGATAAATTAGCAAGTCAGTCTTAGTTATGCTTAAGGACGACTTTGTGTAGGGGAGTGGAGAGAGACACACAGATTTCTCCTCAGGGAAGAAGGAGAGGCAGAACAGCAAATTAAAAATCTCTGGCACACAGCTATTCGGAGAAACTGCCACTTCCTTGCTTCTGTTGATGGGCTCCGAAGCCTCTCCATCATGGAAATTTTCTGCACTTGTGGAAAATCTCCCGGAGTGCAGAATGACAAGAATCCTACCGGTGTGGGGCTGAAGGGTACTTTTCTGGCTCTCTGGGAAGGAAGGACTTGCTAATTAAATGACTGGTGTCAACCAGAGTCCCAGGGAATCATTTAAGATACACAAGAGAGAGAAAAAAATTGCTCTTCACATGACAAGGGATGTGTAAAAGACTTTACATTGAGCCTGGCACACAGTAAGTGCTCCAAAATACTGTCCCCTTGTAAAATGACTTCGGTGAATGAAAGTGGGCATGCGTGAAGCTTCTGGGCACCTAATAACATTCTGTTTCTTGATTTAGATTCTGTATTCAGCTTGTAAAAATTCATGGAGTTGTATATATACAATCTCTCTACTTTTCCCTACACAGATTATACTTGAATTAAAAGTCACTGATTTTTTTTTTTTAAATACTGCTTGTTAAAAGTGAATGATCTATTCACTAAACTAAGGCCACTCTACTTGAGTTCATTAAAGCACTTACTTGAAAGATTTGCATTTTATATCTTTTCAAATATTCAGTGATTTGAAACTCCCCTCCAATGTTTTTCATGGGCTTCTTTAGCAAGTAAGTGTAGGAGGAAAGGCCAGAGAGAAGGAATCCTATAATAATACCCAATACATCATAATTTTAATTATATAATTATTTGTGAAATTTGTGTGATTATTTGCTTAACATCTGTCTCTCCTACTGGATTGTGTTTGTCATGAGAGCCAGGAGCATTCTCTCCCTTTCATCATTATATTGTCAGCACCTAGCAAGGTGCCTAGCATATAGTAGATGCTCAATAAACAGTTGTTGACTGAGTGGATACATGAATTTGAAATCCAGCCTTAGTTTTATTTGGGTAAAAAGCTAGGGGATTCTTTGGACAAACCCTGGCTAAGACATAAATCTGTGCCCCTAATACTGTAAAAAATAAATGAGAACACAGAAAAAAAAAATCTTTCAAGGAGGCTCTGAAGTGCCTTATTGTGCAAATTTTTGAAAATAAAATGTCAAATTGCTTTGTCCTTTTTTAAATCACATACAATTTTTCATCTTAGTAGTACCTGGTACACTGGTTTCCCTTGTTTTAAGTGTATTAGTGATTCTTCATATTTATATGTAATAATCCTTTAGGATAAGGTCACAAAGAACCCAAGGGAAGAATAAATGAAATATAAAAGTCAAGGCTGCCTTTTTAATAATAAGAAATAGCCTATGCCAAAGAGAGAGAAAGTACCTGGTAAGCACAAAAGAAAAAGAGGAGAAATACATTATGTCAAAAGATGCAGAAGCTAGGGAAGAAGACACTTTAACAAGAATCCAAAAGAACTGAGAGAAAAAATGTGCCTCTTAGCTGCCTGGATATGGGTATGGAGGTTGGGGGCAAGGGCACCCATTTAGAAAGTTATACCCAAGTACAAAACTGGCCAGAGGCAAAGCTTGAAGCGGAGAAGAGTGCTCTCAACCAGTGCTCCTTTTTCCATTTCGGGGCATCCCCCCAGCATCCTCACCCACCACCAAACACCCACTGTCCTTGTGCTGCTGGCTCTCTGTCCTGTCCTCCCCATAGAGTCGTGTTTCCATTTCCCCCACCTGCCCAGTTGCTATCTCTGACTCCTGGCTTTTTTCTCCTTTCAATTCTCTGTCCTATGTCTATGCCACGATCTAAGCTCTTTTCTCCACTTAAAATTCCTTTCATAACTTTAAAAAAAAATAACAACTTTACTGAGACAATTTACATACCATGCAATTCACCCATTTAAACTGTACAATCCAATAGTTTTTAGTATATTCACAGAGTTGTGCAATCATCACCACAGTCAATGTAGAACAGTTCCATCATCTCAAAAAGAAAACCTGTTCCCATTAGCAGTCATCCCCATTTCTCCCCAATTTCCAGCTGAGACAACCACTAATCTCCTTCCTGTCACTATAGATTTGCCCCTTACAGACATTTCACATGTGTGCCATCATATGGTATGTGGTCCTTTTTGTCTGGCTTCTTTCACTTAGCCTCATGTGTTCAAGGTTCATCCATGTTGTGGCATATGTCAGAACTCCATTTCTCCTTTATTGCAAATAATATTCTGTTGAATGGCTAGACCACCTTTATTTATCCATCATCAGTGGATGGACATTCCACCTATTTCCACTTTTCGGCTATCATAAACAATGCTGCTATGAACATTTGCCTGGTGTTCTTTCATAGGATGTTAGAACTGGAAGGAAGTTTAGCCATAATCCGGCCGAATCTCCTTTCAACTCAGGAGTCCATGACACAGCAAAAGGAAGGTGTAGAAAGGATAGGATGGCATAAGCCTGAACCCAACTTTCTGCACCAGTATCGTCAAAAGTAACTCTTCATTTGATCACTTGGTGAACTCAGTCATGTGCCATCACTACTACTTTGACTCTGAATGGTTTCTTGCTTCACCTTATGTTGAAGTCCTTAGTTGAACCTCAGTAAAATGGATGGTTTTCTTCTGGTATTTTTAGTATCTCTAGAAGCAGGCTACTTCCACAGGTTTTCTCAGACTCCAATGCACTCATTCAAATCCAACACCTAAAAAAAATGTCTTTCTACCCTTAACTACAAGTGCTGTCGGTATTGCTCCTTTGATCAATCTGATCTTCTTCTCTGTCTTTGTTTTTCTGCATTTTTGTGCAGTTATGCATTGCCTTATTCTGCTAAAATGAGAAACTATTTTTTCTCCATCTTGGGATATATAAGACTTCACTATTGTCAGTTGGTCTTTGGGTACTGTGTTAACCTGGACCAGCCCAAGTTTTCCCTGTTTTACACTAATCTGTTGGCTGGTATAAATCTGAGACTTTTTTTTTTTACCTTTTGAGGTAAAAAACCTGATTCTTAAACCTAAACTTTCTCCAAGGTCCCTTATCCAGTGGGTGGTTTTGGCTCCCTGATTCTCTAAGATTTCAAACTGGAGTATGCATTCACATACATTAAACGTTTCTAGGAAGTATATATTAGTGTGTAGTTTCAACAGAATCAATTTCCAGATCCTCAACTTCTGTCTGAACTGTTCCCTAATTGATATGGGTGAGAGTGTGGCTGTTCATGCTGTTTTCCTTGACCACTAATCACGCTTGTCCACCTTAATGAAAGAAAAACTCACCTCTTGCCCATCGTAAATGTACTTCAATGTATTACCCCAGAGTGTAAAAAAGAAAAGAAACCCAGGACACCAAACAATGTGACAATCTTAAATTTGTATGTAAGATAAAAAAGTGAGTGTCTCTAATGACAGGGAAAAGAACTTACAAATCAAATGGTTTCCAATTCTTTGCTTTGTTCAGAATTGAAAACCTTAGTTGATGGATCATTAAGAATCATTTTTAGTAACAATTATTGACAGCTACCCATATAACCCCTTTTCAGTTCCATCTACTTACTTATATGAATGAAGTTTCTCAATATTTATACCTATAAAAATAGGAATATTAGCTAACACTAGCAATAAGTCATATGCATCCAAGAATACATAAACAACCTGAAAAAAGTATAACTTCATCTGTTTCAAGATATACATTTGTAATAAAATTTTACTCCTGTCTGTTCTGTCCATATGCAGCTCAGGAGTCAGTCAGAGATGTGGGTAGATAGCTTTTGGGGGTGTCCCCTCTCTTTCCCTTCCAGAAAGAGTGGTTCTCGCCACTCCCTTTGGGGTTTAGTTTCCTGATGTTTTTCTTATTCTCTAGGCCTGAAAAATTGCAAGTTTTGTCCTAGGTGCTGCTGCCACATGCAGACTATACTTGGCCCCAGACAGGAACGTATTTGTATAATCTAGTCTTCCTTCTCCAGGCAAGTATGAACTTCCCACCAGAGCCTATACACTTCTGTTTACCCTCTTGTGCCTTCAGATAGTGGGGTTTTATTTTAAACTATGTCCAGATTTTTCAGTTGTTTTCCATGTGGATGGAGGAAGAGTCTTGTTCATCATACCACATCAGCACCCAATTTTGTTTTAAATGTCTATCAGCGTTTAGGATAAGCTGGGAATGATATCGCTTGCCATTATTTAGACTAAGGATGAAAAATTTAGATATCAACCTTATAATATAAAGGGATTTTTTTCTTTCAAAATTACTTTAAGGGTGTGGTATCAGAAACTTCGGAGCCATCTCAGGCCCTCCAGCCTCACCTGACTCTTGCCGGAGCCACCGTGGCCACCAGCACTGCCTGGGTTCTGATTTTGTGCAGGTAAAATCTGATAGTGCCTCAACTCATGCCTGCACCAAATGCCTCTTGCCTCCCATCCTGCTGACTACGAAGCACAGGACACTGTAGGACCAAACATGGAGCCCACATCTCCATGACCCAGAGTTTGAGGATGTTAAGACTCTGTGGGTAGACCTCTGACAGATGGGAGATGGATACTGGGGGGTAAGTTCTCTTTCTCCCTCAAGAATATCTGTCCTAATTGTAGTTATCCAGCTTTGCAGGGTCAGTCCAGCAGTATCAACCAAGTAGTTGTATTTAGTAGAAGCCAAATCAATAATGCATTATTGGGTTGACTTTCCTGCCATCCCTGGCTCCCATCACTTTTTCCTCATTCCTTTTTCCCCAAGATGGCACACAATGCAGGCGTAGTAGAGTAGCTTTGTTTTCTGGGGTAGCCAGTTTAAGAAAGGAGTACATAACCCCACCTGTAGGCTTATGGACAGAGATTCAACAACCCACTCATTACACCTAATCTCTGGTCTTCTTAGCTCTCCTGCCACTCTGACCTATGCATCTCTAAGCCGCCGAGTCCCATCCTGCTCTGAAAGCTTGCTCAAGTTTCAGTGGTCCACTTTGCTCATCAGGAGGAATTTTATACCTGACCTGTGACTTTGGAGAAAACAGAATTATCTTCCAGGTCCAGAGCTTCTAGAAAGGCTACTTCCTAAAGAAACAGTAGACCCTGGAACCCTGACTCTTCAGTCTTTATTTTTTTCCCTTTTCCAAAAATGTTCCCTTTCTATCTTATTTATGAGACAAAGAAGAAACCATCTCTGGTAAATGCACAAGAGAGGAAGCTGGCATTCAAACTGCCCATGTTCCATCAGACAAGCTCTTTTTAATACCTTAGTAATTTCCTGCTCTTGATCATGGAGTTTCATCTCCTACATTCAGCTATCCTGTCAATGGGACAAATGACAGGACCAGAACCAATGAGTGAACAATGAAGAGAAGCAAATTGTACTCTGATATAAGGAAGAGCTTTCCAATAATTGGTGAAATTAAACAAGCAGAGCAGACAGAATGAGTGCCCTGTGGAATTGTAGGCGCTCTGGCTGGAAGTTCCAGCACAGAGGTTGTATAATCCCATTTGGAATGCTTTGGAGCAGAAATACTCAGGCTTGATCCCTGAGTTTCTGATTCAATAGTTTGAGTTAGAGAAACTGCACTTTTAACAAGTATTGAGGTGATGCTAACAAGTCTAGCCCAAAGACCATACTTTGAGAACTACTGTAGTGATGTTCTGATAAGATAACCCCCAAACAGAGATGCAGGAGACTGTAGTGATTCAGAGCACAATATTTTGGAATTGGATTACACCTGGGTTTGAGTCTCAGTTCAGCCATATACTAGCTGTGGATTTAGGCAGTCTACTAACCCTCACTAAGCCTGCTTCCTCATCTGCATAATTGGAAAACTAACCAGTAGGACTTACTCACTGGGCAATTGTGAGTAATAAATATATCACAAGCAAAGTAGCCATTAACATTATCCTTCATTATTTGCAAGGAACCATAATATGACCTCTTATGTGGCTATTATTACTATCTGGCTTTCATCACTATAGGAAGAAGGCCCCTTTCCTTTCCAGAAGAACAGCTGTTCCCAGAGCAGAAGCAAGGCCACCTACCCACAGCAATAATCTATACATACTACCTGTCAGGAAACAAAGTGGGGCAACATTTGTTTTCCCAGGAACATAATATCAGCATGTACACATCACCTCAAGTAAACCAACTTTCTAGAAAAAAATGGCTTCCCCTGTGCCAAAAAATATAATAATTAAAATAATCACCTGTCTACTCAGGAAAGTCAATATCGACCACTACGGAGGAAATCACTATAAGCAAATGAGGTTTTCTAAAAATAAAGACAAAGTGCTATTCAGGATACCATATACAATCCAAATTTTCCTTTGAAGGAAAGAGTCCAGTGAAATCTCTTTTTGACGTCAGTGGGCATTCCAGGCAGTTCTGGGAGCCTAAAAGCATCTCTGCTGACAAAAGGGATTGTTCAATCCTATCCCTCAAATGTGTTTGCCTACTGAGTCTCCGTGCCAGTCTTTCCAAGCAGGGGAAGTGAATTTGTGATTTCCTTCCCACACCGGTCCCTCATCAACCAAGTGAGGGCAATCCCCTGTGGACACAAAACGGGCATCTGACTCACATTCCGGGCTTCATTAACAAGAGCATTTGGATGGGTAAGTCCTCAAGGGACAAAGAAAACAAAGAATAGAAAGGAAAAGCTGGCTCTGAAAGGCACAAGAGCACCAAGAGACTTCAGGGCATCTCATCCCGTTTCTTGCTGGAGCACACACATCGGAATTCCGCTCTGCCGTGGACCAGCCCCCAACCCCGTTCCCATGGGGTTCTGGCTGCTGGGGGCAGCCCTCCGCAAGACAATATCCCTATGGAGATGGAGAAGGTTCTGGGAACGGCGAACGATTAAGAGATTCCCACTACTTTTGAAGGCGGTTTAGCTAGGAACAGGGAAAGCCAGCATCTAGTGAGCAAAGACTGAGCACTAAGCCTTTGTCAGACATGACAAAGCCTTTAGAAAGCCTTTAGGACCAAACATGGAGCCCACATCTCCATGACCCAGAGTTTGAGGATGTTAAGACTCTGTGGGTAGACCTCTGACAGATGGGAGATGGATACTGGGGGGTAAGTTCTCTTTCTCCCTCAAGAATATCTGTCCTAATTGTAGTTATCCAGCTTTGCAGGGTCAGTCCAGCAGTATCAACCAAGTAGTTGTATTTAGTAGAAGCCAAATCAATAATGCATTATTGGGACAGGCACCTGGGATAGGCACCTGGGATAGGAAGGTGGGCAGGCACCTGGGATAGGAAGCCCACACAACACCTGGCTCTGCCTTCAAGAAGGCCTGGTCAGTCCGGGAGCTTCCATAACACATTTGGTTCCTAGGGAGATGGGATATTCTGTGTGTCTTTGTGAGACAAGATACAGGAAAGCCTGAGAGGGGGCCTCTGGGACTCCCACTGATTTCCGCACAATAGGAGGGAAAAACAGAACAACCACTCCAGTTTCTCCCTCAGAGCTCTGAGGAACAACAGGTACCTGGGGCTTCCTCTTCAGGTGGCCTCTACGGGGCAGCAAACCCAGCCCTCCATATCCTAGGGAGCTAGTCACCTAGGAAACGACCTAACAGAGATAAGCAAAACTGGGTCTTTGATAACATGTGGGCATTTGCTGATAACATGTGGGCATTTGCACTTCACGAAGTGGAGCTCGGAAGTCAGGCTAGCAGGAGAACATAGTATCTCACGTTGTTTGTTCAGCACTGTGTACTTTACCAAAAGTCTCCACATCCAATTAAAGAAATATTTATGACATCCCTAACAGAAGTCAAGCATTTTGGAGCTATTGCCTTATTATAATTTTGATATCTACCCTGTTCACTAGTTATTGCTGTCAGGAAGTGAATCTGAGAGATTATGAGTTTGGCCCAAATCCAAACATCGAAAGAGTATGAGCAGAATTAAGTTTTCTGGCTCTATTAAATCTCCGATGTTTATTATGTTGCCTCCAAGCCATTTGCCCACGGGCAACCTCAGAGGGGAACATCTCTTTACAAGTAGATGTCTTGAACAGTGTGAGTCTCATTGTGCACCCAGAGAAATGGTGAGGGACGGACATAAATTGAGCATCTGTGTGCTGCGCCCTTTTATACACGCTCTTTGCGAACGGCTGATCATGTCCCCCAGATTCATATGTCGAAGGCCCAACTCCCAGTACCTCAGAATATGGCCATGTTGGCAGACAGGCCTTTAAAGCGGTCGTTAAGGTAAAATGGGGTCATTTGGGTAGACTCTTAACATGATACAACTGATGTCCTCATGCGACGATCATCTGTAATTCAAGGAGAAAGGCCCTCAGAAGAATCCAACTCGGCTGACACCTTGGTCTCAGACTACAAGTCTTCAGAGCTGTGAGGAAAATAGATTTCTGTTGTATGAGCCACCCAGTCTGTGGTATTTTGTTACGGCAGCCCTAGAAAACTGATAATACACTACCTCACTTTATTTTTATAATCTCTGTAAATGTAAGTGTAATATCCATTTTTTTTTGAGGTGATGAATCAGAGGCTCAGAAAGGTAAAGTAACTTTAAGGAGATCACACAGCCAGCAAGTGGCAGAGCCCAAAACTGTCTGATTGTAAATCCTCTTCTCTTTTTACGCCCTACCTGGCCCCTTAGGCACACTCAGGTCTGACTCTGAAACCCCTCTGTGCCCTGTTCCAAAACATTAGACTTAGAAATTCCCACGAGGATGAAAACATTAACAGAGAATGTCACACAGGAACCTGAGCTGGGGATTTCAAAGACACAAGACTGAGTAGGGCTGTTGGAGACAGAGGAGCTATAAATAATAACTACAGTATTTGTAGAAAAGTTAAGAAGGAGACCGGTTTCCTTCTGTGAACCAAAAGGCTTTTAAGCTTCAGGAAATTCTCACACTTTTTTCAGCAGAGGAAGATTTACCACACTTTTTGGGGTTCAGAAGACCAAAGACTGATAACGGATTTTTAGCTGGGAAGTCTCCCAGAGAACCCTTTGCATATCTGTGTGCTACCTCATCAACATTAGCAGAGTGGGTAAACATGCTCAGTTTGCAAACTGCAGGCTTCAAATGTCAAATGTCAAACTTCTTTAACTCAACTTCTATGTCATGCATTAGTCCCACCTGTTGACAGAAAACTTGACCTAGTCCCTTGAGGTGAAAAGAGTAGTCACTTCAAACCTAAAGCTGGTCCTGTCCATATTCCTCTCCCCCACCTTCCTCACCCAGGTGGCGGCTGTCCTTCCATCTACCTTCCTTCCATTATGGGCACTTGCTAGAAGTCTCAGACTCCCTCAGGTTTCCAACTGGGGTCTTTGTGTTTCCCTTCTTTCTCAAGGTACACAGGCATCACTGAGCTCATTCTGAAGCCCTTCCTCCTGCTGGATCCTCCAGGTTGTGCCACATCAGGCCCATCTATGGGAACCCAGAGCGGCCCTATCTCCCCCTTGACGCCCCCTCCCGGGACACAGTGACCCCACCTGCAGCAAAAGGTGGTCTTGACTCGCAGATTCCCAACCCTTAACACCATCTCAGCCCAGAGTGGGAAGGCCAGCTTGAACCCTTTTCCAGGGACACTCACCTTGCCTCAAGGTCCCCTACTCCCACTGATTCTCCCGTGGCCTTAACTGGTCCCCGGGGCCAGGACGTCTGGGGGCACAGCTCTGCTTTTAACAGTCCATCCTGTTTGAGCAGATGATGAAGAGTGACTCAACTCTTACAAGTCACAACTTCGGCTTTTAAAACCATGGTTCTGCTTAAACCATGGTTTAAGAATTTCTAAGTCCCTGATTTCTCACCTCAAAAATGGACAAGATTATACCTCCCTTTACAGGGAAATTATACGAATGAAGTGAGCCTAGAACAGAAAAGCCAGGAATTGGACTCTTTGCTGTCTGTATTATGTGAAATCCTTGCCCAATACGATCATGCTACTGAATGAGAGAGGGTGAGTCCAGGGATAGTACGGAATTGCAAAGGAAGAAAAGTGCCCAATTATATTCTAAATCTTACCACCACTGTATCATAATAAATGTATATTATATGTAGCTATATATTTATATATTATCTATAAATAAATTTATTATAACAACATAATACACAATAAGAACTATAATAATAATTATATAATATAAATTATTATAAATTTATAAATATAAATATATAAATAAATTATATATTATATGTTATTGTGTATTATGTTATAGGTTATAATAATAACATAATATAATAACATAAATAATATAATAATCATTATATATTATCTTATTGTGTATTGTGTGTATTCGACTTCTCTGTCACTCATAAAATGGGAGCTTGGTTTTGGCTCTGCTCTCCCTACGAGACCAGACACCTCCTTAGAAGGCAACACCCTCATTCAACAGAGGTACAAGCTTGCCCTTCTGACAGTCTCTCTCTCTCTCTCTCTCTCTCTCTCTCTCCATTCCGGTTTCAGTTCAAATGTCACCTCTTCAAGGAGGCCGGCTCTGCCCCTCCTTCAAACGGCACACACTCGACACTCCTCACCCTCTTCCCTTGCCCTGCTTTATTTTTCTTCAGCTCTTGTCACTTCCTGACATTCATTATGTGTCTGCTTGTTTCTTGTACATTGTCAACCCCCCCACACGCTCCTAGGATGTAAGCTCTGGGGGAGCACGATCTCGCCAGCTCTGTTTCATGCCACACTCCCAGTGTCTGGAACAGTCCCTGCACATCACAGATAGTAAGTCTTGGTGGAACAGCCTGGCTATCACCCCCCTTGCCTCTCAAAGACAGCCCTGAAGGCTCTAGCTCAAAGTACCCAGAATCTTGAAAAGAAGCACCCTGAAACTTGCTATCTGCCTTCTTTTAGGACCCAAAGTGTGCGTCCTTCCTCTGCATTTCTCCTCCTGCTGCTGACTCCGCAGGGTTCTCAAGTGCTGCCTTAGCCCTTCTGTGAGTGGGCTTCCGGGGAGAGGCACTCCGTCAGGAGGGCCTGCTCTGCCCGCCCCAGATGCTGGACCCCCACAGCAGCCTCAGTCTCTTCTGTCTCCCCTCCCGGGAGAGAGGGGGCCCTGCTGGGGAGGAACAGGCACCACCAGGACCCGCAGCCCTTCACTTTCTTCAGAGAGGCTTACAGCGTCTTGAAGTCTGAGTGTTGGCCTGGAGCTGGAGGGAGTAACATCACCCACCCCCAGGGATAGCCAGCCGCTCTGCCAGGGGGTCAGTTCCTTCTCGGGCTTTCCTTGCACACCAGGCACCAGCTTCTTCTGCGCTCCTTCTCTCCCCACCCCACTTTGGTACTCGTGCTTCCCTACAAGGTCCTTCCCAACTTCCTTTGCCTGGCAAACTTTCACTGGCTTTCGGGACTCAAGGCAAAGGTCGAACTTCCCTGACCCCCACCTCCTTCCAGCCTGGGTGAGCCCTCCGCCTTCCCAAGAGACCCTATGTTCTGCTAAGTCAGAATTTATCGCTTCTGTCTCCCCTACTTGTGAGCTAGCCTACTGAAAACAAAAGCTCTTTCTTTTGCACCTCCTGTCCCTCCCCCAGAGTGAGACACAGAGATGGTGAAATCTGCATGTGCTCGCGCATTGATTCATCCCATAAATACTGGAGCACTAGAGCAAAGACGGAAGACAAGATCTCTGTGCTCAAGAAGTTTATATCCTAATGGGGGAGACAGACCATAAACACACAAATAACTAGATTAGTATTAGGATCGTGAAGGAAATAAACAAGGTAATTTAACCAACATCAGCAGCAGAATCCAGCTTTAGGAGGAGGGGTCAGGGAGGCAGAGGAGAATGAACGCATAAAAGAATGAGTGAACGAATGAGTGAATGAATGAATGAGATTGCAAACACAGTGAAGCTGAGATCAGAAAGCAGCTCAGTCACTAAAGGCCCCGCTATCTTAGGACAGTCTCTATCCCCTCCAAGTCCAGTGGGCAGTAGAGGCTTAAGCCTGGTGCTATATGCATGTGATAGTGGAGATTAATTCACCCAAAGATCCCTTCCCAGCTGCTTATCTTTGGGGTTAGTGAGGGGGGTGGCATTGAGATTATGGACAATCCTGTCGGAATAATTAAAAAAAAAAAAAAATGCAGCTATTCCCAAGAGACCACCGTCCTGAAGCCCTGAGGCTGGCCTTGGGGATACCATTAAAAGACCTGTGGAGCTGACATTCGAGCCCCGGGGAGGCGCAGGTGTAAACATTTAATGATGACACATGGGGAGAAGTACCACAACAGGGAAGTGCACAGGGAAGTGGAGGCGAGGAGGGGCAGGTTATTTCTGCAGAGGTGTGGAGGGTTATTAGCAGGGGCAGGGAGGGAGTGTTCCTAAGATCTCTTTTGAGTGCAACCTTGATGGGAAGGTTAACAAAAGGTTGGAGGCAGCAGGAATGCTTCCAGTGGAGAAGAAAGCAAGAAAAAAGGAAGACCAGGGTGAAGCACAAGGGTGGGGAGTGGTGCAGGCTGGTGGTGGAGGAGAGCGGGTCAGCCAAAGGAAGCTAAGGCCAAAGTGGACCCTGTAGGGCTCATCTGTGATTCCAGGAGGCAGCTGGCCAAGAATCCAGAAACTTGCATTTAAATTCAGATACAACCTCTGAAAGGAATGCCCAACAAAATTGCCCTGCAAGGTGGGGCAGGGATGGCTGTGCAGCCTCTAGGAATCCAGCCCTCTGAGAGAGACACCTGCTGGGAAGCCAAAGAAAGGAAGGAAGGAAGTAGAGCCGATTTCTGGCTCATGCAGACCAACAATAGAGGGGACCCCCCCGAGTTCCTGTCTCAGGTGCTGCTGACCGACCCAGACAGCATTGCTAGGGGGGCTACCTGCTGGAAAGGTGGGGTCCTGGGTGAGGACCCCTCTGCTCCTCCTCTGGAGGTGCTGTCCTGCCCCATCGAGTCTATAACATGCACCCTTCCTTCCAGTGACAGGTGCAGGGCACAGCCAAATGGGGTCCTTTTGTCAGCAATGACAGAGTTGCCGGGCCTCTGAAGAATGCAGTCCACACCTAATGGGGACAGCATCTGTGTTCTCCAGGGGAGGAAGGAATTGCCTGCTGTTGTCCTACCAGGTGTTCTGACACAAAGACCTTTATGAGAGTTCCCCAAATGCCAGGCCTAGCGCCTGCCCAGAATGGAAAACAAATGCAGACATATGGCAGATACAAGACTATGTCCCAGTAATAAGTAATAGGCAGCACGCGTGAGTGCTTAGTCTGTGCCAGAACGTAAGCACACGTACATAAGTGCTCGTGGGCCAGCTCCTTTGGTTACACTGGACAAATGAGACCAACTTCGACGGATTCTCAGGTTTGCCCCACGCACGGCACATTGGACTCTGAGTGGGAATCCTGCCTTCTGTGCCTCTGAGCATGAGGGATGTCTCAGCAAAGCCTCCACTCCTGTATACTTCAGATTCTTCAGCTATAAGGCGTGTTGACTGATTCCTTTAGAAGTCTCAGGTCTGAGAGAGGAGGGCACAAACCCCTCACGGCAGGTAGAGTAAACACTTGGGAACAAGTCTGGTGAGGTGTCCATTCACAAGTGCACACGTGAGTCTCAGTTGCTCTTAGCTCGCCCACACACAGGGCTCCAGGAAGACAGGAGCACCTCTCCACCCTGCTCTACCGCACCCTGTCTGCCGCCTTGGGCTCCCCGATTTACTTCCTCATGGAATTTCCTGTGTCATAAATCTGCACCCTCGCCTCCTCCCTCACCCATCCCTGGCAGGCATACATGTCACCCCAGTTCTGACCTCCCCAGGTGTATCCTGACCAGAACTCTGCTCTCTGAGGTCCTGATCCATGCTCCAGCCCCACTTTGGAAGGGGCTGGGCCAGGCAGGGAGCAGATTAGGTCAGAAGCAAGGGAGAGAGGAACTTCAACACAGGGGTAGAAAGAGACAAAAATAAGAACCCAGAAGAGCAGCAGAAGAAAGGGAGAGAAGAGGAAGAGGAAAAATGCTTCAGCCATGGAAAGATGAAGGGGAGGTGGGGTATAAAGAAGACTGAGCGAGGAGGCCCGGTACAGCAGTAGGAGGAAGAGGTTGGGGCCGGGGATTAAGAGGAAAGGTGATTGCCAGTAAGAGGCAACTGCAGGAGTCTGCTCTTGTCCTGGCCTAGTGCTTCTCAAATGTTAGTGTGAATAAAAATCACTTGGGGGGGCGCCTCAGTTGGTGAAGCGTCTGACTCTTGATTTTGACTTGGGTCATGATCTCAGGGTCCTGAGATCAAGCCCGTGTCAGGCTCCTTGCTGGGCGTAAAGCCTGCTTGAGATTCTCTCTCCTTCTCCCTCTGCCCCTCCCCCCACATGTTTGCATGCTCTCACTCTCAGGCTCTCTCTCTTAAAACAAACAAACAAACAAACAAACAAACAAAAAATCACTTGGCATGCTTGTTAAAACACAGATTCCTGGCCCTTATTCCAGACTTCTGATGCCTTAGGTCTGAGCGGGTCCTGGAAATTTGTTGCTTTTTAGCAAGCAGCCAGGGAGCTTCTGATGAAGGCATTAAGAAACACTGTCCTGAGAACCCCTTGTGGCACATCGAACTCTGAGGTAGTCACCCTCAGGATGTGACCTTTTAAATGCTCAACTTTGGAACTCAGCTGCTGTACAACGAATGCAAATTGGGGCGCCAGTGACGGGCTGGTTCTGCTCTCCAGCCACCTGCAGAAATCTGGGAGGCTGACAGATGCTTCCTGAATACAGGATTCTCATCTGTGGTCTGGAAGGTTAAGTTAGACCATCTCGAAGGACCCTTTCATCTAGAAGGATCCTATTTTCCCAAAAGGTGATGCCCCTCCAGATCTAGCTAGCTGGATTCTGTATTCAGAGACCAAAAACTTGCCCCAAATTCCTTTCTCTTCTAGCCATAAGTGTGAGACAATAGTTGCCCGTTTAAAGACAGATTTTAAGAACCAATTTTGTGCTTCACAACCTGCTTTGAAGTTGATGCCACTATGTTAAATTATGTGTGTAATTTTTTATTCACATCTTTCCATTTGAGTATCTCCGCTTCTTTGCAAGGAGGATTACTTGCATTTTAAGGAATTTGTAAAGCATAGAAATCAAGATCAAGGTGTCAGCAGGTTTGGTTTTTTCTAAAGACTCTTTCCTCAGCTTGCAGTGGCTGCCTGCCTGCTGTGTCCTCACATGACCTTTCCTCTGGGCCGCATCCCTGGCGTCCCTCTGTGTGTGCAAATTTCCGCTTATGAGGACTCCAGTCATACTGGATGAAGGCCCACCCCAACAGCCTCAATTCTATTTACTCACTCCTTTAAAGGACCCACCTCCAAATAAAATCGCATTCTGAGCGTTAGGGCTTCAGTGTATGAATTTGGGGTGGGTCACAATTCAGCCCGAAGCAGTTCCAGTCACCTGTATCACGGACCTTTGGAGCAGGGCAGACGCCTGACCCAAAGACAGACAACTGATAGGATACCCAGCGGTCAGCAGGTGGCTTTATACGAAAATGACCTAGCGAGAGATGACGATGATTAACTAGAAAAAAAAAATCCTATTCCTCCTTGAGAACTTGAAGTGGGACGTAGAAAGAAAAGCAGGCAGATGGACATAGAGAGAAATGCTGAACTGTTGTTGTCCATCTGCAGCCTTTTCTAGCCCACGTACACCTCGCCCGGATGCTTCCCGCATTAGGCTCAATATAAACTCACTGAGTTTGGTCTAGAATAAGACTGATTCTTTCAGCAGTGTTAAATTTCCAAGCACCTGGCAATACCTGGCACCCTGCTTCATCTCTTGAACACCTAGTTTCTTGCTTCTGGTTTACTAAAAAGGAAAGATCTCCCACATCCACCTTTGAAAATGGCTTCTATTCAGAGGCAATGGAAATAACAAGAGTAAGAAACAACGTTGCCATATTCCAGGGTGAGGTACAAACTCTCTTCAATGTTTCCCTTACTATTCCTGTGGTACCAGCCACCCCAAACTTAGGACAAAACAAAACAAAAACATTGTATTATGCTCACATATTCTGTGGGTCAGGAGTTCAGAAAGGGACAGCTTGTCTCTACTACAATGTCTGGGCTCTGCTGGGAACACTTGAAGCTTCAGGGTTACTTGACCTTAAGAGATGGGACTCCTCCCAAGGCTCAGGACTCACGTGCCTCGTGGTCAATGTTGGCCGTTGGCTGGGCTCTCCGCTGGGGCGGTTGGCTGGAGCACCCACACAGGGCTCCCCTGTGTGTTTGCTCAGGCTTCAGTGCAGGGTGCCTGGCTTTTAAGAGTGAGCTTCCCAAGGGAACCGGACAGGATGCTGTATCGGCATTCGTGATCTAGCCTCACTTCTGCTGTGGGTCGTGCATCAGCCCACTCTCAAGGAAAGGGAACAGAGACCCTGCGCCTCCAAGGAGAGGTGTCAAGATCACATTGTAGGAAAGCAGGAAATGCTGTTGTGGCCGTCTTTGGAAAATACAGTCCCCACAGTTCACCCTCAGGCCACAGTACTTCACAGCCTTCCCACTAGCAAAATATCCTCTGCCCCTCCCCCAAGACCACCAAGTCCCATCCCATCATGAGCCCAGTTTAAGGCAGTCAGGTCAGGTCCAGGTGTGCAGGGTTATTCAGGGGCAGCAGCCGAGTCCCATCCTCCGGTCTACACGCCAGTGACCTAAGCGACCAGCCCCCACCCCATATGCAGTGACGGGGCCTACCCACTGTGGATACACGGGGAACAAGAGACACGCCGTGCCACGGGTCCCTAAGTGATTCTGAAATCCAGCTGGGCACATGGGGCCAGCTCCTGATTAGGGCTCAGCTCTGCAGCTCTGTTCTCTGGCTCTTTGTTCTCTTGCCTCTGAGTCCTCATTCCTTTGCCTGAGTTTGGCCTGAGTTTGCAGATGAGTGGTTTTCTCAGCCACCTCCCTGTCTGTACCAGTTGAGGGGTTCAAAGGTCTCCTTTCCTTTCGCACTGTTTCTTCGCTTTTAGTCCAAGCTGATACAGTTCTTTTAAAAACTTTGGACACTTTTTGGGGTATTGATTTATAATGTACTCCATTAGACAAAAAGCCGTGGCCACAAATCTCTCAGAGACAGGCCTTTCTTGAACTTTGGCTCCACGTGAGCCTGTTGTGGAACCACAACTTAAGATTTTTGGAAACCCCAATAGTGAACAGAGAGAGAGGCTAGATTCTAAGGGCCTCTCTGCCGCGAGGGTGGTACATCGAGGAAGAGCCACGAGGCGGGAAAGCTGAGCCCACATTTCCAGTCAAAGCCACAAGGAGGGCGAGAAGTGGCACGTGTACTTGGAGAGGTGATGTCAGACGCTCTCTGGAGGAAAGCTCTGTCGAATTAGGCCACAGGACTCTTACATCATTAAGCTCAGGTAATGAACTAATGGAGATGACCAAGCGCACAGGAAGTCACACCACTAGTGAGGGTGGATTTACACACCCAAGACTCCCGGAATTGTCGGATGAAGAAAATAAACTTGTTAGGAAAGAGACATTTCGTGAAGTATGGCTGCAATAACAAAGATTAGCATACAAGTCACCACCGGCAACGAACACTTAAAACGGCACTCTGCAAATTGCTTATTTACTAAACATTGGGGAAAAAAGTGCGTCTAAATGGAAAAATCGGGGGGACATCAACTTAACTAATCGAAATGACCAGCATCGATAATGGGACTCTGCCATCTGGTGCCTTCTGATGTGACTGGTGCACCAGGAAGTATACAACATCGCATATGCAGTATTCCTGCCAACAAGAAGTGGAATGTGAACCCGAGCATGAGGAGACAATTCGATTACTCCTAATCGAGGGACATTTTACAAAAGAGCTGGCTTGAACTCCTCAAAAATGTCAGAAGGGATATGAGAATTTTTTGTAAAGGCTCAGGAACTGTTCTAGATTTTAAAATAGGAACACTATATCAAAAACTAATGACGTAATGTATGGTGATTAACATAACATAATAAAATTTAAAAATAAATAAAAAATAAAATAAATAAAATAGGACAGCTAATGAAATGAATAATTCTTGATTCTATCCTGGATTGGGAAAAAATGATTAAAACATTTAAAAATATTATTGGGACAAATGGGGACATTTGAGTTTGGTCTCTATGTTAGATAATATTATGTTTCAATGTTAGATTTCCTGAATGTGATGTTTATACTATTATCTAGGACAATGTTCTTGTGCTTACAAGACATGTATTAAGACATTAAGGATAATAATAATTGAATTCTCTATGAAAAAACTCTCAAATGGCTCACCAAAAAAAATATTTGTGTGATCATGCACATATGTGGACAGAAAGGCATGAGGCAAATTGGCCAATGGTAACAATCAACAAATCTAGATAAAGAGTAAATGGATGTTCATTGTGCTCTTCTTACAACTTTTCTCTAAGTTTGAGTTTTTTAAAAAATAAAAGGAAAATATTACCAACTGTAAAGAGTAAGTAGCACGTACCATGTTAATTATTCATATTAACACTCACACATTTGTGTTGGGGGATTCCTTTCTGCAGGCTTCTTACTACCCACTTTAGGCCAGGCATGGTGAGATGAGTGACTTTCCCAAGGTCACAAAGAAAAGTGGTAAAGTGTTCAACAAGCAGAAACCAGAAAGCCAGAGCCTTCCTGCTTACATAAAAGTATCTCCTTCACCTTGACTTATTAGAAAACTTCAAATAACGGATTTGGCTCCTTTTTGTATCAGTGAGTAATCTGCTGCAGAGATGAAAAGATAAATTCAGGAAGAGAATATACAAAAAATAAAAAGTCTAAAAAACGAGATTAGGTGTGCTAGGGGGTGGGATTCAAGTTGATATTGATATTCTTTGGTGTTTTCCTTTCATTCCTTTGATGTTTGGCCAGGGGGAGAGCAAGAAAAGAGATGAGTGCCACTATGAATAACTGCCCTCAACCAACAATTTAGGGAGTCACTGGAGTAGAACACTCCTTGGACTTTAGTATCTCTCAGGTACACATTCTCCTTCCCTTCATTTATCACCCGCGTGTCACCATCCCCCGCAAATGCCAGCCATCTGGCACCTCTGGGCCACTGGCCAGCCCAGGTCCTTTGGACCCAATCTCATGCCCGTGGCAAGTCTCAGTGTGATTTACAAGAGTGGAGGAGAGGAGCCTGGGGAGGTGACTCAGTCAGACCACTGTGGAGCTAGAAGAGTGCTCTGTTGTTCTGTACGACCACACACAGTCCCCACTTGGGCTTCTCAGACTCAGGGCTCAGGTGTTAGTTTCTCTTGCTTCCTTTAGACGTGACCACCTTCAAGTCCTGCTTTTGCAACTAATAGCATATGTGTGATTTTACGTGTCATATGTTAAAGAGCAGCTTTAGAAATCTATTCAGTTTTCTGGTTGGCCTAAAAAATGCCTTCTTGTGGAAGAGATACCGACCATCCAAGGAAACAAAGTCTGGTATATGCTGAGCTTCTGTAACTCCAAGGTCTCAACAGACACAAGTCGTGGACAGCAGAGGATTGCCTGGGACATTCACAAGACTCCCCACCAAAAAAAAATATATCACAGGGAGGACAGTGGTACAGTAAGTGCTAATAGAGGAGGACTTAGAAAGGTGGATCAATAGACAAGTCTCTGCCTGGTAAGAGGTCATTGATTTTGTGTGGCTAACATAGAGACGTACAACATGGAGATGGTAGTTTTCTTTCTGTTCTTCCTGAGGGAGAAAAGTTAGGCCCAAGAATGACAGAAGAGAATGGTCTGGTCCACTCACCTCTCCTGACATCCACCCCATTCCTCACGAGCATGCGTGCATGCGTGAGCACACACACACACACATACACACACACACGATCATTTCTCCAGTAGCACAGAGGCTAAAACCAAGTCATAGCTCCCACCTTGAAGGGACTTGAACACTCCGTGAACTGGGCAGCCAAGCTCTGCTTAAGGTTAGTTAGTATTTCTTCATCAAGTCACAGTAAGAAGAAAAATCAAAGGTTACTGTCTTTTTCGGTACATCTGAGCTCTAAAAATCATTTTATTTTTATCTTCTCCAGTGTGCTGGGTAGACCTAGAGACATGGAAGTAGGTGACATGCACTCCCTTCTCTCCACTTGCTCCCGGTGGTGTGGGGATGAAACCAGGGCAATGACAGTACAAGAGGAGAGACGGACAATCCAGAATAAATAGAGGACTAGTCGTGAGGCAGCACCCCGGGGAGTACGGGAAGGGAGAGGATCCATACCTAGAAATAGAGAAAGGACATCTCCTCCACAGAGACAGGAGGGACAGAGGAGAGAGTAGATAATGATGCAGTGTGGATACCACCAAGTCACCAACATTGGACTCTCAGTTTGTAATGGAACCACTTTGAGCCTTGCTGGATTTGTCACTGGCAGAGTCTCAGAAGTTTCCAAAGTGGGTGGCTTATATTAAGAAAAAAAGAGAGAGAAACAACCTAGAATCATTAGATTAAGGATTTGTAGGGAATGTCCTTAATTACAGTTATGAGTTATTTCCTTAAGGAAGTCATCTTCTGTAGATACATTCTTAAGTGTGGTGCTTAATGTCTCTGAAGTTAACATTTTTAATAAAAATTCCACTGTTTTTTAAGAATATAACTCATCGTTTATATAATAGGAGAAGGCAATGAATTACTGAAGTTATTCCCCAAATATAAGATAGAGCTAAATCCTGGAGAATGAACTAAAGAAATACAAACACGTGGGTCAAATGCCTTCTGTTACTAATTTACTAGTTTAACTACAATTCAGTAAATTGGATCTTCTAAGCCTGAATTGTGCACTGACTCTAAATCTAGTCCCATAGAAGTCCTGCAAACCTGATGGCACACAAAATGTAGAGGTAGTTCTGCCTTGAGCGTCACAAAGCCTCTGACTAGCTGGTGACAGATATGTTCACTCTTTAGTTGTTTGTTTTAATCAGAGTTAATAGACTCTGGAACTGTCAGCGTCAGAAAAAGTCCCTCACGGTTCAAGCTATAGAGGAAAAGCAAAGAGCCCAGAGTGAGGCAGCACCTGTGCTGGATTTTGTCTCGCCGATGAGAAGATTCCTCATGGTAACAAATGTGCGTCTGATTTCTCATTCCCTTACCATCTTTCCAGTTCCAGACTGCCCATCGGTTCAGTAACGTCTAGTCCCTTCCAGGAATCTTCAAGGGTCTGTGCTCTTTGTCATTTGTTAACATTTTATTTTATTTTTTTTTAAGATTTTATTATTTATTTGAGAGAGAGTGAGAACTAGAGAGAGAGAGCGAGAGAGCGAGCACACACACAGAGGGAGAAGGGAGAGAGAAGCAGACTCCCCGTGGAGCAGGGAGCCCGATGTGGGGCTCGATCCCAGGATCCTGGGATCACGACTTGAGCCGAAGGCAGACGCTTACCTGACTGAGCCACCCAGGCACCCCAACATTTGTTAACATTTTAATTCAATTTGAACATCAGCTAGTTTTCAAAAAAAAAAAATTTTGAAGATAGAGGAACAAAATAGATTCCCCACAGAGATCTAATTCTTCTGTTTCTTCCTCAGATTCCCTGAGTATCAGGAGATGTTAAGGAATAGACTAATGGATGTCCCATGGGTGATTCTGGCAAAACAACTCCCAACTTTGGTGTCCCAACAACCAGAGTTGGTAATTAGTGTCTAGCCAGGAGTTTCTCTACTACTGAGCAGATTCGATTTCAAAAAGTGTGAACAAATCCATTTGTTCATAAGTCTATAGGGAGGTTACAAGGTGCATATACAACATAGAACAAGGATATGCAGCTTCCTGGGTTCAAATCCCAACTTGACCATTCACTACTTGTGGCCTGGCTATATAATCCTTCTGGGTTTCAGTTTTCTTATCTTTAAGATGGGCGGGAGGGATCAAATAGCTCCTTGATGTGAAAATTAAATTTGTTCACACACTTAGAACAGGACCTGACAAGTAAAAAGTGTTCAATAATTGTCAATGCTATTAGCTACCTTTAAAAACTTAAATTTCCCCCAAAGAACTATAGATATGGACGACATCAGTTCCAACTCTTCTGTATTATCTCAACTCTCTTAAAAATGCGTCTTTATTTTCTCTTATTTTTCACTGCGTATAAAATTTATAAGAGACTAGGTCTCCGACAACTATGGACATTTTCATAAATCTAAGTTAGGATCCTGATATCTGAACAATAAAAGTGTCTTTTCAATAAAACTGGTGGGGACCAAGCTGATGTGCTTAGCTCTGGTGCATAGCTTTGTATCCATGAAAACCAATAAGTCGGAAGATCAGACATAGAGGATGTTCTATACTAAAATGAAAAGTTGAAAAGTACATACTCACACACACACAAAAAAAATGTAGACTCTGTGTATTGCTGGTGCCCAGAGGAATGCATGGTATAAATACATGCACAATGAATGGCTGTTGTTGAATGAGGGAAGGACAAGTACTTTGGTAAACACTCTGTGTATTATCTCCAATACTTAAGGAAAAAAGGATAGTGTTATTGTCTACACTCTATAGACACCAAAACTCAGACTGGTAAAATACCCCGCCCACGGGATAGAGCCATAACACCCAGCTGTCCGGCTCTAAAGACTTCCTTTCCCACAATACCATGTAGCAGAGCCGACTGGAATTCACCTGAGGTGTCATGCTCAGCACCAGGGATAGACCAAGGTCAGATAGCAGAGGGCACCCACCGCAACTCCATTTGAGTGTTAACTCCAAGACCCCCATCATTAAGACGGAAGCAGAAGCCTAGGAAGTCACATCTGACCTTGAGCGAGAGGAAGACCCCAGTGTGTCAGTGAGCGTGGGATGAGATTGCTTGGACCACAGGAGGAAAGAGCCCTGCCTCGATTCATTTATAGAGGGGCCAGGAAGGTGGAGCCTCTTTTGCTTTCCATTGGGTTTCTTTCTTTCTTAGTTAATGGCTTTTTCATTGTCCTGATTATAAAAGAAAAAGATTCTCACTAAAAATTTTCAGGCAATTCTGGAAGACCCTTTGAAAACATAAAAATTTCCTCTAATCCTACTACATGGAGTTAGTATTGTGCTGTATAGCCTCCCAGATACGTTTTCTTTGTGTGATTGTGTATACTTGTTCAATGCACAAAGCAGGACCCCTTTTGAAAGCCTGAGGCTGCGACCCACAGACCTGACTCCATCTGTCCTAAGAGGACAACAAAAGTTCATACCTGCTTTCTGACTCTCCCAGCCTCAATGTCCATTTGTAACATGGGAATAAGATCACTATCACCTATCACCCCGCCTGAGTATGTTAGGTATTTTAAAATAAAATTACCTGTATACTTTGGGCTTTGGGGGATGTTCTCTATCTAAAAAATTAAGGTACGTGATTCTTCCTATAGTCCTCCCCTGTTGATGCGACAGAGAAATTATAAAAAGGGAAGCCAAACAGTGAATATTTATACTTATTATAAAATACCATTTTAAATCCTCACCTGAAAACATGCAAGCCCACGACTTAAGGCACATTGCTGCAGGCAGAGAGTAAAATTTTGGCTGTTGGGGATCCATGTAGGGCTTATCTAGGTATAGGGCTTTTATACTATCCAGTACCTATCAAATCAGTCTTTGGATAAATAAGTTTTTGTTGATTTTTGTTTTTTTATTTGGCTGAAGTAAACACGCTTATTGATTTCCTCTGGCTGTCCTCTTTAATTACAGTGTTTTTGTTGAACCACAACAGGTGGCACTTACAAATGTGGTATCACGCCCAAGGGAGGAATGGTAAAGCCTGCTGAAGAAGCTGACCAGTCTTAGCAAGAAGGTGCCCCAGGGGCAGCCTGTCAGCCCAAGGTAAACAAGAGGTGGGCAACCTGCTGTTCAGTATGTGATTTCCAAAAGGTAGGATATTTACGATCTCAAGTTCTAATTCAGACTGCCTAGGTTTCAATCCCAAATTCAGCCCTACCTAGCTTATACCTTTAAGCTGGTATAAAATAAGGATAGTAGTAGCACTGTGTGATCGTGAGCAGTAAATATGCCAGTAAGTCAAGAACTTACCGTGGTAGCCAGATGTGGCCAACATCCAGCAGATGTTGGGTATGATGACGATGCACCAGTTTTCCTCACCTCGTTTTCACTGAGTGCCACAGGTACCCAGCATTACCGGGAACACAAAGAGAAAGTTCCGCCATTTACCGAGCATTGTCAAATAGTAGGTCAAATCCCTTATTTACATTGTATTATTGAATCCTGACAACAGCTCTGTAAGTATTCCTAAGGTATTCTTAATGCCTTTTTCAGGTAAGAAAACTGAGACTCAGAGAGATAAACTTGTTTAGCATCACAACACCAACAAGTTCTTTCTCTAGAGAAAAAAGAGAGGGGGCATTTCAGCATTTTTCAAGTGCCTCACCCTCTACGTACTTACCTAACACGTGGAAACCAAATAAATTCTACCTAAATATTTATGGCACCCAGAGTTGGTGAGGGTGTGCAGAAATCGTCACTCTTGTACAGTTGCTAAGAGCCATCAAAAACAGGTGGTATCTATGCCCTTTAGCCCAACAGCTATAATAGAAGGGATTTACCACCCATATCCACTGGAACAAACACTATGCCAAGATAAAAGTGCCGCAGTAATCGTGACAACATTGTTTGTAATACCAAAGTGTAACCCCAAAACAGAAGTCTTCCAATATAGAACAAAGAATGCTATACAAATAATGAGATACCATATAGCTTTTAAAGGAACGGGGTAGATAGAAAAGCTATCCAAGATAGTGTCTTGAGTGTAATTGTCATCGTGTATCAGCTCTAAGTTTGAAGAATAGACATATCTATATGGACAGAGGCCACCAAGGATCACTTCTGAGAGGAAATGAGACTTGATTTGAGTCTGAAATTAAAAAAAAAAAAAAAGAAAGGAATTACTTTGGCCAGGCTAAAGAAAAGAAGAAAGTCCTTTAGAGTGGATTACCAATGGACCAGAGAATAATGTGCAGCAAAGAGACCGCTGGTTTTAGAGTTCAAACTCCTGGCTTTGGAGTGGCGTGAGGCAGGGGTCCCCCAGAGCCTGTATATGGAAGCACCCAGATTGGCATCCCCAGGACACGACAGCATGGCCAACTGGGAGGAGAGGTTTCTTTTGAAGCCTCAAGTTGCCTACCTCTACTGGACACCACGCTGTTTCATTGAGGCTGACAAATTAGGAATGTTGGACTGAACTGAAGGGAGCTGGTGCAGCAGAACAAGTTCAGCCTACAATTTCCTTTGTCTTTCTTAGAGACGTGGTTTTTCAATGACCTGGGCTCACATAATTATATGGACATAAATAGTGGAAAGTACTAAAACTCAAGAGCTATTTTTTTAAAAAGATTTGGGGAGGGTATGTGCTATGGTGAGCACTGTGAATTGTTTAAGACTGTTGAATCACAGACCTGTACTTCTGAAACAAATAATACATTATATGTTTAAAAAAAAAAAGAAGAAGAAGAAGAAGATAGCAGGAGGGGAAGAATGAAGGGGTGGGAAGTCAGAGGGGGAGACGAACCATGAGAGACTATGGACTCTGAGAAACAAACGGGGTTCTAGAGGGGAGGAGGGTAGGGGATGGGTTAGCCTGGTGATGGGTGAGGGCATGTTCTGCATGGAGCACTGGGTGTTATATGCAAACAATGAATCATGGAACACTACATCAAAAACTAATGATGTAATGTATGGTGATTAGCATAACATAATTAAAAAAAGAGTGAAAAAAAGATTTTATTTATTTATTTGAGAGAGAGAGACAGAGATAGTGACAGAGAGCATGAGCTGGGAGGAGAGGGAGAAGGGAGCCTGACACGGGGCTCGACCCCAGGCCCTGCGATCATGACCTCAGTCGAAGGCAGATGCTTAACCAACTGAGCCACCAGGTGCCCCAAAAATCAAGAGTTATTTTAATGGGTAGTTGAACTTATTCGTTAAAGCCAATGATTTTTATTCATTTTTACTTGCTTATATATGCTTTTTTACAAAGTGACTAATTTTTCAGGAGGCAAACTGTGGTGTAGGCCTGTGTGTCCTCCTTTGTATTGGGGTTCTATGTAAAACATCATTTGAAAAATCATGGCTCAAGAAAAAAATAAAAAGCACAGCTTGAGATGCTAGCTAATACAGATCTTCCTTGACTTATGATAGCGTTACATCCTGATAAACCCATCATAAATTTAAAAATCTCATAAGTCAAAAATGCATTTCATACACCTAACCTCCCAGACTTCATGGCTTAGCCTAGCCCATCTTATTACATACTCAGAACACTTACATTAGCCCACAGTTGGGCAAAATCATCTAACACAAAGCCTGTTTTATAATAAAGTGTTGAGTATCTCATATAATTGATTGAACAGTGTAGTGAATGCGAAAAAACAGAATGGTTGTAGGGGTACAGAATAGTCGTGTGTGGGTTGTTTACCTGGTGGCTGATTGGCAGCCATAGATCACCGCCCCTGCCCAGCATCATGAGGGTATATTGTAGACATATCGCTAGCTCTGGAAAAGATCCAAATTCAAAAATTCAAAATATAGTTTCTACTGAATGCATATACATTCATTCCATCATGAAGTTGAAAAATTTTAAGTCAAACCATCATAAGTCAAGGGCTGTCTATAATCCCTAGGCAAGGTCTGGAGCAGGTAAAAAGAGTAAATGGTAGCATCTGGGGTCATTTGGGTTATTTCAAGCTCTAAAAGAGCTTTTCCCCCCAAATGTAACTGAGATTGAAAAAACACATAGTGCGTACTGACAACTAACCAATGAACCGTAGTTACTGATAAATGCTTATTTTTTTATTTTTTTAAAAGATTTATTTACTTATTTTAGTGAGAGAGAGAGAAAGAGGGCGGAGAGGGGCAGAGGGAGAGGGAGAGGGAGTTTTAAGCAAACTTGGCACTATGTGTGGATCTGGACGCAGGGCTCGATCCCCCAACCCTGAGATCAGGACCTGAGCCAAAACCAAGAGTCAGATGCCCAACTGACTGTGCCACCCAGGCTCCCCTAAACATATTTATTAGCAAAGAACTTTCTAAGTAAAAATTCACACTAAAATGCATTAATGGCTTCACTAAAATGCATAAAAACCCACGTCTAAGAAAAGTAGTCTGGAGAATGAACGAGATAGCCCTAGGAAGAGTATGGGCTCTGGAATCAAGCAGGCCTCTCGGTGACAAGCTATGGGACCTTAAACCAGTTACATTAGCATTCAGATGCTGAGCTTTCTCAACCACAAGACACAGAAAATAATCCCATTTCATGGGTCTGCTGTAAACATTTGCCATAATATACTTACAGTGCCTAACACAGAGTAGGTTTCAAAAAACAGTAGTCATTATTAGCCAAATCACTTCACTCTGAGCCTAGCTTCCTTATCTACACAAGGAAAGCAATGATTCCTAATTAGACAATAGGTGTGAAAAAGATTTCTAAGCTTTAAAATTCTCCAAAGAGTTAAGATTATTATCAATACCTGGGAAGTCAATATATAAAGACATGAAGCATTAACTAATACAGTTAAATTAAAATGCATGATTTCTATCTCAAAATATGGTAGACTGATAATATATATATTTTAAAGATTTTATTTATTATTTGAGAGAGAGAGAGAGAGTGGAAGAGAGCATGAGCAGGTGGGGAGAGGGAGAAGCAGGCTCCCCGCTGAGCTGGGAGCCCAACGTGGGGCTCGATCCCAGGGCTCCGGGATCATGACCTGAGCTGAAGGCAGACGCTTAACCAACTGAGCCACCCAGGCGCTCCAGACTGATAATATATAAACCTTCCCATCCAAACCACATAAAATGCTGGATCTTATTTAGCAAGACTCTCAAATCTACAGCTGACCTAGCATGCAAATAAAGAAATTCCCCAGACAGTGTTGAAAATAAGACTGTTCAGGGGTTAACTTTCATTTTTACGCCCATGGAAAAAGCACTTGAGAACAGGAGACAATCCCTTGCACTACAGAAGGTGGAGGGATGAAACCAAGACCCCTGCATAAATCCAGGAACACTGAAATTCTATCCTCTGTGAAGAACAAGAAAAAAAATCTCCCTACCAAAGAAGGAGGCATAAAACAATACTTACACATATTCCAGGGTTCTTTGGAAAAAAAGTCTCCTCTGTGAATTCATAACCCCAACCTGCCCTCACGTGGATTTGGGATTCATGTTGACACTGTCTGTAGAGTCTCAGAAACTCCAAAAGAAAAAAATGAACATAAAATGGCCCTAGATTGGTAACAAATTCAAGCTTCCAGCAGACACCAAAATAAACCATATCTGGAGGGACAGTTATTCAACACAGACTCACAGGAATCCCACAGATAAAGCTACACTGAGCGTAAGCCCAAAAGTGAAAAATATAAAGAGCATGAGTAAATAAGCCAGCATGAGCAAGAGTCAGCAAAAATAAAAAGAGCTCAGTTAGAGGAATTGAGATAACACAACTGCTGGCTACAAAATTTATAAATTTCTAAAAATAAGTATTTTTCAAGTATTGATAAATTAAAGATAAAATCTTAACATGAAAAAATAAGATAACAAAAAGCAAGCAATTTTGAAAAAAATTTAACTTCTAGAATGGAAAAAAGGTGTGATTGAATTTAAAGCTAAATTAAAGAGCAGATTAAATACATCTGCAGGAAGAATTAGGGAACCAAAGGAGATAGATCTGAAGAAAGAAAACAATTCCGTGCAGAGAAGGAGATTTAATATATGAATGAGAAGGGAAAGAACATAAAACTAGAATGTGAAGTTTCGGCATTTGCCCGATAGGAGAGAGGACAGAGAGGATAGGGGAAAGCAGTAGCTAACAGATAATGGTCAAGGTTTTTTCTAGAATTGGTGAAAAACATGAGTCCTCATATTCTGGATACACAAAGAATACCAAAGAGAAGAAATAAAAATTGTTGTGTATATTTTAACCAGGTTTTATGTATGTTTTTGTCATGAGAGTCCTACACAGCAATCATAATCCAGAAGCAGAAGTCAGTTGTTATTCAAAAATGGCACTTTAGGCATTTTTGCCTAAAGGTGAAGGAAGCAAAATGGAAAAATCTGGGAGGAGAGTCTTTCTCAACATCCTTCAAAGCACCCAGACAGGCCATTGTATATCCTTCCCACCCTGCACGCATGCGTTCGTGTGTTTATTCATTCACATAGTCATTCCTTCATTCATTCGATCAGACATATAACCCCCTGAAGTCCTAATAAGTGCCAAGCACGGTGTGAGAACTGAGAGCCTAGCAGTGAACAAAGCAGACAAAATCCCTGGTCTCACAAAGCTTCTATTCTACTTTTTGAAACAGATAGCAAATAAATACCGAAGACAAATTCAGACAGCGAGAAGTGCTGTAAAGAAACAAGCCAGGATAAAACACAGAGCGACAGGGCTGAGGAGATAGTGGTGGGCTTCTTTAGTCAGAGTGCTGAGGGAAGCTTCCCCCAGGGAGCTAACAACTAGTCTGAAGCCTGAAAACGAGTCAGCAGCCAGCATCTCAGAAGAGGGACTTTGAGAGCAAAGGCCTTGCGGCTGGTTCTGTTTAAGGAAGCGAACAGAGGCCAGAGTGGCTGGGACATAGTCTCAGGGGCATGTGGAGAGATGTGAGGCCAGGGAGAGGCAGGGACAGTTCACCTGGGCCCTGCAGGCTGTGCCACTGAATCTATATCTTATTCTTCGTGCTTTTGGAAGCCATACATATGTTTTTAAGTAATGAATGGTGGGACTGGATTGAAATTTGTTGAAGATCCTTTGGTCACTACGGAAAGGCTAGATTCCAGATGGGACTAAAGAGAAAGTAGGACCCAGTTTCAGCCTCATCACAGTGATCCATCAGAGATGGCGACAGTCGGTCAGGGGGTGGCAGCCGTGGAGATGGGAGAAGCAGAAAGACCCGGGACACAGCTCAGAGGTGGGGCCAGCCCGATTTGCTGATGGACTGGCTATTGGGAGAGAAGAACCAAGAGACAGCAAGGATGATGCCTCCAGCTGGGGCTCATTCACCTTAGCGCTCTGTAGAGACAATGCCTGATGTGGAGGGAACGCCGGGGAAGACCAGGTCAGGGCGAAGAGGTGGAAGGGGAGAGAGGAGTGTCAAGAGAGGGTTGGGTCAAACGTTCAGTCGCCAAGCGGCTCCTATTTAGAGATATAATGGAAGAGGCAGAGATCCTGAAAAAGTGATGAAAAGGAGTAGCCACTGTTTAGAGAAAAAAAAAATCAGTGAGTTAATTTACAGGAAGCAAAGGAAGAGAGTTTATCAAGAAGGGGGACGACTGTGTAGGGAGCTGTGAAAAGGTAAAATAAAATAAGGACAGATAGTGATCATGGCCCAGGGAAGGATGGAAGGTGCTGGGCAGTTTCAGTGCCGAAGGCAGAACAGAAGCCTTAGTGGAACTGGCTAAAGAGAGGCAAGGAGGTGAGGAGATGGACAGAGGAAGTAAAGTCCGTTTTTGTCGGTGTTTCCCCCCAAACGTATAGGAATTTAATGGAAGATCACTCGTGTTCTGATGGCCAGGACCCAGTCAGAGGAGAGAAAGAGCAGTGGGAGGAGCTGGTGTGGGAGGAGTCAGAGCAGAGCGGGGCTGGCCCTGGACCGGCGCCCGGCCCTGCACCTGCTGGCAGAAGCATCCGCAGAGGACCCAGCGGCAGAGGACCGGGCTGCTGTGGTCGCTCCTGTCTGACTACTGTGTGGGTGGCAGTGGTTCCTGTGCCTCTGAGGCCAACCTTGACCGCTGCACCCCACAGGACCAGCTTCTCCTTTTCATTTCCCTGTCTGCCCGCCACCCCCGAGTCCAGCTATCCACTTAATCGGTGGGTGCTCTTTGTGATTGAATCCGATGAAAATTGCTGACAAAACTCCAAGCAAGAGAGCCGCGAACCAGGTACTGTTCCAGGCGCTTGAGATCAAAACCCACAGACTTGCTGACAGATTGGCTACAGGAAGAGAGGGAATGGGAAGAGTGGTGCCCGCATCAATGAAAAGGTCCTCGTCCTCGTGAGCTCACATTCTAGTGCCAGGAGAGATGCATCCCACGTAATAAACGCAAGGAAATTATATTGCAAGGCCGAGGTGATAGATGCTGTGGGGCAAAAAGCAGAGTTGGGCGGGCGCCTGGGTGGCTCAGTTGGTTAAGCGACTGCCTTCGGCTCAGGTCATGATCCTGGAGTCCCGGGATCGAGTCCCATATCGGGCTCCTTGCTTAGCAGGGGGTCTGCTTCTCCCTCTGATCCTCCCCCCTCTCATGTGCTCTCTCTCATTCTCTCTCTCAAATAAATAAATAAAATCTTAAAAAAAAAAAGCAGAGTTGGGCAAGGAGGGCCAGGACTGCAGGGGAGTGGGGAAGGGGCAGGTTGCACCGTTAAGAATGGTGGTCAGGAGGGGCTTCCTTTCCAAGGCCCCGAGGGCGGTGTGCATGGAGGGGTGGGCCACACACGAGGCCAGTGGGGCGGAGCCACACAAACAATGGGAAGCGTGGGGGACAGGACACATGAAACCTCGCAGAGGAGATGAGGACAGACTGCCTGTAGGCCTGCAGGACATTTTAAGGAAACGAAAGCTCTGTGCAAAGTATGGCAGTGTTTTGAGCAGAGGGATAGGATCTGTTGCTTGAGTTGGGGCCCAGGGAGACAAGGGTGTACAAGCGGGAGACAGAGTCAAGCCCGTCACTGGGAGAATTTTGAAGTTCAGGGGTCATGTGACACCCAAGTTGCAAGTGTCCAGGCTCTCTGCCCTCCTGACAGGGCTCCTCGGAGCCACCAGGGCGACCTTTCTAAACGTAAGGCAAATTTGATCGAGTAACTTCCCTGTTTGGGAACCCTGGTGCTTCGCTGCGGGTGAGTCCCCTTGTCCTTTAGTGAGAAGCACAGAGCGCCTCCCAGGCTGGCCCCTGGGCGCTCCCTCGCACGCTGTCCTGCTGCCTGCCCGCCCCTAAGTCCCCGCTGCTCCTGGCCTGCAGCTCGGGTCTAACCGCTCCTGAGAAACCTCCGTGTCCCGCCCGCCTGCCCCCCCTCTCTTCCAGGCAGAAGGGGCCTCCTCCTCCTGCTTAGTCCCACTGCCCTCTGCATCGTCCTGCACACAGACATGTAACACGAACCAAGTGCAAGAGCCAGGCTCTGCAATAGAACCACCGTGGGCTTCAGAACTCAAATTCGTTAAAGGCCAAACACTGGCTTGCTGTGTATAACTTCATGTTGTTTAAGCCCAGTTTCTTACAAAGGTTGTAATGCCTACTTGATAGAACTGGTGTCTCGATGAAATGAGATAACACGAGCAAATCAGGAACCATAGGACCTAGCACACGGTAGGTCTTGAAAAAAGTGTTCCCCTCCAGACCTGCAGCCTCTGTGGGGCAGATAATGTGTCTGTTCTATTGATATTATAGATGTCCCATCGTTAGCAGGACCCGGGCGCATAAATGCGCCTGCTAGACGTCCACCTGAATGAGCAGACCCTGTCTTCCCAGAAAGGTTGGTGTGGCAGCCGTCCCCATGCCACCGTGCACTGTGGCCACAAGTAAATCCCCGGGTAGCTCCTAGCAAGCCAGCCCCCCCACTCAGCTGTGGCAGGGAGCCCCTACTGTTGGTCTCTAGGGAACATTCATCCATCCTCTCCACGAGTATTTTTCTCTTTGCTCTTTAGAACTTCTGTCACTGCGTGCCACCCCTCAGTTCCTGCTCAGCTGCTCTCCCACTGCTTGGCCTTGTTTGTTCTGTCTTCCTCCACCATTCTTCACCACACACCATATGGCTCCTCCTCACCGACCTGGAGCTCGGGCTTCACAGCTGTCTACTGGCCTCCCCTGGGCAACCTGGATCCTCTGGGTGGCTCACCGCCCCTCCAGCCAGCAGCCCCACTCTCAGCTCACTGTGAACCCAACATTGCTCTGAGGAGACACATGGCACCGAGATCCCCCCAGTACGTTCTCGTTGCCAGTTACCTACAGCCGGCCAAGCGTGTGCTGAGCAGGTGGTGATCTTCCAAACACAATGTGAGCGTGTGCATCTAATCCTAGAATATTGACAGACTTGTAGCACAGATACAGAATGAAACATTTTTACCCATTTTTTCCAACCTCCTGAAGCATCAGATCATGCAGCCCCCAGTGCAGAGGATCCGGTGTGGGCTCTGGAGTCACTGGGAGCCCCCAGTGCGGAGGATCCAGCGTGGACTCTGGAGTCACTGGGACACATGTTTGTGTCCCAGCTCTGCATCTCCTCATGGCAACTTACATTCTTCTTAAGTGCTCAAAACCTTAGTGTCTTCTTTTGTGAGCTAAAAGGACCTATCACACAGAGTTATTAGTTGACAACATTTGTCTTTGTTATGTCTCAAGGCATAACAAATCAGCCCCAAATTTAGTGGCTTAAGACAGCGACCACCTGTTCATCAGCGTTCATGGGTTTTGTGGGTCAGGAATTTGAGAGCAGGGGTGCTGACTTAGAGACTCTCATGAGATTGCAGCCGATCGGTGGCCTGAGTTGGGCTTATTCCGAAGGCTTCTTCACACACACGTCTGGCACCTGGGCTGGGCAGACACACAGCAGAAGCTGGAGCACCTGGGGCTCCCTCGGCCTCTCCCTCCATCCCCGAGGGCTCTTGGCACATGGCTGTCTGGTGTGGCCCCTGCGAGGTGACCAGATTTCTTAAGTTAGGGATCAGGGCTCCCAAGGCACGTGTCCTGAGAGAGAGAAACAGGGGCAGCTGTATCACCTTGACTAGCCTGGCCCCTCAAGTCACACAGCATCACATCCACTGACTTCCGTTCCTTAGAAGCATGTCACTACTGCATGCCCATAGTGAAGGGGGGAATGAATTAGACTCCTCTTGCTTTTGAAGACATGTCAAGAATTCGTGGACACACATCCAAGGCACTGCATCATGGACAATGCCTGGTCTTCTGTAAGCAGTGGCAACTTTTTTTTTTTTTTTTTTTTTGGATTTGAGGACTTAAAAAATAAAACAGAAGGCTGTCTCTGTCCCACCTTTCTTGTCTTCACTCCCACAAACACATCCATCCTGTGAGGAGGTAAAGTACCTGTCAGTTTAGGCAAGAGTTAAAGGGAAGAATGAAGAGAAGCAGAAATAAAAATTGTTGACGTTTATTCATCCCTTGCTCCATGCCAAGCCCCATGTGAAATGCTTTACGTGCATTATCTATCTGAACCCTCAGGATAACCCCACTACTTTCTATCATAAGCCTCTTTTATGGAGGAAAAGTCTAAAGTCCACACTTGTTGGCTAAATTGTCCAGGGCTAGACAGCTGGTAAAGGCTCGCAGGAGTAGAGCCCAGTTGGACTGACCCCAGGGCCTGCATGTCCAACACCATGCCCTCTACCTAGACAATTTCTGAGATCATCAGCCGAGAGGCTTTTACTTAAGTTTTTCCTCCCTTGGTTGCTGTAATTTGAGAGGTAAGGTATCTGAAGGAGCAGGTGGACTAGAACCTGAGAATTCAAGAGGTTCTTGAACCCAGAAGGAGAGAGGCCAGGTTGTTGCTGATGGAGAGAGGGCAGAGGATATAGAGGCCCCACGCACACAGCCAGGTAGCAGGGGGCTGGCCTGGTGGGCCTGCGACCAGTCTCTAACGAGACTTCCTCCCATCACCGCCGTGTCAGCTTAGCTACCTCAGGTCGTTCTGTTCAGCAATTCCTCACAAACCGCCTCTCAGTAAGAATAATTCAGGGGATGGGACGCCTGGGTGGCTCAGTTGGTTAAGCGACTGCCTTCGGCTCAGGTCATGATCCTGGAGTCCCGGGATCGAGTCCCGCATCGGGCTCCCTGCTCGGCGGGGAGTCTGCTTCTCCCTCTGACCCTCCTCCCTCTCATGCTCTCTGTCTCTCATTCTCTCCGTCTCAAATAAATAAATAAAATCTTTAAAAAAAAAAAAAAAAGAATAATTCAGGGGCTTTCCTACTTTTCCTCCAGGATGTGGAAACCACCTCATTTGAATTGACAGGTGTCCTGAAAATTTACTGGGTAGTTAAGCAGGAAGAGGTCACTGAACAGGATGGGAGGGAAATCCTGTTATCAGACTCAGTCCCCCTGGCCAGGCCACGGGGGAGGTGCTAAGGAGGTGGTGCTCAGTTCTGTCCTGGACCCGAGGCCCAGGCCCGAGAAGTTCTCATGCAGTCGAGATGAGCTGTGTTCTCACTCAGCTCGGCTCATGGGGCTGGAGACGTGCCTCCTGCGATGGGCCCCCCCAACAGCAGCTCCTCTCTGCCCACCTTCCGGCTCTGCGGCCGGGTTTCCAGGGCCCTGTCTCCACAGGCACCTCTCCATTCGGGTTGCCTGAACTCCCTAGGGTTCAGCTGCCCTCAAAGCACTTTCTGCTTCCTACGACAGTTTGGCCTTCAGAGTGTTCCCTGTGCAGGCTCTCCAGAGTCAGTCATTCAGAAAATAGCGATGAAACACGTCCTATGTGTCAGACACGGTTCTAGGCACTGGGGATCTGGCAGGGAACAAGGCAGGCCGAGTCCCTGGCTCCCCGGAGCTAATATTCTAGAGGCTTTCACACTCCCCACAAAGGAAGCCCTCTGAGTGGGAGGCATACGGAGGAACGTACCCCAAACCGTGTCAGTAAATTGTCCTCTGACATCAAGTTGACACTGCAACCTGCCAGGGCTGACGACACACCCTGCGGGTTAGACGCGGCCCCTCGTGTCGAGCGATGGCGTGGGGCAAGTCACTCGGGCTCTCAGCTGTGATGACTCGACCCTTTCAGGAGTCACCTCTGTGGCCTGGGAATTCAGCTCCACCGACCTTATCTGAAGCAGGAATGTGGTCTGTGCTCGGTTTCTGTCACCACCACCTGCCCGGGGTTTCCAGGCTGAGGAATAAAGGAAGAGAAAGCTGCTAAATCCACCCAAGGGCCTTCCTCTTGCTTTGGCCGCCTCCATGTTGGCAACAATAACAATAGGAATAAACCCGTGAGCCTTGGCAAGTTCTGCCCACACAGCTTCTTCTGGGAGTAGATGTTCTATCCGTTGGCATCACGTGGAGCACATTGTCAGGGGTCAGTGCAGTATTACTCTACGTTGAAAATTTTCAGGCTGGGGAAGTTAAATAATGTAACTGGTAAGTAGGTAAAATGTGAGCTTTACATGGAGAAAAAGATATTGGAGGGAGTAGAATGAAAATTTCACATGGATTTCAAAGTTAAAGACAGACGAAATCAAACACATTTCAGCTATTTGGCTGGCAGCTTTAGGTTCTGCCCCGTGGTCTGACAGGAGACGTACTTTCCCTCTCCTTGGCCCTCCTTTGGGGGCTCTTGTAGAAGTTCTGATGGGAGATATGCCCTCTGAGGGTGCCTTTGATGCAGGAAGGGATATGATGTTGCCAAAGAGGCGGCTTCATTCAGCCAAGAGCCGGCCTTTAGAACAGCAAACCCAGCCAGAAGGGGCCCTGGGCAACAGGGACAAAGTATTCACTCTCGCAGTAAGTGTTTCCAAAGCAGAGAAGTTCCAAGGTTACTTAAATGAGCAGCTTAAAAATGTCATCAAGGACCACGTTCTTTCCATGCTGTCTCTCTACCATCCTCAGCTTGTAGGCCTGTGTTTTCATGCAATCCAGATGGCTGCTAATGTTGCAAGCATTTTATACTCGCACAAGGACACAGGGAGGCCAAAAACCACTCCTACCTTGCATCCGTTTTAAAGAAGAGAAAAACTTTCCCAGTCGGTTCCCCTACTCTAGCAGACGTCCCCTCACATCACACTGGCCAGAACTGCAGCACAGAATTACAGGCAAAAGGAATGGAACCACTGTGAATAGATTCTCCCACCTCCTGGGGCTAGGTAGGGACCTGTCTCCCCCTGAGAGTGTGGGGACCCATCCCCGGATCTCGTCTGTTCTGTCAGCAAGGCAGTGTGGCTAATGGGTGTCAGCAGGGAGGCAACCCGCGGAGCGAGGAACTCAGCACTTCAATCTTCCCTCATCCACCAGCATAGAGGGCCCTGTGGGAAAAGTGAGATGATTAATTGGGGAAAAATAAATGTCAAGTGGCTTTCTGTTTCCAAGATGAAAGAGTTTCATGACATTCTGTTTTTAATCATATAATTTATGCAACACCTCATCAGGCAACTCCGTCAGACAGACAGCTTTCCAAACTTGAAAAGTTTTGTCAACTTGGAAGAAAAGAACAAGCCAAGGTCCGCTGAAGTCTGACCTTTCCACTGAGCAGGTTATGGATGTGTCTACCTCCTGAGTGTCTATGTCACACACGTGTCCCTCAGAGGGGTTTGGAAGCACAGGCAGAAGCAAGGTGTGTGAAAGCTGGATCTTATTGCTCATCCAACTCTCCTAGATCTTATACCTCTCATTGCACAGAGAAGCGAACATAAGAGCAGACAGAGAAGGGGCTTGACTGAGGTCAGACCATGAGTGGCTGAGGCAAGATGGCAGCGCCCCTGGATGCACAAAGCCTCTTAGCTCCAGCTCAGGCCCATCTGACCAAAGAGCTGTCTCACAATTCAGTAAATACCTACAAATAACCAGAGTCCCGTGGGTGCCACAGACCACAAGAATAGAAGGACAAGAGGGGGTGATGGGAAGGATGGAATGGGAGTGACTTTCCTGAAGCACCAACATTCCTCAAAACATACAGAAAGTGAACATACTTCACCTTGGACTTGAATAAAACGGGAGCTAGTTCATCTTCTGTAGCTTACGTGGGTAAGTTGCAGGACGCTAGAGGAAGAAGTGAAAAGAGCATTTAGCAATTCAATTAAAAATAGATACGATGCTAGACTGTAACAGATGAATGTGGGTTTCAACTATAGAAAGAGAAAAAAGGCCTTTGTTCCTGGTTCCCATTCTCCACTGAGACAGAGCTGCCTGGATAACTCACAGGCTCCAAGAACTTCCTTTTGGAGGTTCTCCCCTTCATCATATCAAACATGTTAAGATGCTCCCTGATCACATGTTAAAAATAATTGATATATTGGGGTGCCTGGGTGGCTCAGTCAGTTAAGTGGCCAACTCAGTTTCTGCTCAGGTCATGATCTCAGGGTCCTGGGATCGAGCCCCGTGTCAGGCTCTGTGCCCAACGGGGAGTCTGCTTCAGGATATTCTCTCTTCCTTTCCCTCTGCCCCTCCCCCACCTCCCCTTGCTCGCTCTCTCTCAAATAAATAAATCTTTAAAAAAATAAAAAAATAATTGATACACAACTTGGTAACAGTTTGTGTTGCAGTTGACTAACTGAAAGAAACTTTTTTTTACCATTTACTTAAATTCTAATGTTCCTTTTTTGATATTGTAATTTTGAGTTTATATGCTTCCCATGTCTCATGTATCTCAAATATTTTAATGGACCCTTAGGAAGTTCTAAGCCCTGGGCCCTATGCTATAGCATCAAATGGTTAAAATGAGGAACTATGGACCTTTAGACCCTGCAATTCTACACAGAGGGAGCCATGACTACTGAGCTGAGGCAGGTAAGCATCACACCAGTCACCTACCTTTGCACTCTGTCTAATAGGACCAATTCACATCTGTGTAGTACTTTGTCCCTTACCCAGATTTTTCATGTATTTTATTTCATTTGATTCTCTTCAACAGCCTAGTATATAGACACTAAATGTGGTTTATTGATAAGGAAACTTTGATTCAAAGAGGTTAGCTTGTTTAATATCACACAACTAGTAAGGAAGAAACCCAGATTCTAGGGAATGGTCTCAAAAAACCCAATACCTGTGCACCTTGGATCACAACTTCAACTCCTTGTTGACAACCAAATCCAGAGTTTTCTATTTCATGATTGGGAGGGGAAACAACTAGTTGACCCCACTTCTCTTAGAAGCAAGGGGCCCTAGCTGCTGTTGGTGGAATGCCATTTTGTCCAATAAAATGGAGCCCATCAGAAAGATCTCGACTGTTCCATTAACACATATTTCTCTTCAGTCTGATTTTCACTAGAATGAGCACTGGAATGGTTGGCATGATAGGTAATAGGAATCTGGAAGTAAAATCTGAGCCTTTTTTTTTTTTAAGATTTTATTTATTTATTTGAGAGAGAAAATGAGATAGAGAGAGCATGAGAGGGAGGAGGGTCAGAGGGAGAAGCAGACTCCCTGCTGAGCAGGGAACCCGATGTGGGACTCGATTCCAGGACCCTGGGATCATGACCTGAGCCGAAGGCAGTCGCTTAACCGACTGAGCCACCCAGGCGCCCAAATCTGAGCCCTTTGACTGTGACAGCACTGGAGTGGGAAGTCTAAGGGATGGGTGTCACACTGGTTGGGATAGACACAGGTCTGCTATGCGATTAAGGAAGATCCCTAATGTAAACCAAAAAAACACCCTCTTGTGGATGCTGCTTTCAACATGCCACAACGTAAATGGTTGGAAACACAACACTTTGACCTGAGAGCTGAACCCCAGGAAGAACGAAGCAGTCTGACAGTGATGACTAAGAGAGCATTTGAGGCAATCAACCTGTATTGGGTAATGGCTATGCTAACTCCTAAGAATTTAAGGCCTGTGTCTGTGACAATGCCCTGGCACATAACAACCCCCAGCACATGCCCTTGGAATGAAGCACTGAATCACAGGTGAGTAAAGCAGGGCCTTCTCCCCAACCATCAATCCTACTTCCAGATTCCAACATTACCCACTGATACTGAGAAAGAATTTGTGAGACAGCTGTATCCTGGAACACACCATTGGATTTTTTTTTTTTTAAACTAACTGTAAGGCCAAAGCCTCAGGGGCCTCTAACAGGATGGTTGGGATATTTCTGATGGGCTCTATTTTATTGGACAAAATGGTACTCCACCAGGAGAGGCTAGGGCCCCTTGCTTCCAGCAGAAGTGGGATCAACCTGTTGGAGTGAGGCTGGAGTTCATCAGGTCCAACTTGCTCATTTGCATAGAATAAGATCGAATGTTATCAAATCAGATTCAGGCCCTGAATCTGAACTCTAATGTGCCAGCTCACAACCCCAGAGACATGTGAGCCTGAGCACCCAAGTTTCCTCTCCATGAGCTTTGTGCAACCTTGTCTTTCTTCCTCCTCCATGGTTGGTATCGAAAAGGGGCAGTGTGACATTGGGGAAAGGCTCCACCCCTATAAGAAAACTGAAAGTTTGGGAAATGACCATGGCAGCCAGGGTTCCCAATATTTGCACAAGTGTAATGCCGATGGTAAGAGCATAGGGGGGGCAAGGCCATCCCAGTCAGCTGCTCTATTCCAAGGGGTCTGAAATAATCCTGTGGGGAGTGATAACAGCATTTGAGGAGAATCTCCGTATTCTTGCTTACCTGTTTCTTGGTCAAGCCTCACTAATGATTCACAAACTATTCCTCCATGTCCTCATCTTTTGGTCAGTTTGAACTCTGCGTGATATGAAAGCCAATAGGGGGGCGCCTGGGTGGCTCAGTCGTTAAGCGTCTGCCTTCGGCTCAGGTCATGGTCCCAGGGTCCTGGGATCGAGCCCCGCATCGGGCTCCCTGCTCTGCGGGAAGCATGCTTCTCCCTCTCCCACTCCCCCTGCTTGTGTTCCCTCTCTTGCTGTGTCTCTGTCAAATAAATAAAATCTTTAAAAAAAAAAAAAAAGACAGAAAGCCAATAGGGAGGTTATACACACTGTGGCTGATGGTTCGAATGTGCTCTTTCTGCCATCCTCGCTATCCTATTGTTTTAGTCCTTGAGGACAGGGACCACTTAATATGCTCTTACAGCCCCCACAGCATCTTTCACAACGTTGGGCATGGAGTAAATGCTCAATATATATGTATTTATTTGGAACCTGTGTCAGGCTGGCTGAAAACTAGAGCCAGTTCAGTGGAAGATGAATCATATCTGAAGATTTCACAATGACTCCAATCAGAACTTCCTTTTAAAACATTCTTTCTCCAAGTTCTCCTTTGAAGGCCATTTGATTATATTAATAGTGCTAATCCTGAAATTGTAACTCCCACACTTGACACGGCATAATTTATAGCAGGCGCCGTTCTTTGAAAAGCTCGGAGGTTTCAGAGGAGACCAAGTACTCCTCCCTTCTTGCTTTCCACTCACACATGCTTCCCTTCACTCTGGAAGTGATGGTACGTAGTTTCTGAGATGAGGAGGAGGAGTTGTCATTACATGTTGTCTTCCTGTGACTTCTCACTGCACTTGGAATAAAATCTAAAATCCTTCCCACGCTCCTGCCCACTTCTCCAATCTCACTTCCTGATTCTCTCCTTCCCCTCCATATTCCACCACAGGGCTTATCTTAATTAATTTCTTAAACACACAGGTCTCTTCTTAGAAATCTTCCTTGCCTGGAAAGTTTTTCCAGGACTGATTCTTGCAACCCCCAGGTTTTGCTTTCAATGCGATATTTCCTTGACCATGGAAATGTAGTAGGTTTGCCCCTCACCCTTTGTCTCTTTTGCATTTATGTCTTATTCTTGGAGCACTTCTTTGGATTTGTAAATGAATATTTTCTTGCCTTCTTGGTCTCCCTCGTTGCCTGGAAACTCCTGAGAACACAGGCCACATTAATTTTGTTTCTGACCTTACCTCTAATGTTGGGCACAGGGCTTGACTAGGGCTTTCATAAACACGTGTTGAACGAATGAATGAATAAATGCTTTAAGAGAAGTTTGTCCCTTGCTCTCTGGCTCTCCTTCCTATTTTTCCCATCTCAGACCCCTCCTGGAGGCTAAGAAGCATTTTCTTCTAATCAGAGGACTCTAAAATTTCTAGGGTACAGATAGGCTGGTGGGGGGATGGAGTTCATTGGTTCCTATCAGGTACAAAATGTACCACAAATGAAGAAAAATGTACAGAATCAGATCAGGAGGTAGGAAATGTATGAATAAGGTATGAAATGTACTGCAAATGAAATGTATCACAAATGAAGGAAAATGTACAGAATCAGGTAGGGAGTTATGGTGAATTCAAGAGCCCCGCTCCTGGGGCAGAAATATGTCCTTACAATATAAAGAAAGTACTCATTTTAGAACTGCCCATGTTTAGAATGTTACAGATTGTAACCCCTATCAAATGTAGGTCATATGCTTCTGAAAGGGGAAACCGTTTCCTTCTTCTCTACTCACTTCTGTATTCCAAATGTATGGGACTTTTTCACCACACCAAGCAATTCTCCAATAGCAGCCAGGTGTCCTACAATTTAACTCAATTCTGACACTATTTACTAGAGATGGCATCAGATCCCACAGGCAAAGGGCTCAGTCCCACAGGACTGCTCCCACTTCAGATGCCAGTCACAGGTCCCAGGTTGTCACATGTACTCTGATTGGCCAGCTATAGATCGGAGGTTCCTATGACCTTTAACCCTAGGCTTGATAATTTGCTAGAATGGCTGGCAGAACTAAAACAACAACAACAACAAAATACAGTTTACTATGGTTTATTACAAAGGGTACTGAAAGATACAAATGAACAACCATACGAAGAGATACATAGGGTAAGGTCCGGGGGGGCCTTCCCATAGGAGCTTCTGTCCTCATGGAGTATGGGATATGCCACCCTCCTGGCATATGGATGAATTCTTCTTCACCAACCCGGAAACTCTCTGAATCCTATACTTAGGGATTTTTATGGAGGCTTCATTACATAGGCAAGATTGATTAAATCATTGGCCATCAGGGGTTGATTCAACCACCAGCCACTTTCCTGTCTGCACAGGAGGAGAGGGAGCTGAAAGTTTCAACCCTCTAATCATGTGGTTGGTTCTCCTGAAAACCAGCCCCCACTGTGTGGTTATCTAGGTGCTTTCTAAAACTCACCTCATTAATAAACTCAGCTTGGTTGAAAGGGATTGTTGTGAACAACAAAAGTCTCTTTCCACCTTAATCACTCCTACCACTTAGGAAATTCCAAGGGTTTTAAGAGCTCTGTGCCAGAAAAGGGGACAAAGAACAAATATATCTTATTTTAAATCACAAAATCATGGCAACTCCAAGACTGATACAGGGTTGTGTCATTTTTAAAAGATGACCTAGGATCTAGCAGAAGGGATCTGAGTGCCTCGGGAGAGGATGATGCAGACCAGAAACTGCCTTCTCCACATTCCTCAGTCTACCTGCAGGTCCCTGGGAGGCTGAGCCCAGAGTCAGATGCCAGGCAGCCCTCCTGGTGTTCATTGGCTGTTGTTATGGCCTTAATTAGATTACATAATTAGGGAGATTTACCCATGCTTCCATTGCAATTTTCCGTGGGATTCGAATTCCAGGTGTCCCGGAACCAAATGTCCTCAATAGAGCTCAGCTCCACTCAGTGCGTGTGGACAGAAGAAAGCTGGCTGATCACCGAAGTTCTCTTCCCTCCGAGTGCTCTGTTTTCAATAGTGTCAGGCACGACTCTGTGCTGCCACATCACTGGGGCTCTGTGGTTCACGGCCATCCTGATGGAATGTGCAGGCAACTTAATCTACTTGTTGTCCCGTAGTTGGCTAGCAGTCCATTTGCTGCTGTACCTACCTCCTCTGCCTAAAGAGCCTAGTTTTTCCATACATAGATTTATTACAGATAAGATTGATAAATAGTTAGATTCTTCATTAATCTCTTACCTCTCACACTAACTCTGTGATCTTGGGAAAGTTAGCCTCTGGACAGCTCCGTCTCCTCCTAAGTAGAATGAGGCTACTAGTATCTACCCCATAGAGCTCACTAATAAGTGAGCTATTATATTAAGAGCACACAAATGTTTAATCATAATTGGTGCTCAATAGATGTTACTTGATGTGACGAATACTGCTGTATCGTTATTTTCAAATTAGCTCCCGGAACAGCGGGAATGGAGCGCATTCATTCCTGTGTCCCAGGGGCCCGATTCACTACTTGACACAATGAAGTGCTCAACAAACATGTGATGAATTGAACTCCCCTAGCACGTATTGTCTGCACTATTCCAATGCTGCTGTCACCTAGTCGCTTGCTTTGACTGTCAGTGTGCAAATCATCTAGCCCCAACTAAGCCGTTGTTTCCTACAAGTGTAGGACATCTCATTTGCCTTTGGATGCCCCACACTACCTGGCTCACATTAGGTGCTTGAAAACTCTTCACAGACTTAAACTACTACATTTCTTAATCCTGATACCAAGGGAATCAGATGGGATATGTGTAGGAGCACCTGGCAGGCAGTGATGCCATAATTTAGAAGTGGGAGGAGATATCAAACTATCAGGGCTTAAGCCTGGGACTGACAGGCAGGACAGGACTCAGGTGCTTACCTAAAGGCTGGACTGTATACTAGACTGTATGTTCCTTGTGGGCAAAGGCCATGTTTCCTTCTCTCTCCAGCATCTCACACAGTGCCTGACGTGTGCTCAGTGAATGTCAATTAAATGGTGAATTTATTCACATTTGATACTCCAACATAGGAGGCTCCCATTGCTCCCTAGTGTTTAATATGTGTTTATTAGCACGCCCCTGCACCTATATACAGAGCTCCTGCCCCATTCTATCCCCACTACCACATACTCTCCATCTTTGGCTAGATCCTTACCTCAGTTTTGACTTGGCAAGATGAGAGTCACACTTTTAAATCGTGTTTGTGCAAAAAGAGCCACAAACAGTCAACACTTTGCTGGAATCTCTTCTTGGTGTGCAGAAGAAAGGTATCACCAAAGATTTGGCCACCTGTTAGATGTGAGGAAACCCTTCCTTGCCTCTCCTTGAATGTATACTCTTTTTGAAGCAAGTCAGTCTCAGGAAATAGCTTTCCCTCCAGTCCCAGGTCTTTGAAGAGCATTAACAGAGAAGATTCCTTCAGAGACAGAACTGTCAGAACTACCAGTCAAACAAGACTCCTTCCTTTCCCATCATATGTTAGAGAAGAAGAAACTTTTGTTTTGACTTACCCAACCAACATCAACTTCACCTTTCCAAACAAAGGCTATGTAAGATGCTCTGGACAGCAAAGGAGAGAAGATCTAACTACCAGGGGCCTAAACAATAAGGATGTTTATTACTTTGCATCATGTAAAGTTTGGAGGTAGGACAGTTTCAGAGTGGGTTAATTCATTCACATAGAAACATCATGGATCCAGCTTAGTTATTCTGCAGCTTTCTCCCATAGTCCCAAGATCTGCTGTAGGTCAGGCCTCATGTGCTGTAAATAATCTTCAGAAAGAGAAAAAGAATATCCCCATCTTGTGTCCATCCATCAGATGTCCCCTATGTCTCATTGGCCAGAATTTGTACAATCTACCCATGCTTCAACAATCCCTAGGCAAGGCAAGGCCACCACAATTGACCTAGACCCATGAAGATTCACCTTCTGAGGCTGAGTAGAATCCAAGTTCCTATAAAGGACACAACCCCTCAGAGAAGGACAACCAAAATTAGGATTCTGATAGCAAGGTAGAAAGAGGGAAATAGCTCCCTGATAGGCAGCCAACAATGTCTGCAACAGAAAAGATTGCCCCATTGTTGACCTCTATGGAGTGAATGAATAAAATTGTATTAGTTTTATTCTTGGGGAAACCAAACTATTTTAAGACAAGGATCTTGCTTACTCAGAGCTACAATCTGATTAAAGAGAAAAGGCCTTTCAAAAGCATTAACTCAGAACCATCTTTATCCATGTGGGCTGAAGCAATAGCAAGTCTCCACCAAAATCTTCTAGTATGCAAAATATTAAAGTAGGCTCACCAGTGCAAGAAAAAAAAATCTTCTTGTAGTGCTGAGTCACCTGATTTGATGGTACGTACACACATCCTGATTCCAGATAAATGTCAAGACTGAAATGGTGATATGTGGCCCCAATCCTGTTCTCTGTTACAAAACCGACCAAGGCCTCTCTCTGGAGAATATAATAGTCTTTTCATGAGCAAGAAAGACAATTTGCAACTTCACTGGAGACTCTGCTGGGGGCTTTATAAAGGTTCTTTTGGAAAAATGTTGAAATCTTTTAATCCTTATTAAAAAAAAATAGTGCTTTTTCACAAAGAAATAGGTTAAGCGATTATGTGATCCTGAAGACATGCCTAGGTTTTCTTCCCTAAGATTTGTATTAAGCATAAAATTTGATGGTCGAGTTGCTGTTTCCTGGATCACTCATTATTCATTCACTTAATTTCAAGTTGGCCAGTCCCTCTCCTGTTCACCCTCCCTGGAATCTGGCAGGACCCCAGTGTTGACAGCCTGGGTTTCCATCTTGGTATTCTCAGAGGAGCTAAAATCAAGCAAAGGGCATGGCCTCCAGGAGCCTTCTCTGGGTTCTCTACCTCCTGCCTCCCTGGGAAGTCCTCCCCATTGCATCCTCCCCCAGCTGCTGGACCGTCCACCCATGACAAATACCCAACCAACGCTCAGATTCCTCAGCCGTGAACAACCTGTATTATCCATTTATGAAATCTCTTCCTTCTCTGACTCTGCTTCTCTCCACAGAGGGCTCGGTGTGTTTTAGGCTTAGGCCACAGAAGCAAATTTCCTCTGGAAGAGTTTGAAAAAGAACTGAGCCATGGAGCTGCAAAATTTAAGTGACACAGAAAACTCCCCTGAGAAAGTGGGGTGGCTGGTTAACTAAAGGGTAATCATCGCTGCTGTGCCTTGTCTGAGAGAATGAATTGGCTAGAAGCAGAGTGACGAGGCAAGTAAAATTTCAGGAGGACTGAGTTTCAAACGTTCCTGCCAGACAGGATTATATGTCCCCAAGCAAGTGTCCTTCTCCTGTGGTCCATGGTATCAGCTGTGTGTGGCGTTTTTTGTTGTTGTTTTTTTTTTTCCGGGAAGAGACGTGGAAATACCAACCCACAGTTAGGAATTGAGATTAAGATGAGAGAGGAGAGAAAGTATCCTATGGCGTCTAAAAACTAAGCAGACTACCGAGGTCAAAATTCTTGCTCCACCACTTACTAACTACGTGGCTTGAATTCATTAATATATCTAAGCCACCATCCACTTATCTCCAGAATGGGAATAATAGTAGCTACCTCACCAAACTGGTCAGGTGGAATTAGAACAAGACAAGGTAGTAAAACTAGCAGAATATCAGATATGTAAGGACGGGAAAAACAACTGCGATGGCAGCAATAGTGAGGGGAACTATTAAGAAAATGGAGAGCCCAACAGAAGAGTAAGCTCTCACAGCATTGTGAAAGCTGTAACACAAGGCTTAGCCCTGCATTTTTTTTTTTTTTTAAGATTTTTATTTATTTATTTTGAGAGAGACAGTGAGTGAGGGAGAGAAAGCATGAGAGGAGGGGAGGGGTAGAGGGAGAAACAGGCTCCCCACTGAGCCAGGAGCCCAATGCGGGGCTCGATCCCAGGACCTCTGGATCATGACCTGAGCCAAAGGCAGATGCTTCACCAACTAAGTCACCCAGGTGCCCTAGTCCTGCATTTCTATGTGGTAGAGATGTCGGTAAGGAAGCTGGGAGCCAGGTCAGAGGTCTCTCCAGGGTGGAAGCATGTTGGGTGGAGCCAGCCCTGGACAAGACCTAGAGATGAGGGTGGGGTAGTAGACAAACAAACCCATAGTCCTGGAGTTCCCCTCCCTTGGTTAGCTGAGCTAGGTTCATTAATAAAAGTGAGCTAATGCTTCTCCCCCAGAAGCAGTCAAATTACTTCATCTCAGAAGCGATCTTCCCCAGGAACTATTACACTTGGACTTACAACAACAAAACCACCTCAGACACACCCAGGGCAGCAGCCCAAGGCAGACAGCTCTGCTGCAGTGGGAGAGCCCCCCTCTGTGAGAAGTAGGTTAAAAAGTAGGAGCCCCTCTGAGTTAGGTCAACAACCCAGAGTCATAGAGCTCTTCCAGCTAAGAGAGACTTTCCAGAAAGATGCTTGCTGGCCAGCCCAGCATCAGTGGTGTGGTTGGTGCTTTTCAGACTGAAAAGATGGACTTAATGAGGAGGTTCTACTCTAATCTTAGGGAGAAGAGTGCCAGAGAAGTCAGGCGTATTTTTCCTTCACTAACAAAATATTCACACAGGCCTTGGTGTCGATAAAAGTTAGCTATCAGTCAAGGGATGCTTATGCCAGAAAGGTTATAATGAAATAATTTACTATTAGGGAGAAGTATTTTTTAAAAAAATTTGTTAAGATTTATTTATTTTAGAGAATATGAGTGAGGGTAGGAGCAGAGGTAGAGAATCCCCAAGCTGACTCCCCACTGAGGTACAGCCCAACTCGGGGCTCGACCCCATGCCCCTATGCCCCTAAGACCATGAGCCGAGCTGAAACCAAGAGTCAGACGCCCAACCAATTGAGCCACCCAGGCACCCTGAGAAATATTCAAATTTGAACCTCATTGTAAATTTTGTATAAAAACATTTTCTAGGGGGATTAAGGATTTTATGTTTATAAAAAGAAAGAAAAAGGAGAAGCAACAGCAGAAGCATAAACAAGCTAGAAGAAAAGGTAAGTTGCTTTTAACTTATCAGGGTAGAGTAGCAATATTAAAATATGGCCACAGATAATACGATACCTCTCCCACGAAGCCCACTTGAAACTACTTTGCTAGAGCAGTTGACATCCAAGACTATGTCAAAAGAGGCTTTATTGCTTTTACTTTGTTTGCTGGAACACTCACTTTTAGAGTCCCTGAGCTGCATGTACCCCACAGATGCATGTAGGGCAGGCCACAAGGAAGCATTCAGGGGACAGTCCCAGCTCAGCCCAGCCTTCCAGTCATCCCACAAGGCTCCCGAAATGTGAGTGATACCATCTTGAATTCTCTTAATCAGCCAGCAGATGAACACTGAATGACTTCTGTCAACATCAGGTGGAACAGAAAAATCACCAGCTGAGCCGGCCCAATTCCTAACCTACAAAAATTATGAAATGAAAGGCTTTAATTTAAGCCATTAAATTTTGGGCTCCTTAGTTATGCAGCAATAGATAAATAGAACCAGTAGAGAAGAACTTTCTAAGCACAAAGCCTTGGTAGGGATCAAAATAAAAGAATAACAGACTTGAAATTGTAAAACTGCTTTATGGCAATTATCATCATATACAAATTAAAAGGCAATGATGCACTAGAAAAATATCCTTGTAATACATGTAACATGTAACAGACAAGCCATTTAGAAGAAAAGTACAGTAGAAAAAGAAAAATGGCAAATAACAAAAAGCAGTTATCAGAAAAAAATTTTAAAAGGCAAAAAAGAGATGTTTAAAACTTATTAGGAATAAAATAAATGCAAATTAGATGGCAATAAGAGACCTTTTTGCCTTTAAATTTGCAAAGATTTTTGAAATGCTAATACTCACTGCCTATAAGACTTTAGCAAGGCAAGAATTTTCTAATCCTGGAGGTGGAAATAGAAATTGGTAGTCTTTCGGGAGAACAAGTTGATGATGCAAAAGTCAGGTTGCTCAGGTTTTGCCACTTCTAGGAATTAATAGGACATGTGGCCAAGCTTTCTCATCAAAGTACTATTTCTAATAGTGAGAAATCATAAACAATAAAACATTCAACAATGGGAGAAATGTTGCAAATTTTAAATAACTGAACACAATAGAGTTATCAGAAGCTTGGCTTCCAAATTATTCAATGAAAAGGAAAGGAGGGAAATAGCTATAAATATACAAAAAGAATAGCCACAGTTTTATTGATATAGATGGATGGATAGACAGATCAAAAGACTGGATGGAAACACACCAAAATATTAAGAGTTGTTTCTGAATAAAGGGTTGGGGGAGGGGATTAAGTCCTTCTTTCTCCTTGTCTGAGTTTTCTGTTTTTTCAACATGAAACTGTATTGATTTTATAATCCAAAAAACATTCTTTTAAGCTGGTAACTAAAGAAAAAATTCCAAAGTGGTACCTCTAGCAAACTTGAATACAGGGACTTTCAAGCTGGGAGGTCCTCTCTGAAGCCAGGGGCTCTCCTTTCAGAGACCTGCCACAGTTTGTGTTTTAGAGCTGCCTGATTTCTTTGCCTTTCCTGCCTCCATGAACCTCAAGCTCCAAAGTTCTCTTTCTCTCATCCCTCCCTTTGCGCACCACATCTCACCACCATGGGTATCCATACACACACACAAGTTAACATTTCTAATCCTTCAGTTTCTTTCCTTTAAGGTAGAAATCAACAAACGGACAGCCCTGGGCCAAATACATTGTTTTTCTTTAACATCCCTTCCCAAAATGTGTTACTTTTATTTTTAACTAGGTACCAACATTAAAAAAATAGGAGAGGGGCGCCTGGGTGGCTCAGTCGTTAAGCGTCTGCCTTTGGCTCAGGTCATGATCCCAGGGTCCTGGGATCGAGCCCCACATCGGGCTCCCTCCTCAGCGGGAAGCCTGATTCTCCCTCTCCCATTCCCCCTGTTTGTGTTCCCTCTCTCGCTGTGTCTCTCTCTGTCAAATACATAAAATCTTTTAAAAAAAATTAGGAGCGATTTTCACTTCCAGAAAGCTGGAGTAGACTTACTTTGTTCTATTCCTCCCACTAAGTACAATTAAAACCTTGAACATTGAATGTAAAGCAAAAAGAAGGCTCTAAAAAGTAAAGAGGCCAGATTAAACAGGAGTCTCAGGACCTGAGAAACAATAGTGAGTTCCATGAATTTTCTTTTTGGCTCATGTATCCCAGGCTTGGAATTAAAGAAGCCTGTAATCTAGAAATGCTGGTGTTCATAACAGGTGCAGATAACAAAAGCCCCAAGAAAAGCCTGCTTTGTGAAGCCTGAATGACAGAATGATAGAAAAAGGGCAGCCCAACAAGACACAAAATATTTAGACAATAATGGTTCCACTCCAACCAGACACTCAGAAAAAGATCTGTGGCCCCACCCCCCTTGATTTCCACTGTTGTGAGGCTACAATGAGGTGTCCCAACCACCCCACTGGGGTGGTGTCAGAGATGGTCAAGTAGAGAGCCCGGATTTTCATCCACTATGACTGGTAGGCAGCCCTAACCTCCCCTCTTACGGGGAGCCTATCAAGCAGTAATGAGGCATAACTACCATTCCTCAAAGGGGTGCCTCCCTCTCTCCACCACTTGAGTGTCATCCCCCCTCCCCCACCCAGAGCAACAAGGAGCTTTCCTATCCCCACCACTTGAGTGTCAAAGGAGGCTAAATGGTGAACCTGGACGAACCTGGCCTTCTACCTTTGCCTGAAAACAATAAGGTGGGAGCCCCACTTCCCCTGCCAGAATGCTATCAGCAGAGGTGAGATAAAAGAGTAGGTGTAAATAAAATCCAGAGCCTCCTAACACAATACAAAAATGTTCTCATTCCAATCAAAGGTCACTCATCATCCCCCAAACCAGGAGGATCTCAAAGGGAATGAAAAAAGACCTTCAACAGATGCCAACACAGAGCTGGCAGAGATGTAAAACTTACTCGACAAAGATTTTAAAGCTGCCCATGAAAAAAATGTTTCAACAAGCAACTGTGAACATGCTTGAAACAAATTAAAAAAATAGAGAGCCTCAGCAAAGAAACAGAAGATATAAAAAAGAACCAAATGGGCATTTTAGAACTGAAAACAACCGCCCTCAAAATTAAAAGCTCAGTGTATGGGCTTGCATTTATATCTTACTACCACTGTGGCAAATTATCACAAACTTGGTACCTTAAATCAAATTTATTATCTTATAGTTCTGGGGGTTGGAAGTCCGGAATGGGTGTCACTGGGCCAAAATCAAGGAGAGTCAGTTATGTCACTTTATGGAGGCTCCAGTGGGGAATCTGTGTCCTGGCCTTTTCCAGCTTCTTGAGGCTCCCTCATTTGTTGGCTTGTGGCCCATCCCTCATCTTCAAAGTCAGGAATGTCTGTGCTGGTCCTTCTCATATTGCATCACTCTGGCACTGACTCTCCTGTTCTCTTTCTCACTTACAAGGATCCTGGTGGTTACATTGGGCCCACCGAGGGAATCCAGGATAATCTCCCCATCTCAAGATCTTTAATCACATCTGTAAAGTCCCTTTTTCCATGTTAGGTAATATATTCACAAGATCTGGGGATTAGGACGTGGACTTCTCTGAGGGGCAACTGTTCTGCCCTACTGCAGTCTGCCCTCTGGCTCCTGAAGATTCATGCCCATCCCATGTGCAAAATGTATTCACCCCATCCTGAGGTCCTCAAAAGTCTCAATTCATTACAGCATAAACTCAAAGTCCAAATTCTCATCAGCTCAAATTTCCAAATGCTTTCATCTAAGTCATTTAAACAGTTATGGGAAGACTTTTATTATGATCCAGCCTGGGGAAAGTCCCTCTCCCTGAAAAGGACAGGCATAAAATAGCAAATTGTTGACATTCCCACTCAAAAAGAAATATGGAAGGAAGAAGGGAGTTACCAGTCCCAACCAATTTTGAAATCCAGCTGGGCAAATTTCATTAGGTTTCAAGGCCTCTCTGGCTAAGGACTCCATTCTCTGAGCTCACAGCTCTACCTTGGAGTTGTCCTTTCCTTCTCATGAAAGGTAGACATTTGCAGCTGAATAGTGTTATCATCATGTTTTATATCTGTAGAATGCTGGGGGTCCAACAGCTCTATAACTGTTAAAGAAATGTACTTAGTAATTTTTAAAAAGTAAGAAAAATCTCCAAGCCCAAATGATATCCCTGGAGAATTGTATCAAACCTTAAAAAATAAATAAACATTTTATACAATCTCTTTCAGAAAACAGAAGAGGAGGGGACATTTCCTAATTCATTTTATGAAGCTAGTGTTACCCTGACACTAAAACTAGAGAAAGAGAGTACAAAAAAAAGGAAACTACAGATACAAAATATTCATCAGCAATACAAATGCAAAAATCCCTAACAAAATATTAGCAAATAGTACTCAGCAATATATGAAAAGAATCATAAAGTATGACCAAATGGTTTTATTTCAGAGATGTAAGCCTGCTTCATTATTCAAAAAATCAGTGTAATCCACCATATTAACAGAAAATAAAAATCATATGATCCTATTAATTGATGTAAAAAAGTATTTGACAAAGTTTAACACTTACTTATGATAAAAACAACCCAAAAAATAGCAATAGGGAGGAAGTTCCTCAACTTGATCACAAACCTCTGCAAAAAACCACAACTAACATTATACTTCATGATAAATGACTGAATGCTTGCCCTTAAGATCAGGAACAAGGCGGCGGGGGCGGGGGGGGGGGGGG